>NW_011888970.1:131736-145723 GCF_000151845.1 Pteropus vampyrus | reverse complement strand
TGGTCATGGATGCATCAGGCACCCAGCCCTAAGGGAATCCCTCTCTCTCACGTGGCGTGACTCGTGCTGCCTCTTCCCTTCCATCTGCTTTCCCCGTGGCCTTCCGCGGTGCGGTCCCCGAGACGACGCCAGCCCTCCCTCCCTCTCGCCTCCACTGTCACAGGAGATTTCATTGCTTCCTTCTCTCTTCTCACACTGGTCACTTTGAAATTATAACTGTTACTTTCTTGGGCACTTTTCTTAAAAGGATTTCAAAAGTTGGCCTCGTCTCCCCGGTATCGTTAAGTGACTTTACGTTTCCCCGGCTTCTTGTCTCTTTTGCGTTGTCCAGAGGGGTCCGTTTCTCCAATTTGACTGTCCGCTCCTACATTGTAACTGTAGGAAGCCTCCTCCATTCTGAAAATTTGAGCTTTTCTCTCCCAGCGTTGTAACATCAGCACTGACTTTCTCATCCTCTTTTTCTGACCCACTCCAGTCCTGGCTTTCACGTGCTGGCCGGCGCCCCGTGCTCTCGCGCTCTGCATTCTCATCAGCGTCAGCGGCGGGGGGGACTTCTTCTGCACCCCCACTTCCTCCTCACTTTTCCCATTTTTAGTGCTGCTGCCGGACTTCTGGTCCTGTATCCTGACGGCTGGGGGCTCAGATTGTTAGCCACATTTGAGAACTCGAATCTGCTCCTCAGCTGTTGCTGCTGGATTTATTTTTGTGAGCATCCTATCACCAGTCCAAGAAAATAAACAAGTATCTTAGACCTCTGACTCAACCAGAGTAAACAATAAGAATCTGTAGTCTCAAAGACATTGTGTCTGTCGTAGGACAGCAGCTCCCCAGTGCCTTAAGTCAGAGGCTCAGTGACGTCAGAGGCATCCGCTTTGTCATCTGCGGATGTTCGCTTTTCCCTTCAGTGTGGGCGGGTAGGTATCTCAGTGACAGGCATCCCATGTAGACACAGCAGGAACCACTGGGTAAGTCCTATTCCCTTCCACGATATCTCTTTCGTCGGGGCCCAGAATCCTTCCCAGAGGCCTCCCACATTTTCTTAACAACTGCTGCTAGTGCCTAGAGCAGTCGCGACGTGGGGCTTGGGCTCTGCCTCTGCTGCCCGGATCCCTTGGGCCACATCCTCAAGGGCTGCTGCACAATAGAGGGGGAGATGCCTTTGGGTGCGCAGTGAACGGTGTGTGTCAGAATCCCACCTCTGGGACTCAGCGTGCTCTTCTGCCCACCTGTATGTCTTCAGAAATGCCGATGTTAACATGCAAGGCCGTCACCCTTCCCAAAGTGGGGCAGTGCGTGTTCTCATCCTACCCCTGAGCCCAGTTGCAATCTAGGACCTTGGGATGTGTGCAGTACCATTGGACAGGTAAGATTGTGGCCTCACGATCTGAATTGACATGTAGTTAGGCAGGTAGTCTATTGCAGCTATTGCAGACATACACGGTGGTGGGGAAGGAAAAGAACATTCTAATAGAAGCCCCTCCTTCCAGAAGGGGAGGAGGGGAGACAGCAGCCATCAGTCATCCCATGCTTGCTTCATCTCTCTGAGAAAATGGTTAGGGAAGACTCGTTTCCCTAATGTTGGTGTAATTTCCTCGTTAGCCAGTTCACAGCTCCTGGCACTTCACTCCAAGAGGGTCTCCCTTCCTGGTGTCCTCCTTGGCCACAGATGAGGTAAGGGTTGGGGAGAGTGCCCTGTCTATGGGCTATTTATAATTTCATTAGCCCACTTCTGTGGGTACCAGTTTGGGACATTTAGGGTTGAGGAACCGTAGGCTGTCATCAGACCAGGCTTAGGGTCCCCTTCAAAACATGAGAGGCTTCCAGTTTTCTATTTTTTTTCCCCCTAGTTTCTGGTAAGCCAGGGACAACCACCAAAAATTGTCTGGCGTAGTCTGTCGCCTGAGAATTTCTCTCTCCTGGCCCCCAGTCTTAGTGGCTTGAGTTCAGCGAGCCTCTCTCAGGCACACACCATGCCCTGAACCGTCTCACCGCTGGTGGGAAAGAAGTGTTTAGCCCGAAGTCCCAAGGAAGTGGGAAGTTACTGACGATCCTCCGCAGCCGTCTCATAATGACACGAGGTGTGCCATCCAGGCCTGGTCCTGCCGCCGCATCCCTCTAACCCTGTAGTGCGTCACGCTTGCTGTCATATTGTTGCTCGGGCCTCGCTGGACCTTCCCGTTCTCTCTGCATCTCCTGTCCCCTCCAGTGTCGTCTGCTCTAGGGCTATCAAGGCATCTCTTCTCGTTGGCATGTATTCCCTAGATGATGGCATCTAGCATGCCGCCTGACAACTTCTATGCTCTTGACTCTGCTGTTAGCACTGAACTTTGGTTTGACAGCCTGCGTGCCCTGTCCATTTTGATATTTAGCTGAAATCTTAGCCATGAGATCTAAAAGCCCTTCATTTTTTTCTCCAAACATGTTTCTCTGCCAGTGTTTTCCATCCAGAGAGACGCACCACCTGTTTCTCATGTCTAAAATCCAGCACTTATTAAATCCCCCCCTTCTCTCAGCTCCCACATCCGTCTCCGCGAACAGTTTCTGGGTTCTCTCTCCAGATATGTTCCCATGCGCTCAGCTCCAGAAGTACAGTCCAAGCCTCTGTCGTAGCAGCCTGCATCACTGCAGCAGCTTTCTAAGCCATGTCTCTGCCCTTTTCTTACTCATTTTTTACTTAACAGCCAATGTGAACTTTTGAAAGCACAGACAAACAGATCTCCTCTAATTAAAATCCTCTGGGTAAGATTAAAACTCTTTTGCCATGGCCTTACCTTTACTTTTCCCACTCAGTGGGTTTTAGCGATCTGGGCCTTTTTTCTGTTTCTTAGCCAGGACAAGTCGGGGTCTCTCCTCAGGAACTGTGTACTTTCACTTTCTCCTGTTTGGAGTGCTCAGTCCCTTAATTTTCTTATGGCTCCCTCGTTCTCATTTTTTAATGTCTCATTGTACCTAACTGTCATACGCTGGTTATTCTGTACCTCGCAAGCTCACTGTTTGAGAAAACTACAATGATAAAATTCAGATATAAAAAAATTGGCATTGGCTTCTAAGTGTGGGCTAAATATTTGAAACTTCTATTTTAAAAACCGTTTTTGATCACTGCTAATTTGCTGCCCACTTCCACAATGGGGTCGGGTTTGGTTTCAGTTCCTCACTCCCATGCGTTGATCTCTGGGACATGTGCACTTGGCCAGCATTTCTTGGAACCAGTGTCCAAGGCCTGTTACCAAGAGGAAAAGACTCATTACATGGCAGTTCTAAAGCTCTTTAATTCCATAGCTGGTCAATGTTATGATTTTTTTAAATTGTGGTGTTTTTTTTTCCTAGAAGGTTGGAAAGAATGGTACCAGAAAAACCAAGATGAGCTTCAAAGTATTGAGAGAAACTATGCTTGTAATGCATTTGGAAAACTTCATCTGAGCAAAACTCATGTTTCTTCAAGACAAAGACTTCCTAAATATAACACTCATGGAAAAAATTCGACACAAAACTCAGGTTTAGCCAGAAGCTATCTAAGAAAGAATCCTGATAAGTTTCACGGATATGAACAATCGTATTTTCTTAACCATCAAAGAACTCATGGTATAGAAAAGAACTGCGTATGTGGTGAATGTGGGAAAGCTTTTCGTTGCAAATCACAGCTCATTGTACATCTCAGAATCCACACAGGAGAGAGACCTTATGAATGCACTAAGTGTGAAAGAGCCTTCAGTGCCAAGTCAAACCTTAATGCTCACCAGAGAGTTCACACAGGAGAAAAACCCTACACATGTAGCGAATGTGGGAAAGTCTTCTCTTTCAGGTCACAGCTCATTGTCCATCAGGAAATCCACACAGGAGGGAAACCTTATGGTTGCGGTGAATGTGGGAAAGCCTACAGCTGGAAATCACAGCTCATTCTACACCAGAGAAGCCACACAGGAGTGAAACCCTATGAATGCAGAGAATGTGGGAAAGCCTTTAGTTTGAAATCACCATTTGTTGTGCACCAAAGAACTCATACA
Source organism: Pteropus vampyrus (assembly GCF_000151845.1). Lineage (NCBI taxonomy): Eukaryota > Metazoa > Chordata > Mammalia > Chiroptera > Pteropodidae > Pteropus > Pteropus vampyrus. The sequence continues at coordinate 141,719 of NW_011888970.1, read as the reverse complement.
GGAGTGAAACCCCATAAGTGCGACGAGTGTGGAAAAGCCTTTAGGAGTAAGTCATACCTCCTCGTTCACATCAGAATGCACACAGGAGAGAAACCTTATCAATGCAGTGACTGTGGGAAAGCTTTCAATATGAAGACACAGCTTGTTGTACATCAAGGAATTCACACAGGAAACAATCCCTATCAATGCAGTGAGTGTGGGAAGGCCTTTGGTAGGAAGGAACAGCTCACTGCACATCTGAGAGCTCACGCGGGAGAGAAGCCCTATGGATGCAGCGAATGTGGGAAGGCTTTCAGCAGCAAGTCATACCTCGTTATTCACAGGAGAACACACACAGGAGAGAGACCTTATGAATGTAGTTTTTGTGAGAGAGCCTTTTGTGGAAAGTCACAGCTAATCATACATCAGAGAACTCACTCAACAGAGAAGCCCTATGAATGCACTGAGTGTGAGAAAGCTTATCCCAGGAAGGCGTCACTTCAGATACACCAGAAAACTCATTCAGGAGAGAAACCTTTTAAATGTAGTGAATGTGGGAAAGCCTTCACTCAGAAGTCATCTCTCAGTGAACATCAAAGAGTTCATACAGGAGAGAAGCCATGGAAATGTTCTGAATGTGGGAAGTCCTTCTGTTGGAATTCAGGGCTCCGTATACATCGAAAAACTCACAAGTGAGAAATTAGAATGAAGTAGATGGTAGAAGCATTCTAACAGAACTTGAGCCTCAGGAGATTTCAGATGACAATTTAGACAGGATATATAAGCAGGAAGTCTTAAGACCACTCATATCAAGTCATACAGGATAGAAACCAATCATGTTTGGAATGAATGTGCAAAGTGTACAAAAAATGTCACAGATCTTTATAGGTGAGAATAATTGAAGGAATTGAGCAGTAACTATCAAATGTAGTGACATCATTATGAAGATTTAATTTGAAGAATTCTTATTGAGAACCTTTTATAAGTTTAGTAAATTGGGAAAGCATTTTCCTATAGGAAATGTGTTATGTGGAGAGTCACACTCCCGATTTAAAGCTTTGTTTTAGAGGGAAGAAAATCTCTGGTAGATTTTTTTCCATGGTGGAGTATAAAGTTTTTTACTTTAATATGTAAATAAAATAATGGTGAGGAAAACAGCCAGGAACATATTCTGAAGGTTAAGGGGTATTTAATGTGACTTTCCTGAGCAACACTGAATGGCATTTTTTAAACTTTTGGTATTTTTTTAATGTTACATGTTATACATATTTTGATAGTTTGTGGAACAACATCCTCCAATATTCTCCATATTAAATGCTAAATATCAATATTGTCTCTTTATTTTGTAGCAATATAAAATGTGGCTTTTAATACATGAAAAGATACAGTTCTCACTCCAAATGAGTCTACGTAAGTGAGTCTGGCAGGTATTAAAGGGCTGCTTAAGGCCACTCATTGTAATGACCTGGAGTATATTTTAGCAGTTCAGTGTCTGTTCCTATTGACTGAGAAGAACACCCAGTTTTTCTCTGGAGAAATACCTCTCCTCTGTTGTGTGTGTCTTTGTGGTTGTGTCTTGTAGGGTGTCCTTCCCACTGGCCACAGGTGAGCACTGTGTCCATTGCTGGGCAACGGTAGCTTCTTTTCCAGGAGTGTGAGTCTCCAATCTCACCCGAATGAGTAGGGAAATGTGGGAACTTGTTGATTCTTGTCCCAGAATTCTAATGAGACCATCAATTACTTCCTCCTGTATTTTTTTTCTCCAGAATAACTGGATACTGTCCCTTTCTGGCCTTATGTGTGTTTCTGCATACCTTTTTCTGCTAAAGTTCAGGAGAATGTGGTTTTCTTTCTTGTAACTGCAGAGCTTTAGTCGATAAATTGTTGCCCTGGAGAACTGCGGGTAACAAAGAGGAAAGTAGGGTATGTGGTTTATTTAGTTTTTTTTCTGAAACAAAATCAGGTCCTTGTCCGAGTTAAGGAATTGTGGCAGACACGCCATTGCCCACAAAACCTGCTAATTCCTGATCGTAGAGTCCCTTCCCTTCCCTGAAAAAGTGGACCGTGCCTTGCAGGAGTAAACTTATTCTGTCAATACCCTATGCCTTGTCGTCACTAGCTCTGTGTCCAAATGTCCTCTGTTTATGAGGACACCAGTCATATTGGGTCAGGTCTCATCCTAATGTTCTAATTTTTTAACTTGGTCATCTTCGTAAAGGCCCTAGCTCTAACTTCACATTCTGAGGTACTGGGGGTTAGGAAACCAACACGCCTTTTTCGGGAGGACACAATTCACTCCGTAACAGTCTGCCTTCTTGTCCCACCCTACTAAACTCATGTTTTTTTCACATGCAAAATATATTCACCCCAGTCCGACATCCCCAAAAGGCTTAATCCATTCTGGCATTAACTCTAAGTCCAAAATCTCATCTAAATCAGGTATGGGTGAGACTTGTGGTATGATTCATCCTGGAGCAAATTTCCTCTCCGTTTGGGAGCCTGTGAAGCCAGACAAATTGTCTGCCTCCAAAATACAATGAGCAGACAGGCACGGGGTCAGCATTCCCAGTCCAAAAGGAAGAAATCTGGGAAAAGGATGTGAGTCCCAAGTAAGACCAAAATCTGGCTGGGCAAATGCCATTCGATTTTAAGATGAGGATAATCCTCTGTGGCTAAATGCTCTGTCCATTGAGCCCCCTGGGGTGGCGCCCCTGTCCGTTCATCCCTGCATGGTAGACCAGCTCTCTGGAATTGAAATGGTAGCTTCACTTTCTGGCCCCAAGGTGCTGTCCTCGGAGTCATTTTTCCCTCTTTTTGTTCTTTTAAAGGATAACCCATGTTTACAGCTAGATAGCTCTATAAACCTGTTTCCTGCGTATAGAATCCCAGGGGCCATAAACATTCCTTCATGTCAGCCCTTCTCTGTCCCCTTCAGTCCTAGTTGGTAGCATTTCTGCTGAGATGGCTAACTGGATTCACAAGTCACACACCTAATCTCTAACGAACAGCTGTCCAGCCACACCCTCTGTGTTCTTTCCATGGTTTGCTTTCCTGCTGTTAGCAATACGGATGAGCTGAGAGTCTCCCAAGTCTTTAAGGTCCGGTTTCTCCATGCTTAACAATTCATTCTTCCATTTACCTCTGTCCTGTCACATTTTACTATTAGCGGCAAGAAGTCAGGCCATGCCTAAAACCTTAGCTTAGAAATCTCTTCAGCTAAACATCCCAATTCATTTTAAGTTTTACTTTCTGCCAAACAGAACACAATTTAGACAAGTTCTCTGCTACTTTATTACAAAGATCCCCCTTTCCTCCAGTCTCCAGTAACATGTTACAGTTTTTATTTGACTCCTTCCCAGAGTACCTTTAACATCCATATTTCTACCCAGTCTCCTCCAGGCAAGGTGGGCTTTTTCCATCAAGTGCAGAACTCTTCCATCCTCCACCAGTTCCAAAGCCACTTCCACATTTTTAGGCATTTACTAAGAGCAGCACCCTATTTTCCAGTACCAAAAAATTTTATTCGCTGTAACAAAGTACCACGAAATGAGTGGTTTAAACCAGGGAACCCCACCGTCTGATCCGCAGACCGGTACCAGTCTGTGGCCTGTTAGGAACCAGGGCAGGTGGTTAGTGGTGGGGGAGCAAGCGAAGCCTCATCTGTATTAGCAGCCGCTCCCCAGCGCAGGCGTCACCGCCTCAGCTCCGCCTCAGATTCTCAGGCGTTAGATTGCTCAGAGGAGTGCTGGTCCCTGGTGCCGAAAAGGTTGGGGACCTCTTAAACAACAGCAATTTACTGTCTCAGTTCTGGAGGCTAGAAGTCTGAAATCAAGGTGCCAGCAGGGCTGATTCCTTCTGAGAGTTGGGAGAGTCTGTTCCAAGCCTCTCTTTGGCTTGTAGCCATCTTCTCCCTTTGTCTCAGCATCATTCTTTCCCTTTGTGTGTCTATTTTTGCATCCAAAATTCTCCTTTTTATAAGGATACCAGTTATATTGGCTCAGGGCCCACCCTAATGACCACATTTTAACACGATAACTTCTGTAAAGACTATCTAAATAGGGTCACATTCTGAGGTGTGGGGGTTAGGACACTAACATGTCTTTTAGGGGGAGAGAATTCAACCCATAATCGACAAGGGAACAGACAACTTGAACAACACTATAAACCAAGTAGACCGAACAGACAGATATGGAGCGCTCCACCAACCACACCAGAATGTACATTCTTCCCAAGTGCACGTGGAACAGACCAAATGCTAGGCTATAGAACAAGCCTCTACATTTAATAATGGGGTTGTCAAAAGGAAACTGCAATCGGCTTGAAAACACTAGTCAAATCTGGGACAGTTTCAGCATCCAAATAATGATAACGGGTTTTAACACAAAGAATAAGAATCTATGTATCCATATTCATGTAAGTATATAAATGTATAAACTTGTAGGGGGAAGGGCAAACTTCCTTATGCTGGGCTATCATGATACCGAAGGAAAGGCAAGAATCATCCATGAATGCTAAAACTAGGTAGGGGAAAGCTTGATGAGAATATTTCATTAGTTTCAAAATATCTGCCCACAAAAACGCTAATTACAAATGGAAAACTAATAACTTTACAAGAGAGAAATATGGCATTTATCACCTTAATTAAGCAATCGAAATCTGCCATTATTGGTACAAATATCATGAAATTCTTGATATGATTCTCTGAGGATGCAACATCAATTCTGTAGCATTCCTGCCAAAAATGCATCACCCAAATCTAAATCATGAAGCATCTCACACACATAGCTGAGGGCCATAAAGCATGAAAATGCACTTTTCCAGAATGTCGAGGTCAGAGAGAGGAGAGAGAGAGAGAGAGAGAGAGAGAGAGAGAGAGACCGACAGATTGTCCCAGTATAATGGTGACTAAAGATGTCCAGCCATGGGCACTGCCCCAAGTTTTGGTTTTTGGACATTATCAGGACAACTGGTGGAATGTGGATAAGTTCTGTATATTAGATAATAGTATTGCCTTTGTGTGAATTTCCTTATGTTGATGATTTTCCCACGGTGAGATCACAGAATGACCTTGTTGAGGTCCACACGGAAGTGTTCAGGAGTGTAGAGGAACTAGTCTGTGGCTCACGCTTCTGCCTCACAAGGGAGACATGCTCTTTATAGAGAAAGCAGACGTAGTAAGATGTCAACATTTGGGAAATATAGGTAAAAAGTGTTTAGGGATTCTTTTTTTTTCTGTAATCCTGTACTATATTTTCTTTTCAGTAGTATGAAATCATTTCTAAATAAAAGGTAAAAAGAAAAAATGAATTTAGTAAGGTCATGGGATGTCAGGTAAATATATCCAAATCAATCCTATTTCTACATATTGGAAAAACTTTATAAAATGGGGTTTAATAAATTGGATCCAGTTGCGAAAGTATCGAAATACAGAAAATAATAAATAAGTCTTGTGGTGTTGGAACTGCTCAGTGTCTTGACTGTGTTTGTTGATACATGAACTTACAAGGTGAAACAACTAAATCTCTACACACAGACACAAATGAGTAAGTAAAACTGGGGAAATCTTAATAAGTATTGTGTTATACTGGCAGTATTAGAAAAAAAGTTTAAAGGACAGATTACTCCCAAATTCATTTTACAATCCTACTATAACCTTCATGCCAAACATAGATAGAGGCAGTATGGACAAAATAATTATACATCAATCTAATAGATGGAAAATTTCTGAATAAAACAATCCAGTTTCATACCCCACACATTTACATATGTTTGTATTAGGTTGAACTGTATGAAATTACCAACTGTCAACCATTTTTGACACATGACAGATTTTATTTTCCAAAAAGGGCTGTGGAAATATTATCTCATGTCCTCTCTACAATGTGACTATGCTGCTTCTCCTGCTGAGAGTCTTGTTGGCCGGTGACTCACTTGTGGCCAAAGAGGTACGCCAACGGAGTCAGCCAATGTGCTCTATGGACGCAGTCGCAAGTCTACAGAAAATCGTTTTGAAGAAAATTGCATTACAACCTCAATTCCCAAAACTATTTGAGGTTGGAGATGTGCTAACTAAAGAGTTAACAGTGTCATGAGTATCTAACAAAGAAAAACGGTGAAATTGGAAAGTGAGTAGAAAGAAAAATACAGGACAAAATCATGGCAGAATTGTGGCAGAAAGAAAAATACAGGACAAAATCATGGTAGGGTTCAAAGCAACAAGTAGGAAAAAAACAAATGTTAACTGTAAACTGAAAGACAGTACAAAATACATACACATGTATACCACAAAGTTTTAAAATGATATAAACTTGTACTGAAAAGGACAAACCTTGTACAAAATAAAGAGTTGGACTCCTATTGTTTTGGGGGGCAGGAAGGAGGCTGAAGAAGATATTCAGTTGTCAACATGGGTCACTTCTTAGGACTAAGGAAGGATGACCCAGAAGGCAGAACCGAGATCCGCCAGGTACAACCCAGAGCTATGGCCGAGACTCCCAGAGAGCAGGCCGGGTCCAGTTAATGAGCTGGTAATGTACCCAGCGGGCTTCGGGAATCTCTGCTGTGTGGGGACTCCTGTTGTCCCTGTTCCGGTAGGACTATCCATAGCGTTTTCCGACATCTGCCCCCTACCATATTTTAATGACAAGGACTTTTCTTTTAGTTCACAGGCATCAGGTTGAGAGGAACAGCCCCTACAGAGCTTTACCCATGGGAGCAGCCCCCAGAGCCCCATCTGTCGCAGTGCCTGGCTGGATGGGATTCTGGACTCCAAGCTGACGCCATGGTGGGAGGAGGCATTAGAGGTCTCAGGGGAGACTATGAGTCCAGTTTGCGGATGTGAATTGTTAGACAGAAGGCGAACTGCAGTAAGCTGTGTTTTCAAAGATGGCTGCGATATCTGCCATCCAGCACCCTTCTCGATGGTGTGACTATGTGACTTTGCCATCCCTCCCATTCAGCGGGGAGGTAGGTTTGTGATCCCTGCTGCTTGAATCTCGATAGGCTGGTGTTGTGCTCGTAGCCAAGAGAATGCAGCACAAATGAAGCCGTGTGGCTTCCAAGGCAAGGCCACGAAAGGAGACGCAGCTTTTACCTCATTCACAGGAATACTCACTGACGAGGACTGCTGCTGCCAGAAGTCCTCACATGGCCTTTCCTTGGGGTATGTGCCCGGAAAGTCTTAAGGACACTAATCCTATGGGATCAGGGTCCCAACCTTATGACCTCATTTAACCTTAATTTCCTTAGATGCCTCATCTCCAAATAGAGTCATCCTGGGGGGGGGGTTAGGATTTTAATATATGAATTTTGGAGGTACACAAACATTCAGTCTATAGCATGATAGCCAATAAGAAAATATACTAGGAGAAAAAACTTGCCTTCATGATATCAATAGGAGTGATAAACTACTTAGGAATACATCTCACACAATGTTGAACTTAAAATGACATCTAGAAAAAAATCTTTTAAAAACTTATATCGACTGAGAAATTATAAAATGATAAAATACTATTAAAGTTCACAAAAAAAGCTGAAAAGAAAATTGAGATATATTGATGTAGTCAATATAATAAAAATATTAATTCTTATGAAATATACATTTAATACAACTATCAAAACGATATTATTTTTTTGAAATATGACAGATTCTAACATTTACATGGAAGTTCACAGGTCTCAAAGTATCCAACACAATAATGCACAAGCATGACAATTACAGGAATTTTCCCTTTTAGATACAAAAGGTTTTATTTTGCTAGAATAATAAAACAATGTGGTATTCATACAGTGATAGATTAATAGGTCAATAATCAGAAAAGATATTCCATAAAGAGACCTATGAATATATATAAAAACTTCAAATATAAAAGAAGTTAATTTAAAATACTGAAGAAAGAATAAGCTATTTGATACCTGGTGTTACGGACTGAATTGTGTCTCCCTTTTAAATTCATATGTTGAAGTCCTAACCCTCAGCACCTCAGGATGTGATTTGGAGACAGGGACTTTAAAGAGATAATTAAAGCAAAATAAGGTCAAACGGATGGCCCCAATCTAAAATGACTGGTGTCTTTATAAGAGGAGATTAAGACACAGATACAGACACATACACAGAGAGACAACTATGTGACAACACAGTGAAGACAGGCACCTGCAAGCCAAGGAGAGAGTCTGCAGAAGAAACCAAACCAGATAATACCTTGATCTCATAATTTCAGTCTCCAGAATTATGACCAAAAATTCTGTTGTTTACCCCACCCAGTCTATAGAATTTTGTTATGGCAGCCTTAGCAAAGCAATACACTTGGGGTTAGGAAATCAGCTTCCCATATGGAAACAAATTAGATCAGTATCTCACATGACTTGAATACACACAACTTCAGATAGATTAAAACGTAAATGTCAAAGCCAAATGCCAAAACTATTAGAAGATAGTGCAAGGAAATATTTTATGGTATCAGGATGGAGAAAGATTTCTTAAGTCACTTAATGGAAACCATAAGGGAAACCATAAAGAAAAAGTTATATTTTATAATGTCAAAACTAAAATCTAAGAGATGAAGAATTTTATAACCAAAGTTTAAGGACAACAAATAGACAGAAAAAAATTAAAACATATATTGCATGTTGAGGATTAGCAAACAATATACATTCAAATCCATGAATCTAGGAGAAAAAGATAACCCAAAAGAAAAATAGGCAAAGGAGAATAATAGACAATTTGTGGAATAAACCCCTAATGGTGTAGAAAAGTGTAAACTTCAGCAGTGATGACTGAACACATTATCCACATGTTCTGCATTTCAAATATTAGTCAAATTTTAAAAATCTTGATCTTGATCTTTAAAATTCATATCTTATTCCTATCTTCTAATGTCCCATAATTAAGTAGTATACTGGCTTTATGGTTAAGTCTATACTTTTATCATGTTAAAGTAGCAAACACTTTCTAATTTGTTATTTTTTTTAAAATCTAGAATATACTTTTAAATTTCACTTTTCTTTTCCTATTATTGAGGTGATTATATCTTTTCCTTTGGCATATCGATATGGTAATATTAACGGATATCCTGACATGCTTGTATTTCTAGAATAGACTCCACGTGGTTATATTTTTGTAAGGTATGCCAGCTTTTTCTGTTAGTAATTTCATAGTATTCTTGCATGGATAGTCACGATCAGGTTTTTTCTAAGCTTCCTTTTCAAAATATACATTTGTCCATTTGGGTGTCCATTTAATAAAGTTCCTTCTTCTAATTCCTCCGGAACTATTTAAATATAAGACTTTTCTGATCACTGGATGTTTGAAAGAATTCACCAGAACCTCGATGATTGATGCTTTTCGGCAGAGAATCTCTTGTCTTCATTTTTATCCATGATTAGGTTTTCTCCTGGGTCAAATTTGATTCATCTATTTGTGTCACAAAGAATTCAAATTTATTACCACAGAGAGGATTCTCGTTGTTTCCCGTTTTCTATGGTTAGTCTCTTTTTTCCTCCTACCCTTCTCTCTCCTTTTTATAAGTATACTTACTGATAATTTGCCTCCACAGCACTCGAATTATGGATCAGCTTTACCTTTTTCCGTTAATTCCTGTTTTCCTTAAAACATTCCATGAATGTATTCAACTTTTTCTGTATTCACCAATTGAATTCTTAAGCCAATTGTCTTTTCTTTTAACCTATATTTTGATTTTAAGTCCTAGTCTTTTAAAATCCTAATCCTCCACACGTTTCTCCCAAAAGTGGACTCAGGAAACTAGCTGCGGGGTGGGCGGTCGTCTCCTTGTCTCTAGGCGACCAGCGTTCCTGGGACGCCGGGACGCCGACGAGCCGCGGAGCCTTTTGGGAAGTGTAGTTCGAGGGCGTCTTCCTCTCGCGCACGCGCACTCCTAAGGCCACGACGCTTTCGGGTTGCGCCTTTTGTCTTTGTCCTGCGCTGTCACGCGAGAGGCGAGTGTGCGCGTGTCCGCGGGCCGCCCCCCCCAGCAGCGCTCCGGCCG
>NW_011888970.1:99473-130596 GCF_000151845.1 Pteropus vampyrus | reverse complement strand
TTTTTTTTGTTATAAACTAAAAATATGTTCAGGGTAGTTAATTCGGAGCATCATGATAAACAGATTCAAATAAAAGTAATTATCCTGTAACAGGAGGTAGTCACGGCTAACATTTTGGTACATCGGTTTTAGCCAATAAATATTTTTTTAAGAAACAAAATTGGGAATATGCTGCATATGCTCCTGAAAACCAGTACAGTATACCACGAATGCCCCAAGTGGGGAGTTTAAACTTACCTCGGGAGATTTTCAGTTGGCCCGTGAGAATTTCTCTTTCTCTTTTTATCTTAGTCTGCGCCGGTGCCACCTTTTCTGGACAGGGGACTGTATCGTGCCTGTACTGGGAGTGTAAACAGGGACTCTGGACCAGCCCTCCATCTGCTGTTGCTGAGGAGCTGTAGTCACAGGCTTTGGGGTGGACTGCATGGGGCCAGTGGCCCACATCTGCCACTTCCTAGGTGTGCCATCCATGTGGGGAAGCAGCTGAGCCTGCGTGCTGAATGTAGTAGACAGTGTGGAGTAGGAGCCATGACGCAGTAAGCATAAACGTTATTTATTATTTTTCTGAAATTCCTTCAGAACTTGATGCTGAGTGGCACTGTGGGACGATGATGAAGGTTGCACCTTCCTTCTGAAGACAAATGTGAGGGCTGTCACAGGGGAAGTGCAGTGTGATGCAGGAACCTGCAAGGTAATAAATACCGAAAGTAAAATGGGCCAAAACGAAAGTAAAATGGGCCAAATCGTACAGCGAAGGGCTTAGGCTTCCGTTTGATGAGGGGACGTGTGAGAGCCAAAGACGAGAGAGTTCAGTGGGTGACTTCTTCTTCAAGAGCAACTTTCAAAAACATTTTCTATTTTTTTAAGTTCACGCACCTTTTGTTGAGTAGCATGCAAAGTGCCTTCTTTCATTGTGACCAGGGCACGCTTTGGTGGCCGACGTTCCGGAAGTCAGACCCAGGCAGGGCTGCGGCTGCGGTGCCACCTGGCCACTGACAGTTGTTTGGCAGCACAAATGGGCTTCTGCGGCGAGAACGGACCAGTCGTGACCGTGACACCAGAAGCACCTCTCCAGGCTTTCAGAAACCGTTTTTAAATTAAAGCAGAACGGGGTTGAGTCTGCAGTGTTCTGAGTAACAATCTTAAATGTTATCAGAAATATTTTAAAACTGCCATTCTGATGGCTTATCGCACCGTTTTCCTGAAAGTGTCAGTGTCGTGTATTCTCGGCGATAAGTCAACCTAATCTTGACATAAGTCTTTCCACTCTTTGTAAGTTCTCACTGAAACCCAACTGAACTTCCCCAAGTTCAAAATTACAAAGAAAATTTAAAAACCACATTGTGAATTTGGCTGTGTGTTTAAGGAAATGATCGGAATGATAAACATAGTTTTATTCATCACAATGCCAGACTATTATGTGAAGTGAAAGCATAATGCAGAGGAAATAACGTTTGTTTTGGGTATATTTTCCTCGTTTGGGGTGTGTGTGTGTGTGTGTGTGTGTGATTTTTTGCAACTGCACAGATTTTACATTTTTTAATTGTTAAATTTTACTGACCTAAAAAATTTTTTTATGGCTTTTGCCTTTGTACCATGTGTAGGGAAAATTTCCCCCAAATTGCCCAAACATTCACCCATGTTTTCTTCAGGCATTGTCGTGGTTTCCATTATTTTATATTCTAATCAGGAAGTAGTTTGCTGTAATAGATAACTTAGCTTTTTTTTTTTTTTCAGATGTTATCTCTTTTACTCATTAAGTAATCCAGTTTTACTCATGGCTTTGAAATGCCACATTTTATTGTGTGCTAAACTCTTACATCTTTGGACCGTAATGTTTTATTCACCTGTATATCTTCTGGAGCCAGTGTCAAATACTTTTTTGATTATTATAATTTTATAAGATATGTTAATATTATATGGACTTGTTTACACTCATTATTTTGTATTCCCAAAAGAGTCCAAGCTGTTCCTGCACATTTTTTCTTCCAGATAAACTTTATAACTGCTTGTTGAAGGAAAACTTTCTGAGATTATGATTGGAGTTGACTAAAGGTATAAATCATTTTTGGGGTAAATTACTGCATGGAGTCTTTCTGTCCTAGAACAAGACCAAATTGTAGTCTTCATTGGTGTTTTTAGTTTATTTTATATGGATCTTATGTATTTCCTGTCAAGTATATTCTTATATATTTTATGTGTCTTTTATGACTAGATTTTTTTATCTTTTTATCGTTTCAGATAAGAAAGTTGTCGATATTATAGAACTATATTTGTTAACCTGGAAAGAATGTCTTTCCATAAGTGTGAAAAAAACAGTTTTTAAATGTACTATATACTTAATTTTTTGTTAAAACCACCCAAATAGTTTGGTTATCTGTGGTGCAGTGATATCAGAGATAATAGTTGCTTCTTATTTAGTTGTATACATTTCTAAGTTTCCCTATCAAATTTTACTTTTGTAGTAAAAATTATGGCTAATATTTGTGCTGATGTGTGCCAGATGCTCTTCTAAGATGTGTATATTTTCACAATTTAAGATATAAAGGAATAACTTATAAACTATGAGAAACCTCAGTTTGTGTTTCAGAGTTGGCACTGAAATTTGTATCACAGAAAGGCAGGAAAGGGAAGAACTTGTTTTTTTAAGTGCCGCTTTTTAGTGTGATATAGGAGTGAGCAGGCCGTTCTTCATTTGTGTTTTTACAGATGAGAAATAAGCTAATTTCAGTATACATTGTATGTGTGTACATAAATACATACAATACAACAAATACATACAAACAACATTATGATTTTGATAGTAAATGCTTCGAAAATAGCAAGAAAGAGAAATAACATTCTAGTACTGCTTCTTAATAACTGTCAATCATGGGCATACTTTAAGTTACTAAGACCCAGTTTTTCTGTAAAATGGAGGTTATGTTAAATGCCTTATTGGGTCATCTGTAAGGGTTAAATTATAAAGTGCATAGTATTTTGTCTTACGTATATAAAAAACTCGAGTAAACAAAAACAATTTTAAAAAGCACTCATGTTCGCTATTGTTATTTTAAGGAACTTTCCTTTTAATATCTCATTGATTTCTTAGTATCCCACTGTTAAGTGACCCAGAGGTCTACTTTATCCTCACCATTTTAGCAAGTAAACAAATGGAGGCTTAGAAGGCAGGAAGGGAGCATTATTTGAGATATGGAGTGTCGTTACATAATGATTAAAGAGTCATCCTCCAGAAATATATAACCTCTATGCAGCAAACAACATAGCCTTGAACACATAATCCAAACCAGCATATTTGCAAGGAAAAGCTGACCAATCTGTTAGAAGGATTTTAACACACTTCAGAAATTGAGAGAACTGACATATTAATTAGGAAGGCTATAGATTATAATAGGAAACTAAGGCTCAGAGAAATGAAGTTTGTTTTTGCCCAAAGTCACATAGCTAGTAAAGAAAAAAGGTTGATTGAAACTCAAATCTGTTTTATTAAAAATCACATAAGCTTTCCAAAATTCCATCTGTTAAAATCGAGTTGTCTTGTACTTCTCAGCATCTGTTAAAGTTACTTGTACTTCACTGTCCACAGTGAACATTGACTGGATCTCAGAATCACTTTATTTCTGGTATTTTATGTTTGCAGAGACATAGACCTCTGCTGTTCTTTTACACTGTGTACTGGTTCTGTCCTAATAGTTCCATTTCAGTTGTATACATAACACGTTCTGGCTTTAGATGGTCATGAATTCCTGGTTTCTAGCAGGAGGAGAAAAGATTTTAGGTGCATTGTGACTATACCAATTGAAGAGCATTTATCGCTAAGTCCACAGATCCTGTGTGAGATAAGAGAGTCGGGAACTCATTCTCGGTGTAAAAGATCCGGCCACGAGTTCACACCAGCAGAAGCAGAAGAGACAGGATAGGAAGATCAGACTTGCTAATCACCTTGCACAAGGAACAGAAAATGACCATGTTACAGGTGAGTCGATTGTTTCTTCCTTATCATTTTTCCAGGAGATTAGAGGAGTGTACAAGTCTTCCAGTGAAAAAGAAACATATAGTTGAGAAATCAGGGAAAAATAGCTCCAGAAGAGAAGATCCACACTGGGACAGAATTGGAGCAGTGATATATTAACTATAGAGCCTTGGGACATTCTAAGGCTTGAGTTTTTATAAGACACAGTGTCCTGTGTAGTCAGTGAATTTGACCTGCAAACTTGGTTCTCCAGTTTTTGGCAGTTTGTAATAAATAAATATGAACATTTATATGAATTGCATTATCCAAAAAAAAAAACCTATTTTTTGTGGAAAACAAATGTTTCTTGGTCATTCCTTGATGAAGTCTTTGAATAAATGATATAGTGGGTAGTGTCCTTAAGAGAAACATAATAAATACGTAGGTCTTATGACCATTTTTCATCGTTTTCTACAGAGTGTGACCCAAGGGGGAAATGCCAAAGCAGAACTTAGCGGCCATAATTACTTACTTTATTTACTTTTTTAATTGTGAAGCAGAATCACGTGCAAAGTACATAGAAGGTAAAAGTACAGCTTAATGAATTATCAATTGAATACCCATGAAACTGTCACTCAGGTCAAGAAATAGAGCATTTCCAGCCCCGTCAAAACCCTTCACGTGCCCTCTCCTGTCACAGCTTCTTCCTCCTGACAAAGGAAACCTCATGTGCCCTCTCTGGTCACAGCTTTTTTTCTCCTGACAGGGAACCAGGACCCTGACTTTTGTGGGCATTTTCTTGCTTTATAGCTTCACTACTAAATATTCATCCTGAAAAGGTGCCGTTTGGTTTTGTGTTTGGTCGTATATACTCGTTTGTGTGTTTTCACTTTGGGTTTGTCTCTCTCACTTAACATCTTGTGAGATCATCACAGTTACAGCCTCCTCTTTAAGGGAGCCTCTTAATACCACCAAATCCAGTCAGTGTTTAAATTTCAGGTTGTCTCAGAATTCAGAAACTGCAGTTTGTTTGAATTAGAGTCTAAATAACAGTCATACAATACTATTGGTTGATCTGTCTCTTAAGTCTCTTCATCTCTTGGCTCTTCTTGTATTTTTAGCCATATTATTTGTTGAAAAAGCCAGGTCATTTGTTCTGTAGAGTTTCCCACGGTCTGGGTTTTGCTGATTGCATCCCAGAATGTGTTAATATGTTCTGTCACCTGTGTTCCTGTATATTGATAGATTTAGAGCTGTGCTGTCCCATGCGGAAGCCACTGGCTACGTATAAAATGCTTAAATGTAAACTAATCAGATCCCTCCGTCACCCCAGCCTCATTTCAAGTGCTCAGTAGCCATTGGACAGCCACGAGTTAGTACAGATAAAGAATATGTCTGTCACCACAGAAAGTCCGTTGAACAGATGTGATCTAGAGACGATCAGATTCAAGTTTGAGTTTTGGCATGAGCGCTTCGAAGGCTGTGGTATGCTCTTTCAGGAGGCGCTGTCTGCTTGTCTCGTTTTGTCGTGCTAGCCGCGGTAGGTGATCATTGCCTAGATGGATTGCTTCACTAGGGAATGCAAAATAATATCTTTTTCTATCATTTTTTCTTTGGTTATTAACTGGAAAACTTGCTTAATAGTTTATAGTTCAGCGAGGTATCTCGAGGATCCGTTTGTAATGTTCTGCCCCAGACCTGCAGTTATCCATTTCTGCAGATAGTATCTTGAAATTTATTTAGTAAATTTTTTTGTGCCAAAACATGAGACATAGTAGATTTTTACATATGGACTTTGTAGCCAGGAACTTCTTAAGCCCACTTATTAATTCTAATAGTTTTTCTTTAGATTTGATTAATATTCCATATTCACAAAAATATCAGTAGTACCCTTTTTTAGTAAAAGGAAATTTTACTAAATTTCTATTTTTGCCAAGGTTTTTTATAATTAAAAAATGTTAAAAAATTTGGTATATTCTTTTTTTATGTGCTCATTCTTTTTCATATTTTTATGTTCCTTATGAAATCCCGCCGTTATTTTTTAAAAATTTTAACATGCTTTTTAAAACCATTAGATTTTTCTGTTATTTGTAGTTCCCGTGATGTACATTCTTTCATTTGCAGACATGCTTTCTCTGCATCTTTTGAGGTGATTATTTATATTTTTTTAAAACAATTAAGGTAGTGAATATCATTTGAGTTTTTTAAAATGGTAATCTAACCTTGAATTTCTGGGATAAACCCCCGCTTAGTCTCACGATATCGTCTTCATTATGTTTTGCTCAGTACACTTCAGTAACATCATTCAGGAATTTCACATCGATGTTCTCGTGGCCTTTGCTTTTCCTTTCCTGCAATATCCTTATTGGGTCTTGTTACCAAGGTTATGCTGTTAGCAGAAAGCTGATTTCAGTTAGCGTAACTTCCGAGGTCCACCCATGTGTCAGCATCGTCAGCCATTCATTCTTTTTATTGTTGAGTAGTATCTCGTTGTATGGATAGATCACTTTACTCATTTGTCACCTGATGGACATTTGGGTTATTTACACTGTTTGGTGGTTATAAGTAATAGTGATATGAACAAGCAGGTACAAGTTTTTGTATAATTTATATTTTCACTCCTCTTGGATACATACTTAGTGTTTCGTTGCTGGCTCGTACGGTAAAATTATATTTAACTTTACAATAAACTGCCACAGTTCCATAGATAGCATCTTATCTGTTTTATATTCCTACCAGTATGAAGTTCCAGTTTCTTCACATCCTTCCCAACGCTTGTTATTGTCTTTTTTTTTTTTTTTTTTTCGATTTGGGCGATCCCTTTTATTTAGAAGTTCTGCACCTCTGCTTTGATCAGAAGTCACATAGCCCTTCAGCTTATTTTTAAAAATGCTACCTAAAATATAATCATATTTTTTAAATAACAAGTATATTTGCCAGCAAGTAGAAACCAGAGTCCTGGGTGTCATTGTTCCTCTACAAGTGCGTCTGTGTCCATGTCCTTGGGCTCCCTCTGCCAAAGCTGTCAGTTCTTCAGTCTCAGCGTTTGATTTATGTATCACTCACTCCATTGCTTCTCGGCCTTTATTAGCATTTGACCATGTCATACTTGCCATCAGTCCTTCCAAATAACTACTGAGACTAACTCTTTTCACAGTGTTTATGGTTTCTTGGGTCAAAAGCACTTTTTCCGGGTCCCGAGGATATGGTTTGTATGTATGTCTCATCTACTAACACCATATTTGTAAATGAAACATCAGTGGATTTAAGCTGCATTGTTTTCTCTGCAGGTCAACTACAGAATGTTCTTACACATATGTTTTGGTTCTTGCTACACCAATAAGATATTTCACAGTGGAAGGCAGTCCCCACTCTGTGCTGAAAAATCTGTAGCTGGGCAACTTTCCAGAAGGATCTGTATGTCCAGTACATCAGCTCCAGTCACTCTTGGATTCCTGGGGTCTGGGTATTTCTGCCTTGTGGCAGTAGTAACAGTTTCCCACGGGTGGGCAAAGATGTGCTCTGATGTCTGGGCCTTCAGAGTGCCTGTGGCCTGCATGATGTTTGGGCAGTGCTTGTCATTTGATTACAGTCATTCTAGTGAGTCAGGTGATAGCTTGCTTGTTGTGGTTTTTGCATTTTTCATTTTGCATTAAGGAAATTTGCATTTCCTTAATAACTAATTATGTTGGTCATCAGTTCGTGTGCTTGTTAACCATCCTCATATCTTGATAAAATGTAGAATTCTGCCTGTTTTTTAATTGGGTTGTTTGTATTATTGAGTTCAAAGAGGTATTTTTGTAAGTTCTGGGTCATGTTCTTTATCACAGATATGATTTGCAAATAATATTCTCTAGCTGTGGCTTGTCATTTAATTTTCTAATCATGTCGTTTGAAGTGCAAACATTTTTAATTTAATTTTGCCACTTCAGAAGGAATGTAGAAACCTTACCTATTTAGGTCTCTTTATATTTTAGTTGTCTCATATATTTCACCTACATGTGTTGAAAACTGCATTACGAAAGGTTGTGATTGTTCGCTTTTTACCATCAATCATACTTTAAAGAACTTAGAAGAAGAATAGTGTATATATTTGCCCAGATATTTGCCATTTCTGTTCCTTTCTCATTCTCGGTTTTCTGAGTTGCTTTCTGGTGTCATTTCTGTCTGGAGCGCTCCCTCTAGTAATTCCTTTAGAGCAGGTCTGCTGCCCTTGAATTCTCTTGGATTTCCTCATCAGAAAGTGTCTTTATCTCGCAGTTACTCCTGATGAGTATTTAAGCTGGCTACGGAATTCTGGATTTACCTTTCGGCACTTTTAAAATGTTCTTCCTTCTGGCCTCTATGCTTTTTAATAGGAAATTTGCAGTCATTTGTGTCACTTGGTTCCCTATAAGTAGTATGACTTCTTTCTTTGTCTTTATTTTGTAATAGTTTTATTCTGATGAATTCGATCTTGGATTTCTTTATGTTTATCCAGTTTAGGGGCTTACTGAGCTTTTTGAAGCTGTAGGCTTATACTTTGGCCATAATTGGGGAGCATTCAGCCAAAAGTTTCTTGACACTTTTTTCCCACCATGCTCTTTCTTTTCTCTCTGTGGGACTCCTATGACATGGACTTGGTATTGTCTACAGTGTCCTAAGCTCTGTCTATTTCTGAGTCTTTTTCTCTCAGTTGCCAAATATGGATACTTTGTCGACTGTTCACAGTCTCCTCTCAGAGTGTGGAGTGCTGCTTAGGGTCAGGTTTCTTATTTTCTGCTGTTGCTCTGGATTTTTAAGAGAGTGTTTGTGTTTTCTTGTCATTTCGGGAGACTTGGGGACAGAAAGCCATCTTGATCTAAAATCCAGAACCCTTTCAAAACCTAAATTTGGTTCCATCACTCCCATCCTGTGAAATCTTTCTTGCCTGACTCCCAGTGTGGCCTTTAGCCCGATCACCACGCACGCTGCGATCTTGTCTCACTGGACTGTTTGTATTTCCTCAGCCTCAGAGGTTTTTGGGTCCCACGTCAGAGCTGCTGTCTCCTAGAATGTCTTTGCACCCCCGTTTTTGTGGGAAACACTGATTTCCTAAAACTCCTCTTGAGCTGTGCCTCTTCCGCAGAGGCTAACGCCACACTCAGGTGGCACGATGGTCTCCTGCTGCGCTCCACGCCGCGCCCTCCCTGCACCTCTGTCCTAGCTGGTGTACAGCGTACTTCACTTACAGGTGCACGTGTTCGCAGCCTTCCACAGCACTGAGGATTTTTTTAGGATATTGTTTTATTTTAATTTTGCTACCACTTCTGGTGCCGCATTTGAGGCTTAGTAATTATTTTGTTGGCGCTTCAGAAGATTTAAAGTCACGTGGTCCAGTTCTGGTGTATGGTATAGACGGAGGAGTGGAAGATGCATCTTAGGAAGGCGGGGCACAGTGGCATTCGCTGTAGCTCGCGATGATAAGATTCAGGTGCTCCAGCTCCAGCCCCTTTTTCTGTGTCATGTAGTGATAACTGCTTCAGATTCACTAGGGTTGTGCTTTTACAGGAGTCAATCTCATTTGAAGATTTATCTGTGGACTTCACTCAGAAGGAATGGCAACTCCTGGACCCCTATCAGAAGGACTTATACAAGGATGTCATGTTGGAGAACTATGGCAGCCTAGTGTCACTGGGTAAGAAAAGCTTCCCAGAGGACCTCGTATTGTGCCCGATACCTTGCTTTTTCTTTTTTAGTTGCTGAGAACTCTTGGGACTTCTGAAACTTAATGATTTTGGACCTAAATTTAGGAGGTCAGTTTTTTGGGACTGTGTGACACCAGGGAAAGTATTTGGATCTCACCTTCCAGTAACGAAGTCTCAGTTTCATTGTGCAGCCTCGGAAACGCACAGTAATGGGGCAGTGGTAGCGCCAAATGCGTGTAACTTAATATTCCACGTGCTCATACATCGACTCGTTTAATCGTCAGAGCTGTCCTGTGGGACAGGTACAATTACTCCCCTTTGCTTTCTAATGAGGACATCGAAGCAAAGAGAGGTTGAGTACCTTTCCCAAGGACTGACAGCTGGTAAACGAAAGAGCCTGGATTGGAACCCAGGCAGCCTGGCTCCAGAGCCTCTGAAGTGTTAATGGTTTGGGACTTAAATTGCAGAAGTCCAAGATTTTTAGACCCTCTTAGCCACTGAGGGGATAATTGCCATTTCGTTGAGAACTATTTACTCTGCTGATACACAGGTAGATAGTTTAACTGGGTCAGCTCAGATGCTAAACCTTGGCCACCCTGCAGAGGTCCTCAAGCCCAAGGCCTTTGTGACTTCCCTTGAACAGGGTACGAAGTTGTGAAACCTGATATCATCTTCAAGTTGGAACAAGGAGAAGAGCCCTGGGTAGGAGACGGAGCAGTTCCAAGGTCAGCCCCTCTCGGTGAGTGCGTGAGAACCGGGCCGGTCGGAGAAGGTAGGGTGTACTCTTAGCCAGGCCACGCGTGGGTTGACATCGCCGAAATACGCTCTGGAGAGCTCCTTTCACAATCCCTAAACCTTTGACATGCGCTGCTCAAGTGAATGACCTTCTCATGTTGCTGCTTTGCTCGTGGCTTCGGGTGAAATATTTCCAGGTCGTGTGAGCCATGACAGTCCTTGTGTGTCACATCTGGGGCTTTGACTTCTTCAGTGTTCTGCCCCTGACGTGTTTAATGTCCTCCCTTCCCCTGTGGTCAAAGACACCTCTGCTCGTACGTTCAGGAATTCTTTCCCCTCCTTCTGGGTGTATCTGGTGCCCAGAGAAGCGACCCGCAAAAGTCGCGTCTCACTGTCTCGGAAAACGGAGTCGTCGTTGCTCCCCGCCTGCCCTTTTCCTCCCTTTGGAAATCAGCTCCTGCTGCGCTTTCTCTGTAGGCCGACGGCACGGAGTATCTTGAGTGACCTCTTTCTACTATTCTCTCATACGATTGAAGTTTTTGCCCTTTGGGAAATGTCTTTTTAAAGCTTTTCCTCCTCAACTCCCGCTTAAAACGAATCCCATGATGTCTCAGTCTCGAATGTCCCAAATTGGCTAAATAGATCCAGATTCTAACCTTTTACGAGTAACCTAAGGGACACCCCACCACGTTTTAGTTCCTGAAGCAGCCAGCGCTACTGCGATCAGTTAAATGGCCTATTCGTTATCTGCTGAGTGACCCTGACCTACTCCACGTTTCCTCTGAAGCGGTCCCTGAGACGCTTGTCTAAGTGCTAGAGTTTACTGGGGATGCGGGGGAGAGGGGAGTGAGGTGGGGGCAGTAATGCCAGCGAAGGGTGTGCCGACGGGTGCTGGCTGCCATAGGCACTGGGTGCTTGGTGCTGCTGGGAGCCCGCTGAGGACCCAGGAAGTCGGCTCCCATCCTGTAAGTCCCAGCCCTCAGTGGTGAGCACTGCTCCAGGAACACTGGCTCCAGAATGCCCAGCATCCCTGCCCACAGACCGAGCATGTGCTTGCAGCCCAAGATGGTTCTCAGGTGGAGAGATGACCATCCACCCAAGCCGCAGGTGTCCTCCGGACGTGTAGGTGAGGCAGCAGGGGCGTCGGGTGCAGGACACAATCTCTTCCTCAGAGGCCTCCACGGGGTGAGCCCGTGTAGCCTGTTTATCTGTTTGCCCTAAAATTCGGCGTCGGCTCTATTTAAACCTTTCTGAGTGTTTTGAGACACGTAATGTTTATTCTCTGCATCTGAACTTGGGATTGTGCTATGCTTTATCTAGAAACTCTTAACCTTTCCTACACAAACCTGCTTCCAGTGCACTCATATCTATGGAACGTTCCATGACTGCTCCAGCCTGCATTTTTCTCACTGTTTGCCGAATTCCCACCCAGACTTGACCACAGAGTATGTCATATTTTTCAGTCGTTTGGTCCCTGACCCTTTCTTGCACACATAGACACCAGGGCTTACAATTTAATGTCTTCAGTTATAGGACACATAATAGTCATTCAATAAATAATCTCTCCACAAGCCCATTGTTTTAATACAGGTGTTTCAAACCAGGTTTGCATGATTACCTGGGGATTTTTTTTTCCCAACGATGAGCATGATGGATCCATTGCCAGAGGCCGATTCAGTGACGTGGTGCACGTGTGGTTTTTAAATTTGGTATTTTAGGACTGGAATTTGTAAGTTGAGAAACCTCTAATGATTTTTATGCCCCTAATTACTTGAGACCCACCACTGTAATGACTACTAAAAATGATTAAAAAATAGGAGGCCTAGAAAATGCCTTCTAGAAACATAGAACTTATTTAAAAAATGAAACATCTGCATCTAGTTTTTTTTTATTCTGTGTTTAAATGCATTGAGCCTTTATGTTTCATTGTAGTGTAGGGCAGTGTTAGTTGTCAAAATTAGTTATACAAACAAGGACTGTGGTGGGGTCCTCAAGACCACCAGCACGTTCAGAGAGTCACTAGAAAGAGTCGTGCTTACGACTAGGCTTTACAGTGACATACAAGGACACAGCTGCATCACAAAGGGCGAGGCTCAGAGTCTGGAGGAATCCGCAGGTTTCCTGTGCTCTCTCCCCAATGAGAGTCACACAGCTCAGTCTCCCCAGCGACGAAAACGCAGTGCAGTGTGTGATGTCTCTGCCCAGGGAAGCCCCTAAGAGACTCGGCACCCAGGGTTTCCCTGGGGACTGGTCACATGGCACCTCTGCCTGGCACGCCTCAGCGTTTCAGTCTCCCAGCAGGAAGGCCGGCGCTCAGCGTCGTCCGAACTACTCAGGCGCAGCCATGGTGCAGGGAACAGCTTTTCAGTTAGGGAAAGGTGGGGACACTCCTGTCCCCAAATGCCAGCCAAGCGCCAGCCTTGCAAGCAGGCCTGTCTGTGTATGGCAGTCTCGGGCCTGGCGTTTACTCCTTTCTTCACAGACTGCTTTAGCATTTCCTAGAAAATTGAACATATATTGATTTCTCTTCTTTTCAGGTATCACGCTGGGTGCTGTGGGTACAGCACTGAGCAGATATATCCCCTGCCGGTACAGCGCTTACTCTCTAGTGGGAGGGTACAAATGAACAAGATAGTAAATGACCAAAACAGAGTCCAGGCCCTGAAAGTATTACCCTAGACATCAATCAGGTGATGCTATGGTAGAGAACGTACCGGTCTGCTCAGGCTGCCATAACAAAATGCCTTAGACTGGGTGGTTCAAGATCAAGGTGCCAGCATGATTGGGTTCTAACAAGGGCTGTCTTCCTGGCTTGTTTGTGTACAGCTGCTTTGTGGCATTGTGGCTTTGTCCTCACAGGGCCTTTCCTCATTCATGCGTGTAGACAGAGAACCTACAGCAGAGAAAAGTGGCGGAGAGATTTGGGGTAAGAGATTTGAGGTTGGGATACACCGCAGATTACCAAATACCAAGCAATCCCTTTTTTCTAATGGGAAAAAATTGAGCAAAAACTTGGGAAAAGGTAGATAAAATTTTCTAATGTGTACTTAGTTTATAATCTAACATTTAAAGTGATATAAAATTGTAAGGTTAATTGACAAATAACTCCATTTTGTACTCACGTTTCCTGTTACCACTTTATGCACACCTGTAACGTACATCTTAAAATTAATATATCTATAATGTAGTCTCAATTTTAATCTCCAGACCGCTTTTCACCCAGTCTTCACAACTCGGTGATTAACACCATAAACCACTGAATTACTCAAACCCCAAACCTAAGGGTCATTCTTGATTCTTCGCTTTCCTTTATACCCTCCATATCAAATTCGTCATCAAGTCTCATTCATTCTACCTCCAGAGTATTTATGGCCAGCAGTTGGTTGTGGGGTTTTCACAAATGCATTGACCGTGATTGACACTTAAATTCTTACAAAGTTTTTCACATTACTTCTTGTCTTTCGTACCTTTTAGTATGAACTGAGGGAAAACTCCAAGTCTGGAATGTTAGCGAAAAGGAAGCCCTTTGCCGAACATTTCTAACACCGGAATATATGGTTATGTTTTGAGGATAAGTGTAATAAATGACACTAGAACTGTCAGAGTGTTTTAAGAATGGGAACTTGTGTCTTGGGATAATTTCAGTGAAAGAACCACAGGGATTTTAAACTTTTGTTTCTGAACAGTTTAGATGAAAAGTGATGTGCTTTGTGTTGTATGAAGTGGCTTTTTTGATAATAATGTTGGAAATGTACAGTCATCCATCAGTATCCCTGGGGGATCGGTTTCAGAATCCCTCAGGTACCAAAATGTAAAGATGCTCAAGTCCCTTGTATGAAACACCATAGTATTTGCATATAACCTGTGCATATCCTCTTGTAAACTTTAAAGGATTTCAGATTACTTATAATACTTAATGTGATGTAGCTGCTATGTAAATAGTCGTTATACTGTATTTAGAGAATAATGACAAAAAAAGATCTGTATGTGTTCAGTGTAGATGCCCCGTCGTAGGCCTGATTCTGTAGTACACCTCAGCAACAGCGTAACATTTTTTTCTGAATACTTTTGACCTGCAGTTCGTTAAATCTGCAGATGCAGAACTTGCAAATAGGGGGAAAGATTGTGAGTTTAAATAAAAATTTTAGACAATTTGAGAATGGGGAAGAGTACATGAAGTAAT
This sequence comes from Pteropus vampyrus, assembly GCF_000151845.1. Taxonomy (NCBI): domain Eukaryota; kingdom Metazoa; phylum Chordata; class Mammalia; order Chiroptera; family Pteropodidae; genus Pteropus; species Pteropus vampyrus. The sequence continues at coordinate 116,060 of NW_011888970.1, read as the reverse complement.
TCTCATTCTTCAAGCTTGAAATGGATAGTCAATTTATCAGATTTGTTATTTTCTTCGTAGTACTTTTGACAAAGTACAGTTGTGTTTTTTTAAATATTTATTATCTTTTCCATTAGAACATAAGTTTCATAATGGTAGGGGCTTCTTGTACCTCACATACCACCTGGAATATAGTATGTACGTGGTAGGTATTGAGTAAATTTATTCCTCAGAACATTGAATCAATGCTTCTTTCACCATCCTTTCTTTACTCCTCATTGCTTTTCATGAATTTTTCACATTCTCCATTTTCTAAACTTATATTTAACAACAAGCAAAGGTAACTTAATCTACTGTGTCTCCTGTATACAGCATTTTATTTTTCATACTTAGAGTATAGACATACTAGGGACTTAGCTCAGACTAGGAAACTAAGCCTTAAAAAGCATTCATCCCCTCAGATATTCTAGTTTTTATTCAGTGATCACAACCATAGAAGGATTCACAGGGTTTTTTTTCTTTATAGAACAAGTCTTGCAAGTGAATGCTCACATGACGTGGCACCACGATAATCAAGAGAAGCTTAAAAATATGAAACAAGATCATGAATGTGATGTGTTTGGAAAAAATTTCAATCTGAGCGTAAACTTTGTCCCTTTCAGGAAATCAAACAATGAAGGTGATGTAGATGGATTAATTTTAAAACATCATTTAGATTTACTTATTCCAAAGGCAGATTATGGAAAAACGGAACCAGATGACTTAAATGTATTTGATAAATTGTTTCTCCATTCTAAGCCCGAGGAAACTGATGCTTGGTTAAAATACTATGAATGTAATAAATATGATAAAGTTAGCTATAAGAAGTCACAGATTATCATATATCACAGAACCCGTTTAGGGGAGAAACTTTATGAGTGCAGCGAATGTAGGAAACGCTTTAGTAAGAAATCAAGTCTCATTAAACATCAGAGCAGACATATAAGAGAGATAGCCTATGGCTGTGGTAAATGTGGCAAAACTTTTCCCCAGAAGTCACAGTTTATCACACATCACAGAACTCACACAGGAGAGAAACCTTATGATTGTAGCCACTGTGGAAAAGCCTTTTCCCAGAAGTCACAGCTCACATCCCATCAGAGGACACATACAGGAGAGAAACCGTATGAATGTGGTGAGTGTGGAAAAGCCTTCTCCAGGAAGTCACATCTTATATCACATTGGAGGACACACACAGGAGAAAAACCCTATGGATGCAAGGTATGTGGGAGGGCCTTTAGTGAAAAGTCAAATCTCATTAATCATCAGAGAATTCACACGGGAGAGAAACCTTTTGAATGCAGAGAATGTGGGAAAGCTTTTAGCAGGAAGTCACAACTCGTTACACATCACAGGACTCACACAGGAACAAAACCCTATGGCTGTAGTGACTGTAGAAAAGCCTTCTTTGAGAAATCAGAGCTCATCAGGCATCAGACAATTCATACTGGAGAGAAGCCCTATGAATGCAGTGAATGTCGGAAAGCGTTCAGAGAGAGGTCGAGTCTCATTAACCATCAGAGAACCCACACGGGAGAGAAACCTCATGGATGCGTTCAGTGTGGGAAAGCCTTCTCCCAGAAGTCACATCTCATATCGCATCAGATGACACACACAGGGGAAAAACCCTTCGTATGCGGCAAATGTGGGAAGGCCTTTAGCAGGAAATCCCAGCTTGTCAGACATCAGCGAACTCATACAGGAGAAAAACCCTATGAATGCAGTGCATGTGGGAAAGCTTTCAGTGAGAAACTAAGCCTCACTAATCATCAGAGAATTCACACAGGAGAAAAACCCTATGTGTGCGTTGAATGTGGGAAGGCCTTTTGTCAGAAGTCACATCTTATATCACACCAGAGGACACATACAGGAGAGAAACCTTACGAATGCACTGAATGCGGGAAAGCCTTTGGAGAGAAGTCAAGCCTTGCAACTCATCAGAGAACTCACACGGGAGAAAAACCGTATGAATGCAGGGATTGCGAAAAAGCCTTCTCGCAGAAATCACAGCTCAATACCCACCAGAGAATTCACACAGGAGAGAAACCCTTTGAGTGCAGTCTTTGTAGGAAAGCTTTCTTTGAGAAGTCAGAGCTAATTAGACATCAGAGAACTCATACAGGAGAAAAACCTTATGAATGCAGTGAATGTAGAAAAGCTTTTAGGGAGAAGTCAAGTCTCATCAATCATCAGAGGATACATACAGGAGAGAAGCCCTTTGAATGCAGTGAGTGTGGCAAAGCCTTCTCTCGGAAATCACACCTCATACCACATCAGAGGACACATACAGGAGAGAAACCCTATGGATGCAGTGAATGTAGGAAGGCCTTCTCTCAGAAGTCACAGCTTGTTAATCATCAGAGAATTCATACAGGAGAGAAACCTTATCAATGTCATGAATGTGAGAAAGCTTTCTCCCAAAAGTCACAGCTCATTAATCATCAGAGAACTCATACAGCAAAGAAATCCTAGAAATGGAGTTAATATTAGTCTTTGACAAGAGATCCTACCTCATTGTACTCCAGAAAATGCAGGTAAGTCTTTCAGATAATAGTCACACTGCATTATCTGTCTGGGACTCTTAGGGTAGGAACTCTAAATGAGATTATGTAGGGAAAGCTTTCAGCAGATTAACACATTTATACACCAGAATTTATGGAGTAGAATGAGCCTATGAAATGTAGTGGATTTCAAAAACATTTCAAACCATAGTCAAACCTTATAAACAACTAGGAGCAAAGAGGAATACTGTGAATATCAGCCTCCTGTAGGTCAAACCGCATTAGCTGTTGGAAAATTCTCCCTGGGGAAAAACCTTGGTCCAGTATAGCAAGGCAAGCCCATGAACGTGGCAGTCAAGGTAGTGTTTTCATTTAGAAGTGACAGCTTATCGTACATGAGAAAATGCCTTCAGGAATGAAGTCCTATGAAAATACTAAGTATGGGACAATCTTCACTAATAATACAACCGTACTGTGTTTTGGAGAACTCGTACTGTGGATAAACCTAACGATTTAATGACATTGGAAATCTGTGCCCCTAGAGATAATGCTATAAAGGGAAGCTGTATACTTTTGAAAAAAAAAGGTACCAAAAATACCCAATTCTAAATGGTTCACAGATGTTCACTTGAAAGAATGAAGTTTTAAATATATGTGAATAAATTGAGTTGCTGAAACTCAATAAGAAATTTCTTAGTGGTATTTATGGCTTACTCTCCTTTGCCACAATGTGTTTTGTATTTTGGAATTCCTTATGATAAAGAATGAGATGGACACACCACATGCCACTGGGTTTTCTCGTGTTGGTACTGCACAAGCATTAACTAATATCACATGTTGCTAAATAACAAGTAGTAATACATTTCTTTTTTCCCCTATTAATAGTTTGTTGACATATAGGAGTCTAATGTTGTTGACCTTTTTCTTTAGTAAACAAAAGTCAACATTGTATAAAGTCTTCTGCATTCTCAGAGTCTGAGAGACAGTTTATGTGAAGCCCCGTTAAGTATTTAAAGGCAGGCACCACAGAATAGCAGTAGTAATTCATGATATACCGAGTGAGCAAAAGGAAGGTTTGTGAACTGTATTACTCAGCATTCAAACTAAATGGCAGTAGTGCTGTGCTAAATCTTTCTCATTTAGTGAGATGCTTCCATTTATCAAGTATACATATCAAGTGCTGTGTAACAAGTACAACTTGTGTTCTGACTTACTATGGTGAACTATGGATTCTGTGTGCTGCTAGTAAGTTTTCGGTGTTTCATAAACTATCTTGTAAAAATTAGAGGAAGCAATTACTTAAGAGTCACTGCTCTGAAAATGTAAAATATAGAAAATTTTGTGGTAAGATATATTTTCGATGTATTCAAGGAAGCCTATTTTGCCTTGCTGCAAATTTCTGTAATAACTAGACAAGTATTAGAAAATGAAGTTTTCATTCTTTTATCATTTGAAATATTCGTGTTCCTCTTTTCTTTACCAGTTGCATCTTTCACATTTAGAATTTACCATGATGTAAGTATGGCACCCTTTGAAGATGCATGGACCATTCCTTAGCTTAGTTAGAATTCTGTAGTGACTTCTATAATGTTACTTGACAAATCAACAGAATTTTTTGGATGGGGGTAAAATTCAGAAAAGCCCAACATTGACCTTGTTTCCAAACATGGAAAAATCAAGACTTCTCTCATACACAGGTTGTTTTTATTAGTGTGGTGTATTGCACCTTTGATTCTAGAAGCATTTTTTCCTTTAATCTTCTACTTTGCATCATTGTTGAAAACTTCAATTGAGAGTAATTTTCTAAACCATTGTACCAGAATTTCAACAGCCAGATAATTATGTCTTTCCACATGGTAATTTAAAAAGCATCCAATTACCCAAATTTTTATTCACACTCAAATCTATGGACGTCCTACTTTTCTCCCTCATACGTGAAGGTCATTGTACCAAATGGGGGAAGTAGACATTTGTAAACGAACAGGTAGTTAGTTATTGGGCGATGTTTTACTTTGTGATTTTTCTCCATTTTTTTTCCTTTCCATCTATCACGAGTCTCTCCCCTAGTCCTAGAGCTTTATTAGGTCTTGAATTGGAGTCTGTTGTCTGAAATTTTCCAAATCGTGCTTACTCCAATTCTAGATTATTTTATTAAATATTAAGCAGCGTCCCTCTTTAGGCTAGTGATGGGAGCGTAAATTAATACAGATCCTCGTGATAAGAAATATGTGTCCAAAGTGAGAATATTATAACCTTTAACCTAGCAATTTGTTTCTGAGCTTTTAGAAGAGAACTCTTCCTTCAAGCAGTTAAACCTAGTACGTACTTCACTAGATAATGGAACTTCTGCACTGGCCTATTGGTTGCATACCCAAGAGCAATTTTCCTTTTTGGTAAGGGTCAGCAGGTTGTCATAGCGAAGGCCAACAGCAGAGGTCTAGTTTATCGAACTACCTGACACAGAGACACAGGTATGTCGTGTAGAACTCACTGAGAGCTCTCTCTCCTGAAGTTTCACGGGAGGGCTATGATTCTGAAATTATATTTTCAGTTTCAGTTTTTCATATTACCTCAGTAAACTATAAAAAATGTGTCCCTACGTTCCCCTCATTGATTTTGACCACAAACCCCACCTCAAGAAGAAAGGCAGCGTCCGAGCGGATTTACTTACAGACCCGTGGGGCACAGTGAGTTACACTGAGGTGGAAGACTTAAGCAGACTCATTTTAGGAAGCATCACCTTTCCTCTCTCACCACCCAGGTTTTTCCACTGTCCTGGAGGAAATTCTACAGAGGACAATTTCTGTTGTATTCCTTTTGGTAAATAATGGGTCTTTTGGAGGTCCAGTCCGTGAATTTTGAGGCCTTTCCCAAGAATGCCTTCTCTTCAGCTTTTGTGGGCCTTGCTATCTTCTGACAGTTATCTCTTGAGATAAAATGAACCCAAAGAATACCAGATTAATATGATAATGTTCGTTTTAAATAGCAGAATAGAGTAATATCTACACTTGAGACTTCAGTTATTTCCTCATTTATTCTGGCAATACATGCCCAGGCTGTCAATTTCAGTGGGCTCGTTAGTCTACAAATATGGTACCAACAAACTCTCATGTTCAGTACTTAGTCTTGGCCTAGGTACTGGCTAACTCAACCATACCCTTGCAGCTGTATGCATATTTTTTCCACCTTCATTTAAGTCTGTTTCACACTCATACAGAGTAGTGATTTTAAGACACAATTTTGATTATGCCTGTGTTGAAATATTATGTGGCTAATTGTGGACTTAAGAAAGTGTAATATACTGATGGTATCAGAGGAGTTTTATACAAAACATATGCCTAGTCATCATTTCTGAATACTTCATCTTTCCTCCTACATACATTTATTTTTTTTAGGGGGGTGGGCGCCGCCTTTGAACTACTTGCAGTTCCTTGAAATTTCTACTGTCATATGCTTTTGCAAATATACGGCTGCTAAAATGCCCTTTTTTCTTGTCAATGCCTATCCCACTTAAATGATCCTGTACATGTATTTGTCACTACAATAATGGCCTCAGTGCATGTTTTATTTTTTTTCCATTAGAAAGATTCTGGAAAACTGGGACTGTCTGGTTTGTCTATATAATTTTAGCAGCTGAAGTTTTAATATATAAATGTGGGTGCTATTAGTGGCTATGTGTCCTTCCACATGAAGAAGCATAGTCTGCAGAGAGAAGAATGAAGCTGCTATGGAAGCAAAGTCAAGAACAGTCCTGATCGAGTCCCCGAATCTGGTTCTTGTTTTGCGGTGCATGTTCACCTCTACCTTGTTCACGCCTTGATCATTGGATTCTTCTGTGAGATATCACAAACATCCTTCCAATAAACCCCATGTTTGCTTCAGCTGCTTCAAGTTGTGTTTGTTACTTAGAACTCAAATATTCCTAACAGAGTAAGTCAGGCTGTGTCATATTTGGGTTCTCTCGAAGCAGATGCCGAAACGAAGTTTGCAGTGTGAGATGTTTGTTGAGGATCAATGGCTGTGAAGTGATGGGAGAATAAATAGGGGAGGACTGACTGATCAGAGCAAGAAGTCAGAATCATCATTGCTTGTTGAAATCTCGTCCACGCTAGTCGGGAACTCTGAAACAAGTTCTGTTGAAAGCATAGCTCATCGGGCCAAGGTGGTCAGGCAGTTACAACTTTTAAGTTGCTCAGTTACGTGAGGCTGGCTGCCTTGGGAAGGGAGCCATCTCAGGTGAAGCAGCTCTTCAGCAGAGGTCAGCTCTGCAGACGCTGGCAACAGCAGGCAGTCGGCTGACCACTCACTGCCGCTGGGCAGCCAGCCCTTCCTTGAAGATGTATCTGGGCGCTGCATTCCTCTGAATACAGAGTCCGTGCCTTGCCCTGTTTATGTCCACTCTCCCAATATTAGGTCTCTGAGGAGGGACTAAGGAAAGGAAGATCGGTAGGACAAGCCACAGTCCCTACTGTTGCAATTGGCTCATCTAATACCCAACCCAGATTCTCCTCCACAGTTACCACTTCTGCTGGCTTTGGTGGCATGACCTGGACCCTCATTCCTGAGCCCAGGTCACTATGCCCTTTTTAGCCCCATCCTGCTGTATCTGTCCATTTACCATCACACTTGGGCAAGGAAGACCCAAGAAGGAACCACGTGGATCACCTGAATCCACTCATATTTCTCACCGTCCTGTTGTGGAACAGCAGCCCTTTCTGCTCATGTGTCAAATACCCCTTCAAAGACCAGCTACTCTTCTGAGCCGCCGGTGTCGACACAAGGAACACAGTTCCCACGTCATATCTGTAGCTTATAATTAGAATACTTGCTCTGTCCCGTCTGAAAAATGTGTTACATTTGGGGATCGAGAGCAGAAAGTCGATGGAGGGTCACTGCTAATGGTGGCAGGCCATTCCTGCTTTCACGGGGTGGCACCCAGAACCATGTATTATTAACGTTTTGGGGATACAGCACATGGGCTGCCCGGGCCGCCTGTAGTCTGGGACGCTCCACAGGCCGCGAAGGTCTCTGGGAATCGCAGTCCTCCGCCGGGAATCTTGGTCTTTACAATCAGGAAGCTGGAGGTCTTTCACGGACAAGCTGGGGCCGCAGTCGGTTGTGGGAGTTGTAGTCTCAGGCTGAGGTCGCGAAGCGTTCTGGGGAGTCGTGGTTGCCTGAGGCGTGGCCTTTGTCTCGACGCGCCGTAAGTGCCTCCGCGGGTCGTTCTGGGATTTGTAGTTTATAAGAATGCTTCACACCAAGCGCGCCGAAGCCGCGGTGGTTCCTGGGAAGTGTAGTCGTCTGAACACACCTTCCTCTGGCCCCCACCATCTCGGGTGCTGTGGGCGCAGTGCTCTCCGGGAGTTGTAGTGCGTGAGCGGGAGCCTTCCTCCCTCGCGCGCTGAGGCCCCCGTGGGTCGTGGGACGTGTAGTCTGAGGTCTGCCTTCTCTGTCTCCGGCACCGTGAGCGTGGGGCGTTCTGGGAGTTGTAGTGCGTGAGCGGGACCTTCTTCCCACGCGCGTTGAGGCCCCGGCGGATCCTGGGAACTGCAGTTGTCGCGGCCTCACGGCCTGGTCCAGCATACCTGTCGCTGAACCTCCGAAAGGCGCGGTTCGCGGGTGGCTGGCTGTGGGGACCCTGGACGCAGAGCCGAGTGTGGCCTTCTTGTGCGGGATGTAGGTAAAAGGGCCCACCACGCCCGCACCGGGATCCCCGTCAAGTGGCCCGGGGCGGGAACGCGGTCTGGAGCCCGGAGCACTTCGCCCACCTTGCCAGAATCGCAGAGGACGCGCCTGTCCCGTGACCCCGTTAAAGCAGGAGGAGCTGGGGCTGCGGGTCAGGCTAGGCTTCCCGGAGCCCCCGCCGCGGCAGGAGGGGTGCCCTGCGCGCGTGTGACGAGGGCGACAGGGCAGGCGGTTGCGGCGCGCCGGCAGCCCGGGCTGGGGGAGCCCGGCTCCTCGGCGCTGCCCAGCGGGCCCGCGCGCTCAGGACCCCGTTCTCTCCCTGCCAGCTCCGCGTTTTGCACTTTCCTGTTCTCGGGCCCTCCCGTGAGCCATGTCTCAGGTAAGCTGGCGTGTCCTTTCTTCTTCCTGAAAGAAGCTGTGATTTTCAGCATTCGGGGACATAGGCTCCTTTTTTTTCTTCTGAAACGACTTGCCCCGCAGAGCCACAGGACCCCGCCCCGAACCTCTCCTCCCGACACTTGTGCTTGGGGGACGCGAGAGCGTTGACCCGAAGCCATTCCGCCGCGGGCGGGGATTCTGACGGGCTGGGCTGCTTCAGGGTTTGAAGGACGGAGGCAGCCAGCTGTGACGCTGCCCCCTTTTCTCCCGATATTACAGAGAGAAGTGCATTACTTTATGTGTCCGGCTCCAGCTGCCCTTCATTCACTCATTCATTCATTCATTCATTCATTCATTCATGTGCCTATTGAGCATCTACTGTCAGCACCTGAATCAGTGGTCACCTCAGACCGTGGTCCCTGGACCCGCAGTGTCAGCATCCCTTGAGAACCGATTATGTTCATGAGCCCCACCCCAGACCTTCTAAACCAAAAACTTGGTGTCGGGTTGAGCAGTCTGCGTTTTTAACAGTCCCTCCAAGCGATTCTAATGCATAGCCCATCCTAGCTGGGGAATGCAGCAGTGAGCAAAACAAAATCTCTGAATTCAGAGTTCATATTTCAGACATGACATTAACTTTATTTAGCAAGGAACACTGGTTATTTTTGTTTTGGGTGTGGCTAAGTGCCTGGCTGACAGTTATGCTTCCCAGACGCCGGGAATAAGAAGGCCAGCCATTCCAAATTAGTCCCTCTGTTTTCAGTTCCACTTCTCTACCTTTTTGTCTCCTTTGTCTCCAGATCCAGAGGTTCTCCAAGTCTGGCTGATGAGTCGTTTCCACCTGTGCTGCAAATCCCACTGTTTCCTCAAGGAAGCAGCTTCTTCCTCTGTTAATCAATAATCTGTTATCACTTAGAACAGTTTTTTGTTTTTGTTTTTTTTTTAACTGTAAAACGTAACTCTGCCATGCATTTGGGGCTGTTATTAGTGTGGGATCTTTTAAAATTCCTTTTCGGGCCTGACAGTTACGTGGATCACTCAAATGATGCAAAACCAGCTGTAAAGCAGGGGCTTATGATCACCCCTCACCCTGAGGGAAAAAGCTTTAGGTCCCATCGTCAGAGGTATTAACATTCCCTCTTTGGGAGGTCCCTGTACTTTATTGCTTATTCTCCTTGTTCTGTGACATTTCTAAAATCGCTTCTAAGTTCCACAGCTGTTTCTTCAGGAGTGGGGATGAGTGTGATAAACTTGAGAGTGCGTGTCTCATTTCAGGGGTACTGCTGCTGTCTGCTATAGCTCATTAGCAAGAAGACATTCTTGCCAAATCACGTTAAAATAGTCTAGAGTTAAGGAAACTTTTTATTGCCTCTTAAACACAAAGGAATCGTCTTCATTATTTATAAAGTGCTGTAAGACCTTAAGAATTGTCATAACCAGAGCCAGAAATCCATGCTGTTCACATGTATACTCTTTTGCCTTTCACAAAATTGTAAATTATCTCAGGACAAATCACATTTTTTTCGTCCTTTTCTCCATTATACAGCAAAATTACAGCAAAATGAAACAGGCTCTTAGGTATACTCTTAATAACTACTCAGAATTCTGAAAATTCCCATTGCCACTGCTCATACTCACTGTCCGACCTCCACAGTGGGACTCGCTTCACTCCTTGCTCATGGCCTTTGAAGTGTTGGTGCTGGTCGTGCAGATATCTGTATGTTTTTTCAGGGCTCGGTGACATTCAGAGATGTGGCCATAGACTTTTCCCGGGAGGAATGGGAATGGCTTCGGCCTGCTCAGAGAGATTTGTACAGACAAGTAATGTTGGAGAACTATGGCCACCTGGTCTCACTGGGTAAGTTTCCCCCCCACCCCTACAATCTCCCCTTAGCCGGAATCTGACCTTTAGTGTGGTGGTTGTGAATCTTGATTACCTGGCTGAATATCTCAAGGGAGCTATGTTATTATTATTATTTTTTTTGAATTTTAAGATGGTCTTTAGATATCTATCATACTTAACATCTGGCGTTTCTTTCAATGGTCTCTGTTTTCTGAGGATTCAAGGACTGATTTTGCATTTATTTTGTTTTCTGCAAGCAGGTCTTAACTTCTCGAAGCCAGATTTGGTTTCCTTTTTGGAGCAAGGAAAAGAGCCTTGGCTGGGGAGAGGAAATGTGAGAAGAGATCTGTGTTCAGGTGAGTGAGTTAGAAGCTGGTAGAGAAATTTTTTAAGTAACAACCCACCCAGTCAATGAGAAGGCAGTACGTTTTTATATGTTATTTGGAAAGTTTTCCCTTACAGATACCAGAGATGCAAAGACTGAAGTCTTGCCCACAACTGCGTAAATGACCACTTCACACTCTCTTACCCATCTGCCTTCTGTTTTCGTCTTATCCTGTCCCCCACTGTCCCACAGACATATGTGTCCTTCCTTATCAGCTGTCTGGGCTCTGAATGTCATTTCTTTTTGACCTCTCTTTCTTTCTTGAAATTGGCATATGCCTCTGTTGCCTAAATCGGAAGGTATGTATTTTTTTCTTTATATTGCTGTTCTATTTAACCATCTTTGAAAGATGAATTCATTACTCTTTAGTTAATTGATGGACTTATTCATTCACTCATATATTCTCTTAGCAATATTTAGTGAATTTTAATCTTAAGACTTTTTCTTAGGTGCTACAGAGAGTAGAAGGCACACAAAAGTGTAATAACCATCAAGGAAGATACACCCTAGTGAGGTAAAATGGGTCCGTAAGTAATTTCGTTAGAGGTCCTGAGATTGGAAGTTCAGCAATGAGAAAAAAGGAATTTCTGGGTGGTGTTTTAGGCCTGGATAATTTAAATAGGGGTCGTAGTAATAGAAACATAAAAGACAGGAAAAGGGTCGGTTTTGGAGAAAAGGTGATGAGTTAGCTTGAGATTTGCTTGGTGTGGGGAGAGGATGTTATTCCCAAGTGAAAATGTGCACCAGGCTGTTGGAATGTACCTCAGAAAAAGAGTCAGGTTAGAGATGTAGATGTGGGTGTGTTATATTAAGAAGCAAAAAACGAAGCCATGAGGTTGATTGATTGAGAAGTGCTCAGAAAGCTTTCTTCACTTTACATTGGCAACAGAATTGTTGGCGAAGCGCTTTGAAGATAAATATGGCCATGCCACATTTGAAGACTCTGATGTAGAAGAGCTACTTGTATGTGTCCATAAGTGCTAGGATTGTTTCTGGAGCCCGCTGCCGATGGCAGTTTACTGACCTCCGAAGAGCAGTCCTGTGGAGGTAACAGGACGATCGCTTACATTTACTGAGAGGCGGCAGCTCGGGAGGACTGATGGCGGGGACAGGAGACGGTGCTGTGAAAACTGAGGCCTGGCTTTGAGGAGAGTGGTGATGGTTAATGTCACACACTGGAGACCGTCAGGAGGACGTGGAGGGGAACGTGGAAAGAAAGTACTGACGTGCGCTGGTCACGAGGTGAAGCAAGTGTAGGAGGCTTCGTTTAAGTACGAAGGACTAAAGAAAAATGTCCTTTTGTAAAAGTTTTAAAAATAGTAAAACCAATAGAACTATGTCCAAGGAAGCGAGATAAAGGGCAAACATGGAAAAATTGCCTCTACGCTAGCTAGCACAGCTCTTGCAGGTTTTGTGTGTTCTCTCCTGTACCTTTTCTGGAAGGTGAAATGTCACACAGATAGAAGTCATGCATAAAACATGAATGTGCAGCTTAACAAGTTATTATAAGACACTCACGTCACCACCACCAAAGTCGGTGAGCAGACACTGCCAGGTCCCCACGAGCTTTCTGCATACTCACCCCAGACACCCGCACCCCTCAAGGGTGCTGTGCTCCCTGCTTTAGTGACAGTAACTTCCTTGGTTTTCTTACGGCTTTAGGACTGTTTGCGTCTTTAATCACTGTAGTTTCGGATGGTTGGTTTGTGAACTTTACGTGGAGGGGCTCGTAATGTTTACGTATACATCTAACGTATATGTTATATTGTGGTTTGCTTCTCAAAATTACTTTAAGATTTATGTGCTTCGCATATTGTTCTAGTGGTTCGTTCCATCGTATGGGTGCATACACCCCACTTTATCCATCCTGTTATCAAGGGCTTCCTGAGTTGTTTGCCATTTAGGGCTGTGGGGAGCAGTGTTGCTGCTGTCCGTGTCCCCAGGTACCTGCGGCATGTATCTCAGAGTGGACTTGCCGGGTCAGAGGGCAGGGCGCCTCCTCCGCATCGTGGTAAGTGGCTCCCCTCGCACCCGTTCTTGGCAGCACCCAGTGCTGCTCGGCATCGTGCGGTTCGCAGTCAGAGGCGCGCAGCGCCAGCTTCCCGTGCTTTAAACTGCCCGTCTGATGGCTGCTGAGGTCTCGCACCCTCGCCCACAGCTGCTGGCCATCTGGACACCCTCGTCCGTGAAGTGCCTCTCGAAGGCGTTTGCTCGTTTATCTGTTGGATTCCCTTCTTATTCATTTGTAGTTCTATGTTTTGGATACAAATCCTTTAGTTGTATTCGCTGCAAATATCTTCTCACATGTGGCTTATTTTCCACTCAGCAACCTCTTTTGATGAACAGAAATCCTTAACTTTAGTGTAGTCCGATTTATTAATCTTTCCCTTTATGGTCAGCATTTTTTTGACCTGTTGAAGTCTTTTCCTGCCATGAGTCGTGATAAGGACATTTTCCTAGATTTTTTCTTTAAAAAACCTAGTCACTTTGCCATTCACATTTATATCCATGGTCCACTATTATTTTGTGTGTGTCTGTGCCTGCATGTCATGTGATTTAGTGGTCAATTTTGATGTCTTCTATGTGGATATCCAATTATTTCTGGTACCATACATTGACATGTCTGGTCTTTCCCTCGCTGTTTTTGTCATAAGTTAAATGTCAATTTTTGTGTATGTTTCTGGGTTCAGTATTCCATTTTGTTTATATTTTCTATTTTTGCATAAATCTGGATTGCCATAGTTACAAATTTTATAATGGATAATATGTTATTGTATTTCGCCTCACCCTACCCGCTTTTTGTTAAATAATGTAAATTACAGATGTCTTGACTTCGCACAGTACTTTCGTTGTACAGTACTTCACTATCGTGTATAAAGTATAGGGACATTTTCTGTATAATTGAAATATTGTTTTCACACTAAAAACAACAATTTTGCCTAATATTATTTTAATGTGCTGTCCATATATAAATGCTCCATGAATGTGTCTTATAGCTGGATTGTTTTTTCTCTGCAGGATGATGAAATTTTCTTATTTTTCTGTGTGTCCTATAACTTTGGGTTGTGACTTATTCATTTTGATATTTTAAGACCTTGGGTCTTGTTTAAATTCTGTCGAGATGTTCATTTAAGCATGCTGTCAGCATGGACACACCGAGGCCACATGGTCTAACCTGTCTTCTGTGTTTGTGGTTCCAGTGACACTGGTTTCACAGCCCTTGTAGGCCTATTGTATTTGTCCCACATATGCACCTCCTAGTGGCCTTTCTGGAACTTGGGCAGTGGGTTCCCCTTTTTTAGTTCTCACAGCCTTTGGTATGCTATTTAGGGTCAGACCGATCATGTACAGCTCAGGGGTAGATGCATGGTTTCCTACACGGCTTATGGGGTCACCTCCTTGAGCTCCATTCTTCACAGTCTTCCCCCACCCTTCCTGGCTCCAGGGTCCCTCTGTTCCGTCAGTTCGTCTGGATAGAAAGCCGACCTTTAGTTCTCCCTCCGTTTTGCACTTCCTGTGACTGTGTCTGCCTGTTTAGCCAAGCAACAAGGGGAGAGAGAAAAAGAAAAAAAATGGGTATTAACGTCTGTGCTCTTAAAACTGCAGACTTTTCTGCTGTGAAAAAGGTCACCCTGCCTTGGAGTTTGACTCGCCCGTGTGACTACTGCTGCTGCAGGGTGCCATGTTGTTGGGCAGGGTGAACGAGGGTGACAGTCAACAACAGGATTTCTCTGGCCAGAGCGGCTCCCTCTCCCATCCTCGGAGCAGAAACAGGAGCGCCTTCTCCTCACACCTGCGCCGTTCGTGTGCTGGCTGCTTTTGAGTCTAGGTTTCTGTGGTCTGCCTCAGTCTCTAAATTCAGCAGGCAATTGATTGATTATCATATTCTGGAACTTAGAGATAGCACAGTGCTTCTCAAACTTTAGTTATTTGGAGAGGTTTTTTTCTTACTGTTGAGTTTTAAGAGAGATTTTTTTGCTATATTTTGGATTATGAGTCTTATCAAATGTGTCTTTTGCAAATTCTTTCTCCTAGTCTGTTGTCTGTCTTCTCATTCTCTTGACATTGGCTTTTGAAGAGCAGAAATTTTGAATTTTCGTGAAATTCAACTTACTAGTTCTTTTATGGCTTTACCTTTGGTGTTGTATCTAAAAAGTCTTTGCTGTATTTGTGGTCACCTAGGGTTTCTCCTTCGTTATCTTCTTTATAGCTTTGTCTTTTACATTTAAACCTGTGATCCATTTAGAGTTAAATTTTATGAAGAGTGTAGAGTTCGTATCTAGATTTAATTTTATGTAAGTGAATGTCTGGTTGTTTTAACATAATTTGTCGAAAAGATTATTTTTGCTCTTTTGTGTTGTCTTTGCTCCTTTGTCAAAGGTCGGTTGACTGCGATCATGCAGGTCTGTTTCTGCGCTGTCAGCTCTGTTCCACTGATGTGTTTGTCTGTTCTTTAAGCAGTACCACACTGTCCTGTTTACTGTAGCTTTGGAGTCTGTCGAAATCAGGTGGTGTCAGTCCACCAACCTTGTTCTTTGCCTTCAATACTGTGTTAAGGTACTGTAGTCATTTGCTTCTCCCTGTAAACTTGAGAATCAGTTCATCAACATTCACAAAATAACTTGCTGGGATTTTGATTGGGGTTGTGTTGAATGTATAGATCAAGTTGGGGAGAGCCAACCTCTTGACAACAGTCTTCCTATCTATGAACATGGAATGTCTCCATTTAGTTCTTCCTTGATATCTTTCATTAGAGTGTTGAAGATTTCCTCATATAAATCTTGTACATATTTTGTTTTGTTATACCTAAGTATTGCATTTTTGGGGGTGCTAATTATAAATAGTAATGTGTTTTTAATCTCAACTTCTGGTTGTTTATTGCTGGTATGTAGGAAAGTTTTTGACTTTTGAATGTTAAGTTTGTATCATGCAATCTTGCTATAATCACTTATTAGCTGCAAGAGTTTTTAGTAAATTTTTTCTAATTCTTTGCATAGGCAGTAGTGTTATCTGCAAACAAAAAAGTTTTATTTCTTCCTTGCCAATCTATACCTTTTATTTCCTTTCCTTTCTTATTGCGTTAGCCGAGAATTCCAGTATGACGTTGAAAAAGCATTGGTGAGAAGTGAAATCCTTACCTTGTTCCCAATCTTATTGGGAAAGCTTCAGATCTCTCATTCATTGGGAAAGCTTCAGATCTCTCAGACATTAACTATAGGTTTTTTATGGATGTCCTTTATAAGTTGAGTAAGTTTTACTCTATTCCTAGTTTGTTGAAAGTTTTTTTTTTTTTTAAATTTTTTCACTAATAGGTGTTAGATCTTGTAAAGCAGGTCTACTGGTAACAAGTTTCCTTAATTATTGTCTGAGAGAATATTTCTCTTTCACTTTTGAAGGATTTTCACAGGGTACAGAATTATAATTTTTTTTTTTCTATCAACATTGTAAAATTTTCACACTACTCTCTTCTTGTTTGTGTGGTTTCAGAGAAGTCATATGTAATTATTATCTTTGCTCCTATATAGGTAAATTGTTTTTCTTCCTCTGGTTTCTTTCAAGCTTTTTCTTTAAGTTAGAATATATGTCTGAGTACAGTTTTTTTGTTTTTTGTTTTTTTTGACATTTGTCCTACTTGGTGTTCTCTGAGCTTCCTGGATCCGTGGTTTGGTGTCTGACATTAATTTGGGGAAATTCTTGGTCATTATTGTTTCAAATACTGCTTTGTTTATTTTTTTCTTCTCCTGGTATTCCCATTACATGTCTGTTATACCTTTTGT
>NW_011888970.1:30899-98282 GCF_000151845.1 Pteropus vampyrus | reverse complement strand
GTCTCCTCCATTATCAACATCCCCCACCAGAGCGGTACATGTTCCAACTGATGAACCTACATTGAGATAATCGTCCTAAGTCCATAGTTTATATTAGTGTTGCTTTTTGACTTATAATTTTTCTCTCTCTGCTTATGTTAGTCATCTGTTCTCACGCGTTGTCCACTTTTTCCATTAAAGTCCTTAGCATATTAATAATAGCTTTTTTTAAAAATTCCTGATCTGATAATTCCAGCATTCCTGCCATATATAACTTGAATTCTGATCTCTTTAAACTTTTTTTCTTTTAGTATGCCTTGTAAGTTTTTGAAAGTAAATATGATTTACTGGATAAAAAGAACTGTGGAAATAGATAGACCTTCGTGTTGTATTGGTAAGCCGTGGGGCGAGGGGAAGATTTCTGTGGCTCTGTGGTTCGGTCTCAGTCTTTTAAGTGAGCCTGTGCCCCTGAACTGTGACCTTTACCCATGCGTCTCAGTTTCTTCCCTCACTTAGGTGGGGCAGGATGACTGGGAGGGTTGGAGTTGAGTACATCTCTTCTCTCAGGTACGTTAGGCTCTGGTAAAATAGCGTCTCCTGAGAGCAGGCCCCATTAATGAGAAAGAATGCTCTACGTGTTTCAGAATGGTTCCTTTCCCGCCTCCCTCTTCCAGAAGCCTGAGATGACTTTTCCTGGATGCTCACTGCAAGGTCCTGGTAGAACTACTGGAGATAAAACTCAGAAAAATTGAGGTGGGAGTGCCACTATGACTGGGTGCCCCTGGAGTTTTTAACTCATGGACTTGCAGTATGGAGCCTCCAGCTATCTGTCAGTACAGTTTCGGTTTTCCTAAACCAGCCCTGATTCCCACAGGGTTCTGCTCCTGGTTTCTGCTCCAGCAAGTTATGATTCTCTGTACCCTCCTATTTTTCCAATTTGGGGGGACATTCGTTTGCCCTCTGACCTCACTTCACTTCTCTGATGGATCTAAGAAGAGTTGTCGATACTTCAGTTCAGCTTTTTACTTGTTATTAGGACACAGCAGCAACTTCTAAGCTTCTTACATACAGGACCAGCAACCGGAAGTATCCTGTAATCATTGTTAAAATCTTGTTTTCCAAAATTTTTCTTCTTGTATACTATAATAAGTATGTGCTGATGATAGAGGATATTTCTGATTTTTTTTCAATGCGAATACATCTTAAATTTTTGCTTGAAGTATATTAGTTGCTGATTTATCATAGGAATCCTTTGTTACGTTAAGAATAAATCCTCGTATTCCCCCTTGGCTTTTAATAAGTATAAGCGATAAGTTTTGTCAGATCAATTTGGCATCCGCAAAAAAGAGTGTGGCTGTAGGAGGTGATGGGAGGATGTGGGATGACTTTGAGGGAGGGAACGGGAATAAGGGATATATAATTAGCATTGTACCTACATCTTGAATCTAGTTTTCTTGGTTGTGCTTTTTACTCTCATTGGTTTGGTAAATCATAAGGCAAATAGTATACTAAATCTATACAGTTAACTCCAACAGCTTTTAAAAATATCATTAAATGTCCAGGTCACCTTGTGTATGTCATACTGTCTTTCAGTTTTTGACTAGTATCCTCAAATGAAGCCTTTCTTTATCTGTTGCAGTGGATTTTTATATCTTGTCTCTGATCTCTTATATACTTTTTACTGTAAATATAATGGACTTACTCTTGTTTCTTCTATCATTAGTTGTTTTCTTCTGTGTTCTCTTAATCTCCCTATTTATTTTCTTAGCTCCCGAAGAGAATTATTCAGTTTATATCCCCAGGGCTCATAATGAGGTACTCAGTAGAAATGGAATTGGTTTATAGAAGAGTTAGGAAAGTAATTTAAGATTTTCTCTTTATTGAGATGATCATTTTCTTAACAGCTATTCACTGCTTGCCAATCCTAATCTTTTATATTATGTGCCTACCATATAGGTATAGATCTTGGGTTATTGCTTAGATACATATTAAAGAAATATGTATTCTTTTTCTAGAAGCTTACAGTGATTGTTAATGATAGCTTTTCTTTCCCCCCAAATGTCAACGTGTGTTTTAGAGAAGAATGAACATTTTAATGTAATTTGGAAATAATTTTAAAGTTATAAGAATAGTATAGAGAATACTAATATGTCCTTACATTCACCTATTGCCAACATTTGTTTTGTTATTTGGTACATGATTTTTGTTTTCAGAAACATTCAAACATAAGTTGTATACATCATGGCCATTTACCCGTACGTATTTTCTAATAATAAGGATATGAGAGACTATATTTTTCAAAAGCCTTCATTTAAATGTCTGGAGAAAATCAGGGCCTATGTTTATTTATCTAAAGCATCTGATAGAAAGACTGTTATAACAAAATTGAACATCGGATAGAAGTTTGCAGAGCAGAGTTAGAGTGAGGATCATAGGAAATAGTTTTCAGAAAAACCTTTATTTATTTGGATTAGGTCACTGTAAGATGTTCCAAAGGCACTAGGTGAACAGTCTGATGCTCCTGTGGGCACTTACAGTTTATTAGCAGCATTAATGAAATTTTCACTTCCAGTCCATTCTGGCAGCAAATAAAGTTTAGATGGAGGTGAGGACGACTAACAACCTCCCCTTCCCAGTTACCTATCTTCTTCATAGTTCTATTTTTCCTTCATCTTCAGATTCTTATATTTAATCTTTCTTCCTATTCACCTAAATCTCTCCTCTGTTTGACGTCTCGTGAATTTCTGGGTAGAATGCTCGGATTTCAGAGTCATGTATGACAACTACAAAAGCTGTAAAATGCCAAGAATGTTTTCAATTTAATTCTCTCATTGAAAAGGGAACAATGGCTTTATTTTACTCAATATAGAAAAAAAAATTAGCTTTGTTTTTTTCAGTTTCAGAGTCAAATGATGAGATCAGAGAGTTTTCTCCAAAAAATGTCATATACGAAAATGACTCATCCCAGTATCTGATAAAGGAAAGAATTCTGAGCCAAGGCCCTGAACATTCCAGTTTGAGAGGAGGCTGGAAATGCGAGGACGTTACCGCGATGCTACAAAGAAATCAGGGATGTGTCAGGCAAGTGACAGTCTCTCACCAAGCAGCCCTGTCTCAGCATAGTATCAGCACCGTGGAGAGGCCCTACGGATGCCGTGAATGTGGGAAAACGTTCAATCGGCGCTTTTCCCTTGTGTTACATCAGAGAACTCATACTGGAGAAAAACCGTATGTGTGTCAGGAATGCGGTAAAACCTTCAGCCAGATCTCCAACCTTGTGAAGCATCAGATGATACACACTGGAAAGAAACCTCATGAGTGTAAGGACTGCAGTAAAACATTCAGTTACCTTTCCTTCCTCATTGAACACCAGAGAACACACACTGGGGAGAAACCCTATGAATGTCTGGAATGCGGAAAGGCCTTTAGCCGTGCCTCCAACCTCACTCGGCATCAGAGAATTCACATCGGGAAAAAACAGTATGTATGTAGGAAATGTGCGAAAGCCTTTAGCAGTGGCTCAGAGCTCATTCGTCATCAGATCACACATACTGGAGAGAAGCCTTACGAATGCGTCGAGTGTGGGAAAGCCTTTCGGCGTTCTTCACACCTTACTCGACATCAGAGCATCCATACTACCAAAACCCCCTACGAATGTAGCGAGTGTAGGAAAGCCTTCCGTTGCCACTCATTCCTAACTAAACATCAGAGGATTCATGCTGGAGAAAAGCTCTACGAATGTGACGAATGCGGTAAAGTTTTCACGTGGCATGCATCCCTTATACAACATATGAAAATTCACACGGGAGAAAAACCCTATGCGTGTGCCGAATGTGGCAAAACCTTTAGTCGGAGCTTTTCCCTCATTTTACATCAGATAACTCATACTGGAGAGAAGCCCTATGTGTGTAAGGTGTGCAATAAATCCTTCAGCTGGAGCTCAAACCTTTCTAAACATCAGAGAACACACACTCTCGAGAACCCCTACGAGTATGAAAAGTCATTTAATTACCACCCGTTTATCACTGCACACCAGGGAATTCACACTGTAGAGAAAACCTAAGACCGTATGGATAAAGAAAATAGCAGCTAATGCCTTACTTTGACTTCAGAGCCCTGTGTGAATGTGTTGAAATGTGAGAAAATGTGGTCCCTACTGCATTCAGTATCCTGGAGAAAAACCCCAGGAATATGTGGGGGGAGCCATTAAAGCTGCTCTTTCTTTTTGTAATACCGGAAAGTGAAGTCAGTCAGTACCGAGAAGATCTTCATCGGGTAGGGTTCCCTTACTGTACATTAACGAATTCCTCCCAGGAAAGAGATGCATGTTCAGTCCAAGCGAGAAAGCTTTTAATTAGTGGTCTGTTCCCATTCGGCGTCTGTCATCCCAAGTAGGATGGAAGGCATGGGTCAGGGCGCCCTTTTTCCTGGACAGCAGAAACTTCGCGATGAAGCAAAGTTACACAAACAGTGGTGTGGGAAGGCCTTCATGTTTCATGCAGTATTTATTAAATTTTAAAATACTTTTCTAAGAAGAAAAGGCAGCCCTATAAATGAACTGAATATAGGTTGACCTGCAATATTTGAAACCTGTGAAATCATACAGGGGGACAAGTACCGTTGTAAGACGTGTAGGAAAATCTTAGCATCCTGAGAAGTCATACTGGAGGGAATCAGTGCGGGAATGTTTTTTTAGGGGGAAATATCTGAGAAAAGAAAGCTATTAATAAATCTTTTGACTTATAATAAATTAGTACTTGCTGTTTTTCCCACAGCCTGTGTGATTCTGAAAATGCAGTTACCACAGTATTGACACTGATGGCGAAGAGCAGTGTGCTTTTGTGGAAACACAAGCATAATCATAGAAACATTTTTAGGTATCTTTTTAACTTTGAGACAGTGTTTGGATTTGAGGTTATGCTAACACATGTATCCTCGAATCTGACTAGATGAGTCTTACTCAGTTGGAAATGTAAATAAGGTACACCACAGGAAAATGCCAAGGTAGTTTTCCTCTTGCGGCATTTACAGTGAGAATATTTCTTTTGTAAGCACTTTTTTTTGTCAAAATAAATCAGGTTTTTTCACTTTGCGTGGATACCTTGCCCATTTTTTAATGTTCCAGTTAAAGGTTTATATTCTCTCTGAAGCATCTGCCTGCCTCTTGGAAGACCCTCCCTTGCATCTAGTATATGTACTATGCAATTTAGTGCTTGAATATGTGCCTCATTTTTTTCATGTCTGTAAATATTTCACAAAATGAGGTTAGCATTTTTTCTTTCCCACTCAGTGTAACAGAACACATAGCTGTCGCCTAACAATTGCTTTTCTAGAATTACCCAAAGCCTCTAACTCTACCAGAAAAACTTGTACAACTCCTCCCTTTCCCACAGTGTGGCCAGCATTATCACTCCCTGACACCATGCGGAGCATTTCTTTGGTGAACAAGATGTCCTTGTCACTTCACAAGTTTGTAACTTTCAGGGATGTGGCCATCGACTTCTCTCAGGAGGAATGGGGCCAACTGAACCCTGCCCAAAAGAACTTATTTGGGCATATAATGACGGAGAGCAACAGGAACCTGGTCTGAAGAGGCTGCCATTCCTCTAAATGCAGAATTTGAATTTCAGTGTCTGCTATCTCCATGGGAATGTTGGGGTGGGCTCTAAATTGCCTGGCTGAAACCCTCATCTCTGTCCTTGAGGACATGATTTTAAATTGGTAGAAGTGTTCTTGTTCTTGTAACAGCTTCTCTTTACTAAGGTTGGGTCTAAAACTGAGAAAAACTAAGGTTTTGAAGTGTCTACTTTCTCCCTCTTAAAAGCAGAACTTTCTATTTCTAAACCAAATATGAGCTCCTTATTGGAGCAAGGGAAAGAGACATGGAGAAAAAGGTGAAAAGAGGCAATCAGGCAGGAAGTGTCTTTACAGATAGTCCAGCTCACAAATAAAGTACCTGCATCTTTTTATCAAAAATAATAATTTTCCCCCCAAAATTCCCTTTATACAACACCATTCTGAACTACATAACATCTAAAAAGTCCTCTCATTTGCGGTAAGGCATTTCAGAAAAGAACAACTATTATTTTTAATTCAATTGACATACAGATAATTCCTAGAGTATACAATAAAGATGTCAAAACACATGCCACTGGAAAAAGAAAGTGAACAGTTTGTATGTGTTTTTGTTCATATAGTATGCTTTATTTGTCATTGCAAGGTGATGGCAAGGTCCATAGTTGCTTTCTTTCACTTAATTTTTGCTCATACACCTGTTGCATCTTTGCATATTTAAGACATCATTTGTTAGAAGCTATGGTGTTTTCCAGAGGTAGAAGACAATGTTGCCTGTTTTTTCAAGATGAAATT
This sequence comes from Pteropus vampyrus, assembly GCF_000151845.1. Classification (NCBI taxonomy): domain Eukaryota; kingdom Metazoa; phylum Chordata; class Mammalia; order Chiroptera; family Pteropodidae; genus Pteropus; species Pteropus vampyrus. Next base: position 91,934 of record NW_011888970.1, on the reverse strand, counting down.
CAGTTAACAATAGCTAGACACATTGAGCTGCAGAGAAAAGTTGATGTACTTTAAATTACTTATGTAATATTTTAGTTCCAATTTATATTATACTGTTGAGACAGAGAAATGGTGATATGCAGTGACCATCTTAGTACGTGTGAAGGGGTAGACATCCAGTTTGGACATTTTGATCTATGCGATGACATTTATATTTCAGACACAATTTTCTTAGGTTTGCATACACAAGTTGTGTAAAACTTATGTGAAACATACTCAGGAATGCAACTATTATACGTCTGAGACCACTACAGCATTTTATTTGTCGTCGTGGTTATTCAATTATCCATATATTATAAAAGTGTCATACTCCCAATGAACACGTCTATCCTTTACAGAAGAGCACATTAGGTAACCTTTCACACAACACGTGGAACCTTTCCTGGAACATGACTCATTCATTCTATGACAATTTCGGTGTGAAACCTTTTCTGAATTAATTTGCGTTTACCTTGAGTAACTCGTGTGTTCAGAGTGTACAGCAGAATGACTTTCAACATCGGCACACAGAGGTGCGGCTGTCATGCAGTCGTGTCAAATACAGACACATCTGTATTTCCTGTTATCCCTTCAACTGAATGCAGTGTTGTTACTATGAGGTTGAACTTAACTGCTACTCCTAATATTTTCAAAAAGTCTGCGTCTAGATAGGATGCAGTGTTGTGGCGGCAACCAGATAAAGCAGATAAATTACAAAAAATGTTTCTAAAGGCACCATAGAGCTGTGGAAGCAATGAGGGATAAGCCCAAATTCCAGAGATGGGACAGTCCTTCTGAGGTAACTAATAATCACAGGCTATTTCTTTTCCTCTTGTAAGCATTTCCTGATTTGGGATGTGGGCTGAAGATTGGGCTTGGCCCAGGAAAGAGCCTTTGCTGGGGGAAAGAAATGAAAAGTTATAAGGGTCGTTTGAGGTTGAAGTGGCAGATGAGAAACGTGAGAAGCCTCAAACACACAGCTGGTTCTCTCCCATGGGGCTTTTGCTGAGGTTTTGGGCTGTGCTGGAGGCTGGGGAGCGAGGTGAAAAGCTTCTACAAGGAAGAGTGAAATTCCTGCAGTGCCTGTGGTACTTAGGAAAGAACCCACCAGGAAGAGGAGTAACTGCCTGGAATACAGTCGGCCTTGTCCTCAAGCCATTGTCAAGATATGAAGCTGTAAAGGGCAGAAGGCTAAGAAGACTAGCCCTACCAAGGCATCAGATTTAAAAGCTTAGGAGAGTCATATCCAGAATATAAAGGCTAAGTAGAGGTAAACTGAGTCATATTAAAAATTCATTCAGGCTCTGACCTAGCTCCATCTGTGCCTGGACTGAGGCGATTAGCCCCTCAAGCTATCAGAGGAAAGGAGAAACTCTGCTAGAAGGTAACATAACCTGGAGGCCCTATGGTTCTTCTAAACTTTATGTCTGGCATACGAAATGCACTTCTTAAATTACAGGTGAATGTAAGTCATGATATACGTTAGTGTGAATTTCCTATTTGTTAGAAATTGTTATCAACTTGTCCTAAAATAACTCTGGGAAGAAAATGAGACTGTTTTCTGTCAAATTTCATACATGAACTACTACAATAGACTCCTAAACTAAGATTTTTTTTTTTTTTACAACATCCAGTGTGATCTTTTTAAAACAAGCAATTTCAATCTCTTATGAAAGGTTCATAAGGAGCTTCTCATAGCTCTTCAAATGAAAAATAAACTTGTGCCATCACTAGAGAGGTTTTTATGGTCTGGCCTACTTTCCAACCTTGTTTCATATACTCTCCTCCTACCCCCCCGCCTAACAATTTTCCAGTTACTGCCCGCCCCCCCACCCAAATATGCTAAGGTCTGAACGAGGACTTTTGCCTTTGCTGTTCTATGTAGCTCTTTTCGAATCTCCCTTCAGGTCCCCCAATAAGGTATAAAAAGAGCCCATGCCCTTTAGCAGTGTTTTCAAAAAGTTTTCGTATAAAAAGCTGGAGACAGAAAAGGTGGTTGAAAGGCGGTTTTGAAATGAAAAAAAAAAAAAATCTTACAAAAGGTATAGACTCTATATATCCAAAAATAGCCTTAAAAAAATCAATTTACAACTTCAAAGACACTAAAAGCCATACTTGTGATATTTATTAAGAAATTCATGATGGAATTGTTCAATTTAAAAAAAAAATCCACTGAGCTCTGTTTACCATTTAAACTAGAAAACACATAGGTAAAAGACAAAAATTATGACTCAGAAATAACCACATATCATTTTTATATGTTTTTCCAGGACATTTTCAATGTACACATATATTTATAATATATATTTTTATAAAAACATACTTTCATATTTTATAATTGTATTAAAAAAATCACAATATAGTAAATACATCCCCACATATCAATAAATATATAATTACATTTTAATGACTGCATTATATTCCACTTTAGAGACGTAATTTTAGAAAACCAAAGCTGTCACTGGGAATTTAGGAATTTTCCAGTTTTTCACGACAGCATGAAACAGATGACCGTTGTTACTTATACATACTTGAAGGAAGAGTTCTCTTCTAAAAGCTCAGAAACAAATTGCTAGGTTAAGGTTATAATATTCTCACTTTGGACACACATTTCTTACCTATCACGAGGATCTGTATTAATTTACGCTCCCATCACTAGCCTAAAGAGGGACACTGCACCCTCACCAATGCTGGGTCACCTCCCTCCTTTTAACACAATGTAGCAGCATGTGGACCCTGACCATACAAAAGAAATTATATCAGCTTGTGATGGGGAATGGGAGAGGGAGAATATTAATAAACAGTAAACTGCAGTTCTCTTCCTAGTTTCCTTCTGCGTGCCTGTCATGATGGAATATCTTATTATGCCGGGTGAAACTCTAATGCTTAGAAAAAAGAAATTTGATTCGATCCAATTTTTGCCTTACACAGTCACTTAAAACTCATCCCTTATTTTTAAGTTAAGCTTCCACTGAAACACTAAGTAAAAAAATTAACTGAAAAACCTTAAATGTTTAAATGAATAGCTACTATGGGCTAAGTTCTCGGAGTAAAATAGTGAACAATTTAGACAAAGTTCCCATCCTACCAAAGCTCCAGGCAATACTGTGACAGCGTGAAAGTGTTGTTAAAGCAATTACACGGTAATTCACCCTAAAGGATGACTAGGCCGGGTTGAGATCCAGAGAGTGATGAGACGCAGGAGCAAGGAAGGGGGCCTGAGAAGGCAGGTAGGAGTTTAAGCGTGAAAGGTCTTGTAAAAAGATTTTATCTCAAAGAAGGAAAAAACCAGGGGAGGATTTCGAAGTGAAATGTAATATAATCACATGGGTACTTTAGATGGATCCCCCTGAGAGCAGTGTGATGAACAGAGGAAAGGAAAGCAAGATGTAGCAAAAAGTACTGTTCACGGCAGTATTGGTAAAAGACATCTGGAGGGGAAAGAGACTGAAAACATGTTACATCCACATAAGCAAATTCTAAGCAGCTATTAAGAATGAAATGGAATACATACGACATGTACTACATGTACTGACATATGTTTAAAAAGATAATGAAAGGTATGACAATTTTTATAAAACGATATATTCGTATGTACGTAGAATCAAGTCTGAGTGCACACTCATCTACATTGCTAAGTTTCCAAGGCAGTAGAATCTGAGGAAAGGCTTTCTCTTCTCTTGCGTAGAGCAGAGGCTGTTTACACTTTTCTCATATGCATGTATTAGTTTCATAATTAAAAACACCAACAGGAATAATAGAAGGATGCTGTGGTAGCTGCAAAGAAAAGAGTGGAACGAAGTAAGAGCTGAGGGAGGGAAAACAGTCACGAGGCTGCTGCAATGAAGTCAGGTGAGATGTGCTGGGTGAGACTGCCCGAGGCCACAGCGGCTGGCGTGCCAAGACTCCGGTGGGCCAGAACTGGTAGAGAAGTCCAACCCCAAGCAAGCAGAGCACAACTGCCCTTTCTGAATACCACTAAAATGATCTCACACAAGGACAAAGTCTACATTGAATACAAAACAGTTAACTCTACGTGTTTTTTTTTTTAACAAAATTATTGTATTGACTGCATTCGTATACTGCTTTTAAGAAAAGCAATAAGCTTATCTTTCCCATGTAAAAAGATGTCCAGGCATAAGCAGTGCGTGCTGGTCCAGCTATTTAAAGATTTCTTTGAAGAACCAGGATCTCTTTCTCCTACTCCATCCTTAGGCCATTGTTGTCATTCTCAAGGTCACAAGATGGCTCCTTCAACTCTAGGAATAAAAGATTCAAAGGGAAAAGAAAGGGGGATGCAGAAAGGCAAAGTGCAAAAACAGACAGGTCTGTCCCTAGTGATACCATTTTTGATTAATCAGGAATGAGAGATATGGCTACATTTGGCTGCAGGGAGGCTGAGAAGAGTTTTGTAAACAGACATTAGTACTGGGAGCTAAAATCGGGTCACCAGTAGGGAAGGATGAGCTTGTTTAATTGGCTACTAGCAAAATCTGCCACACGGCCAGAAATCAACTCAAGAAAATATCAATAAAGTACTATACAGTCCAGATACTTTGAACATAATGCAGTTAACTTAAAAATCAATAAGAAACTGAAAACCTTACCTCACGTATTGCAAACACATAATTCTAAATAGGTATGGATCAAAAAGTCATAATATTAGACAACACTTAGAATCAAAACCAAATAAGGTGACAGACCAATGTTTTATATAGCCAAAGAAGTGTTTAAAGGACTATTTTTCAGCCGTAAGTGCATATTTTAGAGGACAGAAATAATGAGCTTGGGGTCCACCCTGATACAATGAAAATGGCAACTCCACATTGCCAACAATTACGGGGATTCTCTCCCAGTATGAATTCTCTTGTGTATCATAAGTGAAGAACTCTGACTGAAGGCTTTTCCACAGTGCGTACATACGTAGGGTTTCTCTCCAGTGTGAGTTCTCACATGTCTTTTAAGGGAAGAGGAAACACTGAAGGTTTTCCTACATTCTTTACATTCATAAGGTTTCTCTCCAGTGTGAGTTCTCACATGCATTCTAAGGGATGAGAGACCACTAAAAACTTTCCCACAGTCGTTGCATTCATAGAGATTTTCTCCAGTGTGTATTTTCTTGTGAACTTTAAGGTGAGAGCTTGTGTTGAAGGCTTTTCCACAGTCACTGCATTCATAGAGTTTCTCCCCAGTGTGAGTTCTCTTGTGCACTATAAGGTAAGAACTTGTGCCAAAAGACTTTCCACAATGATGACATTCATAAGGTTTCTCTCCAGTGTGAGTTCTCACATGAGCCTTGAGAGACGTTTTTTGACTGAAAGCTTTTCTGCAGTGATGACATTCATAGGGTTTCTCACCAGTGTGAGTTCTTACATGTCTCCTCAGGGTTGAGGAATCACTGAAGACTTTCCCACATTCTTTACATTCATATTGTTTCTCACCCATGTGACTTCTCTCGTGCAAAATAAGATTAGAAATCCTTTTGAAGGCTTTTCCGCACTGATTACATTCATAATGTTTCTCTCCAGTAGGAGATTGTTCCTGTTGCTTCAGGGATGAATGACAGAAGATTTTGTTTTTATTACATTCACAGGAATTTCCTACCGTATGAAAATTGTTACGTATTGGAAGCATATTCTTTTTGAAGTATATACCATGTTTGGAGCATATGTACACTTTTTGTGCTGTTTGAATACTTTCAAGATGCCACAGCGCTCTATCATATTCATGATTTTCACAGAGCTTCTCACTTACAGAGTTTTTCTCATAATTGTTTAAGATTGAATCGTGCTTCAAACTCTCAATATCTAAGTAACATTTATAACAATGTTTGCTGGTAGAAACTCTCTTCGAAAAAACAAGTTTTGATTTAAGTTTGGAGTTTTCCTCTAATTCATGACAGTCATAGACTCTGTCTTGATATGCTGTTTGCTTTTGGGTAAATGTAACTTGCCTCAAATTACCCTCTGGGATCTTGTGTTGTTTTCTGATCCTATGGCATTCCCAGTCTTCCTTTAATGTAGAAGACCAATCGTCCATTATGAATCTTACCATTTTCACCCCATTGGATGTTTCTTCCCCAAAAATATTCTGCTTAGTTGATTCTTTGGTTTTAATCTGAATCTCCCAGTCTGGATAGGTGTCTTGAGGAATTCTTTTCATAGTTCCTGTCTCTTGACCCAACAGGGAGATCACAGTAGGCTTGCATAACTGATATTCCACCGAGATGAGATTTATATAGTTTTCCAACATCACGTCTTTGTACATACTTCTCTGAGCGGAGCCCAGCATCATCCACTCTTCCTGAGTGAACTCCACGGCCACATCTTTAAAGGTTACCGGTCCCTGTAACCAGGTTACTGGAAATCCAGCCACCTTCATTTCTTCTCCAGTATTTCTCACACAGAAACAGGTAGAGTCTTGTGCAGTCAGAGGCCATACAGAAGATAGGTCAGTATCTGCCATCGTGAGAATCTAAGAGTGGCATCCGCCTGCACATCAGGGTAGAGAGATCAGGATATTTCTTTTCTCTTCTTGTTTCTCTGATCCAGCCAGGGCAGGGGTGCACTTCACTGGGCATCATCCCTGCAGATAAAGAGGCAGGTTCAGATAAAAGAAGAAATGTGGAAATGACCCCAATGGAGTCAAGGTAAAAAAAAAAAAAAAATTTTTATACCCTCCTCCCCTCTCGCTCAGCAAGATCTGACCAGCTTAAAATCTTTACCGGGACTTGTAATGACATGCAATATTGTCAGTTATTCTTGGCCACCATCTAGAACTGTTACCTTAGTTATTTATACTGGCTTCACCTGCAGATTATTTCTCAGCCCTGGGTGGAAGAAGCATGCATCATTAAAAAGAAATGAAAGCTAAAGAGAACCAGTCTAAAAAGGTGTAGTTATTTAAATTTCGTGCATACTTTGCTATTTTTTAAGTTATATTTTTGGAATGACTAAATCTTCCTGCTAAACACAGCTGTTTTAGGCAAACTTGTTTTATATATAACTTGGTATTTACGTGATTGACTTCACATATGGTTAATAGGACTGGTGATTTGGCTGCTATCTTACTTAGGAATTTTAATGGAGTTGTTAAAGGTAGATCTGTGACTCTGAAACAAAAGTTCATTTGATTACCTCCAATTTAATCTCTCTCCCCAAAGTCAGTATTTCCTTTTGATAAATTAGTCTACATAAAACTGGAATGGGATCAACAGAGAAGGATGAACTATGTTCAAGCTTTGGGAGTGAAGCCTTAACAATATTAGATGGCTTAGTTCTTTCCTGAATAATTTTTATAATGGTGTAATATAAAAAAACCACATAACACATAGTGTGACTATAAAAGGCGAATGCTTGAAGACTTTAAGGATCACAGTAAATCATGCAATATTTTATTATGCTAATATTTTTACAGGTCTCTTTTTGAAGATTAACTTTCAAATGCAAGCCTCCTATCTCAGCATTAGACTTCAATAGAGTTCAGTTTCAATGGACAAAATTATGGAATTCACATCTTAATTTAGACGGATAGATCTTTGACAGGTAGGTTTAATGTCTCTATGCCAGCAATGTATATAACTGTTGCTTTAATGTAAATTACACAGAAATAGACTTGTCTGAAAGTATTATTGTAATATACTAAAAAGGGAAAAAGAAGTTTCTGAGAAACAGAAGATCCAACACAGAGATGAGATGAGGGCATGGATGAGGGTGAAGGGAGGTGCCAGTATGCCAGTGTGCCGCATGCCTAATGAATAATGATCGGTCTAGATTGTAGGAGGATGGAAGGCTCCTTGGGATATGTGTTCAGGAAAAGAGAAAAGTGATAAGATTGTATGACAGGTTTTTACCTTGAGGCAAAAGGAATCAAGAGGCACTTTACACAGGTTTAAGAAAACCAAAGCAAATGAATAAAAAAATGCAATGATTAAAAACAGAAAAAGTAAAATATGTACAAGAAAGAAACTTATTATGGTTCACAATAAAGACTATTTTACACAGCTATCATGGTAAAAAAACACTGAGCATAGATTTAGCCAAAATTTGCAAAAGAACTATAGTGCGATACTTGCAATGTAATTACATTGTGATTTAAGGATGTAGGAAAGGAAGGCAGGGTGTGGAAGTAAAAGTAAAAGTTTATTCTCATTTAACACAATAAGTGGAAAAATGTCTCATTGGTGAATAAAAAAATACTGAAGACAGTTGAAAGCTAGAGCTGCTTAAAAATTTGAAAGTGGCTGCCACTGAGAATAAACAGGGGCCTCCTGTTTTATGAGCCTTTTTACATATTAGACTTTTAAAAATGTATGTACTCATTTCTTGGAAAATAAGGAAATTACAGAGAAAATAATTAAGCAATCAAATCAAGAAGTAGAAAAATAGCAACAAAGTAAAAGAAAATTAAAAAACTGACAGCAAAAGTTACTCTAACAGAAAACCAAAATACAAAAACATTAAGACAAAACTAAAAGATTACAAAAACAGCCTAAATCTGTTTCTCTGAAAAGATTAAAGTAGATATATATACTGCAGGACAAATCAAGAAAATAAAGATGGCCCAGATAAATATTGGGCTCAAAAAACAGCTATAGTTACAGCAGTGATTTTAAAAATCACTATGAATGAATAGCATGAAGAACTTTATGTAAACAAACTTAAAGATTTGGATCAGATGAACAATTTTCTAGAAAAACCTAAGTGTCTAAAATTGACTCCATAAGAACTACAAAGCCTAAATCAATCAATTACCCTTTAAAAAAACATTGAATCAGAAGTCAAATATCTATCCCTAAAGATTTTGAGCCCAAAACTTTCAAAGGAAAAACTATTTTTCAGAATAGGAAACAAACAAACAAAAAAGCTGTGCTTCCCAAATTATTGACACTTGAAAAGTCTTTTTAGAATATTACAAAGAAAGAAGACTGAAGTGCAGTCATAATTCGGAACACTGAAAAAGTTCTAAGTTAAATATTAAATTGAATATGGCAGTATAGCAAAGTAATATTATCATATCACATTCAACATGGTTTAACCAGGAATGCAAGAATGGTAGAAAAGCGGAAATGTTATCATTACTATAATGTAATAGTATAATGCACACTCTTGCACCCATCACTCTATTTCGAAACGACCTGGAAGTGACATCATTTGTAAGTATTTCAGAATTTACCTCTGAACAGGAACCCTTCAAAAATCATAAGCAGGATTTTATCACACTACTAAATTAGCAATAATTCCTTAAAATCAAATATATAGGCAGTGTTCAAATTTTTGTTATCTCATAAACGCTTAATTTTCTTTTGACTTATGGTCCAAATAAGATTCATACAATTTTAAGTCTCTTTTAATCTAAAATTTGCCTTAGGGAAATTTTATTACCGTGATGCGATCCATTACTAGATTTAGGCTTATATCTTCTGGAAAAGCCGTTGGATAAAGTAAGACGTGGACCCAGGACACCCCTGCTCCCTTCCCCTACAGATCAGAGTCAAACTCGCGGCCCTGCTCCAGCCCTCTGCGGACCACCAGCAGCTCCGGGCAGCGGGCAACGCCCCCCGCTCACCTGCTCACCACCCGCTTCCCGTTCTCCGGGGTACGGCGGAACCCCGGCCTCGGGGAAGGGCCTCGCCTGTGGCCGGCCCTCCCAGGAGCGCCTCCCCTCCACCCGGCTTCCCGTCTCCTCAGGCCCCTTTCCCCGGCGGCTGTCAGGGCAGGGCCCTCCCTGCACGCAGCGGAACTTAGATGACTGCTGCCCACCTACCCTCTCACTCGCCGCGTCTCCTCCATCGCGTTCACCTGTCCTCGGGATACCTGCCTCTCCGCATCGGAACTACCCGGCCTCCGCGAAAACCGAGAGCGAAGAAGCGATGAGCGGGCAGCGGCGCCCTGAGCCGCGCATCAGGAGGAAGGCGGGGCTCGGAGCTCTCGCGCTCGGCGGCCCCCGGAGTCGGGGGCCGGGACTACATTTCCCAGGAGGCCTCGCGCCGCCTCGCGTAGGGATTCTGGGCCCTACGTCACGGACGCCGTTCTCCGCGGAGGGGCCGCGGCGCGAGACGCGGAGTGTGCGCGAGGGGACTCGGAAGGTGCGTGAGTGGTCGAGCCGGGGGCGCGGCCGTGCGTGAGGGCCCGGGCGCGTGAGTGCGTGTGTGCGTGCGGCGTGCGCGTGCCCCGAGCCGGGGCGCGTGCGCAAGGGGACGGGGGCGCGCGGCGTGGCTGGAGGGGCGCGTGGGCGCGTGGGCGCGTGGAGGGGCGGGAGGGCGGCCGGGTGAGGGGGTGGCCGCGACGCAGCCCAGCCGCCGCTCGTCCTGGCGCTGTCCCGGCGCTGTCCCCGCCCCTGCCGCGCCGCCCTCCGCGGAGGCTCCGCTCCTCATTGATTAGCCGTCGCCGCTGCCTTTGTGACGGGATCGCTTCCCCCATCGCAGCTTCTAGGGGTTCGGACAGGTAGATGCGAAGGTGCCGGGGTTAGTGTGTCTGTGTCCTTGCTTCGTCGTCGGACACGTATCTGTCCTTTTAGCAATATTGCGGTTTGTTAGCCTCATCGTTCTAGGTAGACGGTAAATTCATCAATAGATAATTTTTCTTCTTAGCGGTGATTTTTACCCCTTGCATGAATTACTTTTTCCCCTTGCGTGGTACTTCTTGAATTCACGTCGTAGCGTTAATAGCAAACGTTCCTGTTTTTTTCAAGAATAATGACAACCCCTCGTGTTTGCATGTGCTGTGTGGTGGTGGTTGTGCGTTTGAACCACATATTCTCAGTGATGCAAAAGAAGGTTTCTTCTGTTCCTGCTTACTTTTTTTCCCCTTCCGACTGAAACTAGATGCTTAAAATTTCGCATATGGCCTTTCTAGCAACTGCTGAAAATGATCGTGCTCTTTTTTGTTAGCGTAGGAAATTTCTTAATAGTAAACGCCTTACGTTTCCGAGAAAAATCCAACATTGTTATATTGGGTTTTAAAACTACATACTCTGGTTTCTCTGTTCGAGGATATTGTAGAAGTTTTATGCTACAGCCATTGATTACGTAGGTGGCAGAAAGAGCTGTATAGATTTCTATTTCTTGGTCTAGTCTAAAAGTATTGATTAAAAATGTCGGTCTTATCAATATGTGCAGTGTTTAGGATCAAGCAGGTTTGTGTGTGGCCTTTAAAAAAAACACATCTCTAGCTCCTAGCTTCCTGTTTTTCAGGATTTTTTTTTTATTCTCAGATTAACTGGTGGTGTGTATTGTGTTTTTCCTAGTTTTATTTTTCACCGACATCTCATAAATTTAATTATTTTTATTTTCTCGACACTAGAGTTGTTAAATTAAGATAATTCGTATCATCTGACATCTAGTATGAATGTCGAAGATAAGGTTGACATCAAAATTCCATAGATCCCACCCAAAGTATATGGAGAAAGTAAAGAATTTCAATTCTATCTATACCTTAATAGCAGAATATACTATGTTTAAAAAAAAAAAAAAAAAGAGGGGAGAGACAGGATGTCATCCAGAATGCTAGCTAACACGTTAGTCAGCTTAGAGATGTTCCCTACGATTAACTGTCTACCTGGGAAATAAATAGCACAACTCTTCCCTACCTCTTCTTTTTAAACCACTTCAACACTACACCAGCTTTTCTCTAACCTAAGTATGATCTAATCTGCTCTCTGTTTCATTAAAATTGTCTCTCTGTTTTGCAAAGCCTCTTGAATGGTGAATTGTATACATTTCTGCCTTTTCTTGAAAATTGTTCATTTGTTCTTTCATTCCTTCTCTCAACACATATTTTTTGAGCTCTTAGCAAATGCTAGTCATAGGGCAACGATTTGAAATACATATCATAAATTAAATGAGAAAGTCTGCTTATTAGTATTTTATATAGAAATCGTCGTGACATTCTGCTTAGGAGAATACAGTATTTACATAGAATCAAAGACTACCTGGAAGAGAGATTACAGAATTACCCTTAGTAATTAATTAACTATATCCCCAACATGTACAGGAGATTCAGTTAACATCAGTGAGTTTTTAGTAAAGTGGCTGGAAAGGAAACATCAACAGATTGCTTACTGTTCTCAATAACAAGCACATACTTTTATTAAAGAAAGTCTATTCACAGTGGGAAGAAATTACCTAGTATTAATTTTAACTAGAAATATGCCTGAACGATGAGAAAACTTTAAAACATTACTGGGAAACATAAAATAAAAATAAAAATAAAGGAAGAATAGGAATGAGAACAGTTCTGTTTATAGATTAAATTCACATGTCGAGAAAATAGAACTGTTTCTTTTTTTTTAAGAACCCCCATGCAGTTTGTTCTTTATATTCTCATCTTAAAAATGTTTTGGAAATGACTCATTTCTTCATAACTTGGTGAGGAAATATTTCTGTTAAAGGAAGAATGCTCCTAGAAATGATGGGTTTCCTTGGTTTTTATCACATAGTTTAAATACTGAAAGGTTAGTGGCATATAGTTTAAAAAACATTTTAAGTTTTAAAATGTTTATGTTAAGGAAAAAGAAGTTTCATGTTGTAAAATCTCTGTTTAGTTTACAGTACACTTTCATCTGTAGTATTCCTCATAGCATGTCTTGTGTCAGCCAGCTTTCTTAAGTCTTCTGGCTATTAGAGCTATCCTCTTTTTGAGATTTAGAGTGAGATTGTCCCAATTCTCAAGTGGTTCATTATCTCATAAGAGAGGTGGGCAGATAAGTAGTGGTAGCCTGAGGCAGAGTGCTGAAGTGCTGGCACCATCTGCGAAGTGCAGCATGGGGCAGAGTGCTCGACGATTACTGGCTAAGGGACCACTGATGCTTTCTGGGACAATGGGCAGGCTTCTGGGAACAGGCGGCATTTAAAATGAGGCATAGTGAGAATGGGACAGGTGCAGGGGAGTCAGGGTCGAGAAGTTGTCAGGGCCCAGAATGTAGAGGCCTGGGCCCTCGGGAGCTCGATCAGAGCTGTGCTGTGGAACCTCTTGGGCCTCAGTAGCTTGCGTAGCTTTCTCGCTGGTTCTAGCAGCTTTTATTTTTTATTTATTTTTTTATTTTTTGGGCCCATTTCTGCCCTGGTGGGAGGCTCTCCGAAGATATCCATGCCCTAATCCCCAGAACTTGTGGCTGTATTATCTTATATGGCAGAAGGGACTTAGCAGATATGATTCAACTAAGGACCCGAAAATGGGGGATGACCCTGGATTATTTGGGTGGTTTCCGTGCAGTCACAGAGGTCTTTCCAAGCCCGTCAAAGGAATAGGGAGGCAGAAGGTAAGAGCTGGGACGTGTGACTTCTGAAGGAAGGCACAGAAAGATGCATTGCCAGCTTCCTCCTCAAGCCTGATCCCTCGTCTGAGCTTTTGACCATCCCTTCTTCCTCTCTCTGGCCTCCGGCTCCAGCCACCTGTCTGCTCCTTCCTTCCTCTCAGCCCACGGTCTCCCTCGAGTTTGGCTTTTGGCCGCACCACCTCTTCTAGCTCTGCCCTTGCTCTTCTTTCTTTACCTCCTAGCTTTCCATTCCTGCCATGGGATCTGGCTCCTTTCCCACCGGCACGTTGAAACTGCTTTCCCCAAGTCACAGTGACCCCTCATCGAGCCAGGCCGGTACGTTTCAGTCCTTAGTTTATCTGAGCCTTTTCATCTCCCCTCCATGAAATTCTTCCTTCCTCTCTGACATGCCTCTGTCCTGAACCCTCCCATCCTCTGTGGGTCTTTCTCTGCCTCCTCTTCGGGCTTCCCTTTCTCCTCTGCTTGCTTTCTAAATGTTGACTTTCCCCACAGTCTAATCCTGGTCCTGCAGCTCGTTTTACTCTTCACTGTGCTCAGCTGATTTTACATACCGCCTTGGTTTCATTTGATAATGTCATTAGCGGGATTTAGCAAATCTTACTGCTTCTTAGTGGGCTTTATAGAAATTACACCATAGGGTTGTCGATGGGAACGCATGCTAAGTGAAATAAGATGAACACGAAAGCACAAATGTACGATTTTACTTACATGGTGTTGTAGAATAGGCAAATTCACAGAGACAGCATGGGTCAGAGGGGAGGGAAGAGGCGGTGGTTATTTTTAATGTTTAGGAGCTTCCGTTTGGGATGAGGAAAAAGTTTCGGGATTACTAGTGATGGTTGCACCACATTGTGAATGTAATTAATGCCACTGACTAGTACACTTACTGATGGTTAAAATGGCAGATTTTAAGGATTAATGATGTGATTTACCTAACCCCCCTGAATGTGTACACTTTGGGTGAATTGTATGGAATGTGAGTTATATCTCAGTAAAGCTGTTAAAAAAGAAACAAAGGCAAAATAAAGACGTCGTCAGACATACGAAAGCTGAGAGAATTTATTACCAGCAGACACGAGTACAAGAAATGTTCAAAGATGCCCTTCAGGGCGGAGGGCAATGAAGCCAGATGGAAATCTGCATCTGCCAGAGAGAATGTCCGCCTCTGGCACTGACACTGGCACTGGTAACTGTGTAGGTAAATGCGTATCTTTTCCTAAGTGTTAAATACCTTTAAAAGATAATCGGCCAGGCATTAGTTTTCATTTGCTGTTTAATGAATTTCCACAAATTTAGCAGCTTCAAACGGCACCCCTTCCCTAGTTCGCAGTTCTGTAGGTTAGGAGTCCACTGCAGTGTGGCTGGGCTTTCTGCTCAGGTGTCCATCAGCTGACAAGAAGCGTTGGCCACCCAAGGTCTCACCTGGAGGCTGTGGGGATAGCGCATTTCCACGCTCACTCTACTGGTCCGTGGAATTCAGTTCCTCGTGGCTCTATCCCTGAGGTCCCCGTTTCCTGCTGGCTGTCAGCTGGGTGCTACATTAGCTCCCATGGGGCACCTTCCGCCTTCAGGCCAGCAATGGCACGTCTCGTTTTTCTTGTGCTTCAAATCTCTGACTGACTTCTGCCATAGGCTGGAGAAAACACTTATTTTCTGTCTTCTTATCTGTAAATTAAGGGCATCAGATCGAGTCAGCGTTTGTTTTCTTGTTTGATTTTCTCAAAAAAGAGGATCTGTCATTGTAGAACTAATTAATTCCCAATGGAATTGAGCATGGAACTCCGGAGACAGAGGAGACAGACGGCAGTCGACAAAGCTCCTTGCTCCTGCTCCTGGGCATCTGGAATGTCGCTGCTGTCCCTCTGGGGGGCGGTGTTCGCCTTCCATAGGCTGGTACTGGGGAGTCCGGGCCCAGGGGTTGCGAAGCCTCCCGGTCACAGCAGACCTCCCTCACGTGTCTTTCTCTCCCAGCTTCGCCTTCTTGGGGACTCCTGCTACTCAAGAGAGCGTCGTGGAGAGCGAGCAGGGCATGGAAGCCCCGTCCCCAGCCGCCCCGTCCCGCGTAAGTCAGGCCGCCTTCTGCCCCAGCCTCCAGGGAGAACCCGTTCGCTGACGTCGGAGGCCTTGCGCCGGAGCTTCGGGCTCGGGGCTCGGGGCTCGGGCTCGGGCTCGGGCTCGGGGCTCGGGCGCTCGCCGTATCCGCAGCGGTCGTTTTGTTCCTCTCACGAGAGAAGCACGAGTTCGTCAGCAGTGGGGCGGGGATCCAGGGAGGCGACGCCAGGGAGTGGGGCACTCTCCCGTCCACACTGCGGAACCGAGCCCGTGGCAGCCTCTGCCCCACAGATGGTGGAAGAACTGAGACTGTGTGTGCCCGTCCGGGTTCCTCTGGTCCCTGGGCGTCCTGGGGGCGACGCCGGCTGTGCTCATTAGAGGAACTCGGGGACACGTTATGTAACCGTCAGGGGCGCTGTGACTAGGGCCCAGAGAGCTCCCGGGGCGGGGACCCGGCTGCCTGCGCCTGACTTAGCCTCTTTCTGGGCGACGGTGAAAAGGCCGCCGGGAAGCGCTGCCCGGGCTGCTGGCGACTGCGCTGCGGAGCTCCGAGGACTTCAGCTCCAAGGACTTCCGGAACCCAGTTTATCCTATTTACCTAGATAGGAACCGCTCTTGTTGCTCAGTTTATTTCTGAGATTGAAAGTTTCTCCCCAGCACCAATCCCCTTCTGCCTGAAGAACTGCCTCTACCACGTTTTTTAGAGCAGATCCGCTGGTGACAAATTCTGTTTTACTTCATTTGAGAGTGTGTTGCATCATTCCTGAAAGATACTTCCACCGCACACAGAAATTCTACCTTGACAGTTCTTTTCTTTTCCCCACATTAAAAAAATATTCCTCCACTGTCTTCTGACCTTCGTAGCCATTGATGAGAAATTCTCAGTCATTAAAATAGGGTTTTTCTCACTTATAATCTTCACTTCTTCTGGATGTGGCTGATAAAGGCCTTGCTTCTGTGTCTATTGTTTCTTTCTCAAATTGTTTGCTACTATAAAAATGTATTTTTTTTTCCATTTTCTTATGCCTATAAATGTGTAGGAAAAATGTTTTAGGTAATTACTTTAGGTCATAAAACATGTCTAGGTTGGTCTTCTAAGCATTAAGTTGTCCTGAACTCAAGACTATTTTCTCCTCTTTTCCAGCCTTGAATTAGGTTTTTTATTTCACGTTATACAAATGTAGATTAACTTTCAGTGTCTGGTTCTCCTTGCTATAACTTTATGGCAAAATCGACTTAAAGTATTTCTGACATTTTCTAAACCTAAAGCATAACTGGTTTTTGGACAGTAGGTACCTAATAACCATTCCTTTTAGGCCTTGTCCAGAAGCCAACAAAAATACTACTAACTCCTAGAGTGCATCCTGGTCCGTCCTCTTCCCAACCCCAGTGCTATCTGCCTGATCTCTCTTCCTGTGTATATTCAAGGAGGGAGGGCAAAGACACACATCTGGCTTAGTACAAATGTGTTTCGTGTTGCAGACACTGGTGACCTTCAAGGATGTAGTTGTAAACTTCACCAGGGAGGAGTGGCAGCTCTTGGACACGGCTCAGCAGATCCTGTACAAAGATGTGACTCTGGAGAACTATAAGAATCTGCTTTCACTGGGTAAGACTAACTTCTGTTTTGGGAGATACACTCCCTGTCATGTTTTGGTTCTTTACTGGTTAAAAGATGTGGACACCCTGAAGCAAATACCCGAGCATGAGCTTGGACCTCTTTCTTTATACTGCTTTTGTGAAAAAAGTTGTTTTCATTTGTTGAACTTTTGAAAATGCATATTTTGCTGCCTCACCTGTAGTCTGTAGTTTAGAGTCCCCCAGAACTATGAAGGGTTGGGGGTTGCGGGTGCTTCTTTTTGTCCAGCCTGGAGCTCCCAGCCCTAACCCAGTTTTATATCTTTCACTGTGAACAGGACATCAACTCCCCAAGCCAGATGTGATCCTCCACTTGGAGAAAGGGGAAGAGCCGTGGCTGGTGGAGAGAGGGGTTCGCCGCCACACCCACCCAGGTGAGGACCAGGCCAGAGGCGTTTCCGGCAGGAACCCAGATGACCCGCTAGGCTAGAATCCCTGGAGACGGTGGTCACTAGTCCTCACTTCTGAGAAGTCTGAGTTTGCTTACCTCCTACTTCCCACTGCTAGTCGTCTTTTGTCACACTTCCGTTTGCATTCAGAGACAGAGGCGTCTTACTTCTTCATTAAAATCATCTTTCTCTTGATGGGCTTGGTTCGAGCCCTGCTTATTAGCACCACCTCTGGCATCCCTGTTCTGGCATTTTCACAGAATCTTTTTCATCTTTGCCTGTCTTTCCTCTTTCACATGGCCCTTCCCCCAGCCTCTGCGTAGGCCGAGCAGGGGGACTCCATCACCTGCCAGTGTCCCCAGTTGTTCTCTGACAGTCAGAAAACCGTGGCAGAGGCTCCCAGTTCCCGTTGCTTCATTCTCCTTCCTCTCCAGAACTGCCGCTCCCAAACCCCCGTGTCCCCACTGCACCCTAACTCTTATAATGTCTTCATGATTTATGCCGATTTCACTTTAATCTTAATATCTAAAACGCAAGTCATTATGAAAGGATTCCTAACATCGCTTCTTTTTCCACCTTCCGTATGTATAGAAAATCAGCCTTTTCGGTTTAGAAATAGCAAGCAGTCTTCCGCCGTCCTTCGCCTCTGTTCTTTGTCAGGGATCTTTTTTCTGATCGGTCTTTCTGAGCTCAGTTCTCAGACATTTTTCTCTTCAGGCCTCTTGGGGATTGCTGTCTGTGTCACACTGCAAAGAGCCTACTTCACAAGGGGCAGGACAGCCGGGACACTTGCCAGGGGCTCCATGTCGGTTCAGACAGACACATAGCTTCCCAAGTTCAGGTGGCCTCCAGTCGTTTCCATCTGATACTAATGTCTACGCATATTAGGCGTTTCCCTACATCTCTGCTTCGAGTATGGCGTACATAAAATCTGTCAGAGTTGTAGTTGTCCTGGGAGTTTTGCCTCAAGTCCATTCTCTGTGAACCCTTAAGAACTCCTCATTAGCTACAAGTCCCTCCCTTTTCTGAGCATCCACTTTACAGCTGGTCCTCGAATAACGTTTCGCTCAACGTTGTTCCGTTATAACGATGATGAGATGCCATAGAAACTTGTCTGGTTTATATCAATTAACCTGTGGTAAAATTGTTTCCTTATGTTTTGCTTCAAGTTGCAGAACCTTATCGATGAAGTTGAGGACTTACTGCACTTTTAAATATCAAACCTTTTTTGACGTTTTTTACGTTTGGTTTTGTAGGTAACTCAAATTTTATCTCAATGGCAGGTCTTTCAACACGCTGTTAAAAACTCAGTCAACTGCTCTCAAAAACACCATGGGAGGCAAGATTGTTCTCTGTTTTCTTTCATTTCTCTGTTATTTCCTTTATTTTTTCCATTCAGGTATTCATTTATTTAGTAAGCTTTCCTAAATATCTGTTGAAAAGTATCCAAATATAACTGACTGGATTCAGCAGTTTAGATTTTTATTGAGAATTTGTTGTCAGAAGAAATACTAAAACTCTATGTATTGAAACACATGGAATTTAAGGGAATCTATACAGCTGTGTGAACTTCATTATCAAAATAAAAAGTATAGTGAGTAATGGCTTTTAAAATTCAGATGATCAGTTGATTAATGGATGCTACAGATTTTGAAGGTAACTCACTCGATTGGTTATGTTAAATAATGTGTAGAAGATTTCTTAGAATTTTAATAAAGGAAAGCATCCGTTCATATGTTCAAACACTCCACTCCGTTTTTCTCTATTGTTTCTCAGCCCCCATTTCTCATCACACATGTTCATTTTTCAGTTTTGCATTTGGCATTTGTATTTTGAAAAACTCCATGGGATTCTGTTGCCCTGGGTGGAAGGGCCGGAAGGGAAAAGATGGTATATTTCCTATCAGAATTCATCAGAGTAGCAGTATGTGTGAGTGTGTGTGTGTGTGTACACATGCATATACACCATGGAATATTAATCAACCTTAAAAAGAAAGGAAATTCTATACTATGCTACAACAAGGATGAACTTCGTTATACTAAGTGAAATAGGCCAGTTACAAAAGACAAAATGATTCCAATTATATGAAGTTGTCAAAATCAGAGACAGTAAGGATAATGGTTGTTGCCAGGGACTGGGTTGAGGGGAGAACGAGGAGTTAGTATCTAATAGATATAGAGCTTCAGTTTTACAAGATGAAGAGAGTTATGGGAATGGAGGGTGTTGTTGTGTCTATAGCGCTGTGCGTGTGTTTTTTATCTGTGCTTTTTCGTTTTACATGTTTTTGATGTTGTCTTTTTTGTTTTATGTATTTTTTCCCCCCAAAAAGAAAGAGAAGAAAAAAGTCAAGTGGAGAAGAATCTCCTAACAAAGTTGTGAGTGAAAATTTGGACTGGTGGGGATTGAATTGTATACAGAAGGCAGTCAGGAGCCTGGCACAGGATCATTTACCAGGCACATTTGTTTTCTGGGGCTGCCAAAACCAAGTTCCATAAACCGGATGGCTTAAGACAACAGAAATATATTGTCTTAACAGTTGTAGAGGTCAGAAGTTTGAAGTCAAGGTGTTGGCAGGGCTGTGCTCCTTCTAGGAGAGGATCCTCCCTGCCTTTTCCAGCTCTGGTAGCCCAGGTTCCCTGCAGTGTGTAGATGCCTCACTCCATCCTCACACAGTCATCCTTCCTGTATCTCTCTCTATTGCCTCTCCTATTCTAAGAAGGACACCAGTCATGATGGATTAGGGGCCCCGACCCAGCTGCAGTACCACGTCATCTTAACTGATTACATCTGCAATGGTTATGTTTCCAAAGAAAGTCTCATTCTGGGCATTATTCTCTAGTGCTTTAGAGATGTAGGTAAAAGGCATTGCCTGACATGGCTGCATTCATGATTTAGGAATATTAAATTAGCTGTAATATGAATAATGCATGTCAGGGTGGGTCAGGCAACAAGTAGACACCTTAGATTCTGTGGTCAGATTAGATAATGGGAGTGCAGTCTATTCTGTGGAATTGCCTTTATTGGCACACCCACCACTGAATATGCTGATCCCCATGTGTCAGACCCAGTCCTGTGGCTTCTCTTTATGCTCTCTGCTCCTTTCATGTGCTGTATTGCCCAGTGCATTTCCTGTTTCCTGCTGTGTTCTTTCTCATTCTCTATGAAGGTTACAGGACCACATCTAAAAGCAACTCTACATGGCTTACACGCTTTGTCTCCACATACATCAACTTTTCTAACATTAATACTTTTTTAGTTATGCAAAGCTTTTTCATTTCTTTCAGATTGGGATACTGCAGTTGAAATTAAATCGTCAATTTCTAGTAAGAGCATTTCTACAGATAAAAAATTCTATGACATTAAAATGGAAGGAATGACAAAGAACGATCTCTGGTATTTGTCGTTAGAAGAAGTCTGGCAATGTGAAGACCAGTTTGATAAGTATCAGGAAAAGCAGGAGAGACACTTGAGGCAAGTGGCATTCACCCAAAAGAAAGTACTTACTCAGGAGAGAGTCAGTGAAAGTGGTCAATATGGGGCAAACTGTCTTCTTCCTGCTCAGCTAGTACTGAGAGAGTATTTCCATAAACATGACTCACGTACTAAAAGTTTAAAACATGATTTAGTTTTTAGTGGTCATCAGGAAAGCTATGCAAATAACAGTGATGAATGTGGCCAAAACTTCTGTCAGAACATTCACCTTATTCAATTAGCAAGGACTCAAACAGGAGATAAACCCTACAAATGCCCTGATGATAACTCTCTCACTCATGGCACATCCTTTGGTATATCAAAGGCTATACACAGAGAAAAACCCTATCAGTGTAAGGAATGTGGGAAGTTCTTCAGCTGGCGCTCTAATCTTACCAGGCACCGGCTTATTCATACCGGAGAAAAACCCTATGAGTGTAAAGAATGTGGAAAATCTTTCAGCCGGAGTTCTCACCTCATTGGCCATCAAAAGACTCACACTGGTGAGGAACCCTATGAATGTAAAGAATGTGGGAAATCATTCAGCTGGTTCTCTCACCTGGTTACCCATCAGAGAACTCATACAGGAGACAAACTCTACACGTGTAATCAGTGTGGGAAATCTTTTGTTCATAGCTCTAGGCTTATTAGGCACCAAAGAACTCATACTGGAGAGAAACCTTACGAATGTCCTGAATGTGGGAAATCTTTCAGACAGAGCACACATCTCATTCTGCATCAGAGAACTCATGTTCGAGTGAGGCCCTATGAATGTAATGAATGTGGGAAGTCTTACAGCCAGAGATCTCACCTTGTTGTGCATCATAGAACTCACACTGGACTGAAACCCTTTGAGTGTAAAGATTGTGGGAAATGCTTCAGTCGAAGCTCTCACCTTTTCTCACATCAGAGAACCCACACTGGAGAGAAACCATACGAATGCCATGATTGTGGAAAATCCTTCAGCCAGAGTTCTGCCCTCATTGTGCATCAGAGAATCCACACTGGAGAGAAACCATACGAATGTTGTCAATGTGGGAAAGCCTTTATCAGGAAGAATGACCTTATTAAGCATCAGAGAATTCATATTAGAGAAGAGACCTATAAATGTAACCGGTGTGGAATTACCTTCAGCCCGAACTCTCCATTTATAGTACATCAAATAGCTCACACTGGAGAGCAGTTCTTAGCGTGTAAGCAGTGTGGGACAGCACTTGTTGATAGCCCTAGCCTTGCTAGGTACCAGACAGACCATACTAGAGAAAACACTTATTAATGTGAATGTGGGAAGCTTTTCACAAAGAAAAATAGAACTGGAGAGAAGCCGTACAGATGTAATCTCTGAGGAAATGCTTTGTCTTATTCCTATCCTTTTTTTGTACTAGAGAATTGGTCCTGGAGGGGAGAAACCCACAGATTTCACTTTAGTACAGAAATACATCAGATTTCCTTCTTTCCACAAACTTCTACAAAAGCAGTTGGCATGGGAGCATTCTTGACCAAGCCTTAAGTGCTAAAATCTGAAACGGAACCACCAAGTAGGTGAGTTGTTGAGAGATGATCCAGCTTTTTACCTTCAAAAAATAAGTAAATGATAATGCTACTTCAAAAAGATAAATGAGAGCCGTTCTGAGTAGAATAGAAAAGTGATGCAGTTATTGTAACAAAAGATAGAAAGTAACATTCTATTGAATTAACATGCCATTTTTTACTTGCTTGTTCCTCTCTTCTTGGACACTTGATAGTGTTAGGTCTGTTTTATGTGTCTGATATAACCACATTTTGTTTGGCAGGGAGAATGCATATAATGGAAAACAATAACACGTTTACTGTTAGTACCCATTAAAAATATATTTGCATGTGGGCAAG
This sequence comes from Pteropus vampyrus, assembly GCF_000151845.1. NCBI lineage: Eukaryota > Metazoa > Chordata > Mammalia > Chiroptera > Pteropodidae > Pteropus > Pteropus vampyrus. The sequence continues at coordinate 69,219 of NW_011888970.1, read as the reverse complement.
AACTGAAAAAGTATTGATGGATAAATGAACAGAATTGATTTGTTAGATAATGAGATTACGAGTGAGTTTTATAGCTTATTCAGTGTAACTAATAATTTTTTTAAAGACAGTTTTAAATATTTAAAGAGGATATCTAGTTTCTCTATTTCGCCATCAAGGAAGCTTGAGAACCACCTACTAGCAAACTTTCTGATTAATTCTAAGTTGTTTTGGGTCATAGAGTTATACTCTTTGAGACAGGGTGCTAAAGTCTCCTGGGAATTTGAAAACAGTGATTCTCTGGACGTTGGGGTCCAGAGGAACTTTGGCTGTTTGAACACACCAGGGAGGGCTCCATTTGAGTGGGAATAGGTACCTGGGAAATACCTGAGTTAGTGTGCTCATGAAATAAACAGCCCTACCCAAAGGTACTCTCCTTCCAAAGTAGTTCTCATCTTTATAAAGAAGACGTAGTGGTTAAGAGCATAAGCCTGAGCTAGACCACCCAAGTTGAAATCCCACCTCTGTCCTAAACTTGATGGGTGAACTTGAGTGTGCTACCTAGCTTCTCTGTGCATAACTTATAGATATCCTCCTCTGTAAATTAGGGATATTACTAACTCTGTAGGATTGTGATGAGAACTAAATGAGTAAACATATGAACAGCTTAGAATAGTGTTTGACATCTTGAGTGCTTTATAATTATTAGCTATGGTTATTAATATTACTGTTACTGCTTCACCCTAGTGTCTGTTATTTAATTTAATCCTTATTGAGTGCTAATAACTCCTTGAATTCTCAATTCCCTTCCAGCCATATATATTTGTTTCTTTTACATTAGAATTTATCAACCTGAGGATATCACTGACCCATAGTGGGTGTATGAATTCATTTTTGAGGATCCATAAACAAGTTTTAATATTGTATGCAAAGTTATTGGTTTTGTATAAAGGTTTTTTCTTCTGGGAAGAGGATCCTAATTTTCAGATTCTCTGATAAGTTCATGACCCTAAGAAGATTTACAAAGAGAATCTGTTTTAATTCTCTGATTCATTCTGTAAATGGTTCTGCTGTGTGTAGGGACGGACCATTACTTGCCATTTTCTAGCAAACAATATATATATGAAATGCTCAATGATTGTTGAGTGACAAATGTTGTTGAGACCAACAGGACAAAGATCTTTATGTCTCTCCCAGGAAAAAAATCTAGAAATGATTGTTAGGATTGTGAGACTTTAGATACCACAAGGAATGTGAGACTATCCAACTCGTACTCTTCATTTTACATTTGAGACACTGTGATTGGCTCAGGGCTCGTGTTGTGAGTGAATCAGTCCCAGAACAAGCCCACAGGTCCAGCCATTACTGCTGCTGTCCTCAGTGCTTACATGCCATTCACATGTAACATGCCCTATCAGAACTAGTCTTCATTGTCAGCAGGGTTCTTCAGGGGAGTGGAAGAACAGTCTATTAACTGGGCCCCTAGAGTTTCTAATAGCCTCTGGCTCAGTGTTACTCAGCTGTGTAATGGAGGTACTACTACTATTCCTACCTCAGAGGTCTCTGTGGATCAGCAAGATAACGTGTAAAATGTGCTTAAAACAGTGCCTGGCACATAGTACTGTATGTGTCACCTATTAATAATAACATTACTATTGTTAACAGCCTACGGAATGTGGGAAGAGATATATATGTCTGTGGATGATCACTGAAACGTTACCTATGATGGTGCAAAATTTGCAATATAAAAATGTATAATAGCAAGATGGTTATTTATAGAATATCCAAGTAATATGCAGACATTAAAATTATGCAAACAAAATTTGGTAACCTAGGAAAAATGTTGATTGCTGTCATGTGTTATGAAAAAGCATGATAAATGTCAATATAGAATAAGCTCAAATATGTAAAAATAAATGAATTGTGAAAAATGAATCTTGCTCAAAACTCTTCAGGAAATTTGTCAAAAGATTAATAGCAGTTAACCTACATATTGGGGGAATTGGCATTTACTTTTCTACTTTTTTTGTACTTTTTTGTTCTTTCCAAATCTTCTCAAAGAATATATATTACTCTTAGGATCAGGAAAACGGTCCTGTCAGTGACCACATATTCTCTCTTTAAAAGTTCATATGTACCATATGTATCATAGAACCTTAATAAGGGTATTTGGCAAGGTTACAGGATACATGATCAATATACAATAATCAATTCCGTTTCTATATAGCAGTGAACAATTTGGAAATGAAATCAAATACAATCTCATTACAATGATACAGAAATGTGAAATAGGTAAATGAAATGAGCAAGGTCTTTACACTGAAAAGTATAAACATTGCTGTATTTCAAGAACACAATCAAGAATACATAAACACATAATAAGTGGAGAAATATACCATGGTCAAGGATTGGAAATTCAATATTGTTAAGATACCTGTTCTCCCCAAATTATTTTTTAGGTTCAGAGGTACTTGTGTGGAAATTGGTGAGCTAATCAAAAATTATATGGAAATTTAAAGGACCTAGAATAACAAAAGCAATTTTTAAAAAAGGACAATGGTGGAGGGCTTACACTACCTAATTTCAAAGTTTACTATACAACTACACTAATGAAATGATGGTATGAGGATAGATATAGGTCAATAAAACAGAATCCAGAAATTGACCTACATATACATTGTCACGGAAATTTTGACATAAGTGCCAAAATAATTCAATATGGAAAAGATAGTCTTTTAAGCCAGTGGTGGTGTAATAACTGGATATTTGTAGGGGGGGAACCCTCCCCTTATATTACATACAAAAAGCTCCAAATGTATCACAAACTTAAATGTAAAAGCTAAAACTTTTAAATATCCAGAAGAAAATATTTATGGCAGAGATTTCTTTTAGCGTGAAAAGCATGAATCATAACAGAAAATATGATTGATTGTACTTCTTAAAAATTAAAAACTTCACCTCTTTCAAAAACAATGTTAAGTAGATAAAAAGGCAAGCCATAGAATAGTATATATTCATAACACATGTATCTCACAGAGACATGTATCCAGAATATGAAGAATCCTTAGTACTCATAAGTTATATAGCAAGAAGACAAACCAAAAAAAATGCAAAATGTTTTACCAGATGTTTCACATAAAAGAATACATATGACTATCTAGCAAAACTAGGTAAAGATACTCGACCTCATTAGTCATTAGGGAAATGCAAATCAGAACCACAGACATAACACTTCACATCCAGTAGTATGACTAAGACAAAAAAAATGGTAACAATTGTTAATGAGGATTGGAGATATTAGAACACTTGTTCATTGCTAGTGGGAGCAGTCTCTATGGAAACAGTTTGGCATGTCATCAAACTGCTAAACATAGTTACCATTTGATCATTAATTCCATTCCTTAAATTAAAAACATTGGTACATATAAACAGCAGATGTCATGTATAATAATTCGCAACATGTGGATGGGTAAACAAACTGTGGTATAGTCATTTAATGGAATACTACTCTGCAACAAAACAACAAATTGATATACCCAACAGCATGGTTAAATCTCAAAAACTTTCTAAAAGAAGTCAGAGAAGAGTACACACTATATGACTCCCATACATAAACAAACTGTGGTATAGTCATTTAATGGAATACTGCTCAGCAACAAAACAGCAAATTGATATACCCAACAGCATGGTTAAATCTCAAAAACATTCTAAAAGGAGTCAGAGAAGAGTACACACTATATGACTCCCATACATAAAATTCTAAAAAAACTCTGTTTTTTAGACAACAGGTAAATCGGTGGTTGCCTGTGGCTGGGGATGGGAGAGCAATTGACTGCAAACAGGACCAGAAGGGAACCACTGGAGATGATTTGTGTCTTGGTGGTGGTGGTTCCATGACTGTTCATTTGCTAAATGCACTTCAAATGGACCCAGTTTGTTGTATGTCAATTATACCTTAATAAAATTGGTTTTTAAAAATTATTCAGAAAACCAGGGACATGGGGGGGGGACAAAATCTGCAGCTCCAACTGACTGCTAATAACAGTTGTAGTAATTGCAGATTTTAAAAACTATTTATAGACAGCTTAATATGAGGTAACCCATCTGCTAAACCCTTTAATGCATTAGATTATTTCTATATGTAATCCTATGAGAAACATTATAGTATCTCCCCTCCTCCATAGTTAAGGGAACTAGAGTTTGGAAATTTCAAGTGATTTGCCCAAATTTGACATAGCTAGTAAATGGTGGAGCATCGTTTGGAAAATAACTGGCAGATTTGTGTAAGATTTGTGTGGCAGATTTCAGTAAGATGTCTGGCACATAGTGGAGGGTCTTCTAAAATTAGCTATTCTAATACAAAAAGTAAATACTACCATTATTATTCTCTCCAGAGACAGTCACTCAGATGTCCCTCAAACATTGTCCTCTGTCTCCCTCTATACTGCCATTGTGGTGATGATGTCATATCTTAAAATGACACAGCTACTCAGTGGAAATTAGAATCTAAAGGGAAGAAAGTAATGTTCAAAAAAGTCATATGGCATGTGAGTTACATGCACCATCTCATTTAAATTTTGCGGTAATTCTGTTGACTTTTATTAATTTCCTTCCAGTTTCTGAGCTCAGAGTGACTTGTCCCAGGTTGCATAATAAGTGGAGGAACTAGGGTTCAAACCCAGGCCATTTTAGCTACAGTTTTTCTGCAACTCCTTGCTGCCTCTGCATCTAGCTAAGGATCTTGGTGTTATCGTAAGGGTAATGGGAAACCAGTGAGGAATTTTTAAAAAGATCCCAGCCTCATGGTCACCAAAGGTATAGACACATGGGAAATCAAAGTATCCTCTTAACATTCATTCATCCATTCATTAAACACACACTGATTAAATCTGTGGAACTGGCTTTCCTGTTACATGGCAAGAAGTGAAAAAAATTGATTTAGTGAACTTTGTCTTTCAATAAGCTGCAAGCTGACTGCGTTGCTAGTGTTTTAGCAGGTGTACAGGAATTGGTTGAAAACAAAGTTACGGTGTGGATAGACAGCTATTGGTTGAGGTTGGCAAGATAATCTAAGAATGAGACGAATTTAGGAGATAGATGTTAAAGGAGTAGTGCTTCCACAGGTTTTGGAGGCTCCAAATGGTTGGAAAAGCAAACTGTTTTGGGCCCCATACATTAAGAATTACGTTTCAGATTTTTTTAGTGACTGTTCCCTTATCACCAAGCCCTATGGAAAAAAAGATTAGATTTAGGATGTATTGCCTTACAGATGAGTTCTACTCTGACTGCCTGTTGTGGATTGAATTGTGTCCTCCCAAAAATCCATGTTTTGAAGTCATATCCCCCAATAACAGAATGGGGCCTTCTACGAGAAAGGGTCTTTACAGAGTTAAGTAACGTCATTAGAGAGAGCACTAATCCAAAATCAGTGTTGTTCTTATTTTTGAAAGAAGGGACATTTGGACACAGAGACACATAGATAGAGGGAAGATGATGTGAAAATACAAAAAGAAGACCGGTCTACAAGTCAAGGAGGGAGGTCTATGACAGATCCTCCCTCACAGCCCCCAGCAGGAACCAATCCTACCGACACCTTGATTTGGTGCTTGGAGCTTCCAGAACTGTGAGGCAATCAGTCTCAGTTGTTTGAGCCCACATTCCATGGTACGTAGGGTCAGTAGGCCTAGGAAACTAAGACACTGCTGGCGCTGCCGATCTCCTTTACCATGTTTTTTATTTTTTCTGTAGTGCTTGTCGCCTTTAAAAAAAATCAATGTCTATATCTACCTATCATTTATTATCTGTGTTCCCCTGTAGAAATGAATCCTTCACAAGGGATCTTAGTTTTAATTTCTGAGGTAGCCTCTGTGCCTGATGTGGGGCTGGATCATAGTCGACATTCAATAAATATTTGTTGAGTGTTGAATGAATTGATGAAGAAATTAACATTCATCCACTGAATCTAAAATGGGGTACGCCATAAATGTATGGCCAACCAAAAACTGAACATATATGGTGATCTTTTAGCAAAGAGGAAAGGGTGAGGATAGTTACTGGATAGTGAAGCCACAGTGCTTGCCACATGGAGATACACCCTAACAGATATCACAATTAATTATAAAGGTGGTACATGTGGAACTTGGCCATCAATGGCTAGTGTGCATGCAACCAAAGGAATGGAAATAGCCCAAACCAGTTTGAAGAACAACCGTAAAAAGAGCTTTGACCTACGACTTGTCAAGGCTCACAGTAATGCTATAGCAGGACAATGGTATGTTGGCACAGTGTAGAGCAGGAATTGGCAAACAATAGACCAAAGGACAAATCTGGCTTGCTGCTTACTTTTGTGACTAAAGTTTGACAGGACTAGAACCATGCTCATTCATTTATGTATTACCAATGGCTGCTTTTATGCTACAATGGCAAAGTTCAGTAGTTACAAGACTACAGCCCACAAAGCCTAAAATATTTACTGATTGTGATGCGCTGAATTGTGCCCCTCCCCAGTTCCTATGTTGGAGTCCCAATCCCCAATAACTCCAAATGTGACTGGATCTTTAACATTTAAACATTTCAAGTTAAAATGAAGATACTAGGGTGGACCCTAATCCAGTATTACTGGTGTCCTTTAAAGAAGAGGTGATTGGGACACAGACACGCAGAAGGATGATCACATGAGGACACAGGGAGAACGTGACCAACTCTGTTGTCATTTTGATCTCTGACTTCCAGCCTCCAAAACACTTGAGAAGATAAATTTGTGTTGTTTAAGTCACCCGTCTGGCATCCCTATAAAATAATACACTGGCCTTTTACAGAAAAATGTTCAGACTCTCATCGCAGGCAAATATCAATGGAACAAGACAGAGACTAGAAACACACTCATGTATATGTCATAAGGACAATAATGGCTCCTGAATGATGTCCACACCCTAATCCTGTAACCTATGAATATGTTACCTTAATGAAAAGAGGGAACTAAGCTTGCTAAACAGCTGACCTTAAAATAGGAAGATTATTCTCAATTATCCAAGTGTGCTCAATGTTAGCACACGAGTAGTTGAAAGTGGAAGGAGGCAGAAGAGGAGGCCAGAGTGATGTGACGTGAGCAGCACTCAATCCTCTGTTGCAGGTTTTGAGGACGGAGGTAGGGGGCCATGAGCCAAGAAATGCAGGTGGTCTCTAGAATCTGGGAAAGGTAAGGAAAAGCTTCTCTCCAAGAGCTTCCAGAGAGGAATGCAGTCCTGCCAACATCTTGATTTAGCCCAGTAAGGCCCATGTTGAACTTTTGACCTACAGGACTGTAATATAATAAATTTGTATTGTTTTAAGCCATTAAGTTTGTGGTTATTTTTTACAGCAGCGTAGAAAACTAACAGTGTATGAGAGCTTAGAATATAACAGATTCTGTAACAAATCAATGGACAAAGAAAGCTAACTACATTTCAGTATAAAACTTTTAGAGCCTTCCTTTCCATATTGAGTATTTAATCTAAGATTTATTTTAAAAATATAGTGAGACAGCAATCTTTGTTCTAATATTATATATCTGTCTCATTGTTCCTGCACAATTTGTTGAAGGGTTTGTCTTTTCTATAATATTTTCCCCCACAGAAAAGTTGAAATAATTTTACAGTAAATGTTCCCAAATTTAAGATGTTGCTTACTTTGTTGAATTTGCATTGATGGTGCAAAAGTCATAATGGATAAAACTATCAGCACTCAGTATGCATCAAGGAAACGGCCCCAGAGTGTATTTATTCGTAGCCATTGTATTCATCACCACATTCTCAGTTTCATTTCAGGATGTTCTAAATGGAGCAGTAAAAAATAATTTATTAAATCTCAACTGTTTATTATCTGTGCAACGAATATTCTGTGCTGCATACTGAAGTTCCATCGTTGGCTCCAGAAAAAAACACTTGTGTGATTATTTGAGTTGGAAGCTGAACTTTGCATGGAAGAAAGACTGAGAGACATCCTACCTGGGGATGTGGCTGACATTTTCTCAAAAATCAACCAAGTGAGCTTGTCACTTCAAGGAAAATAAATGACAGTATTTTTTTTTCCTTGCAATATAAAATTAAAATATGCAAATGAAAAACAGAATTTTGGAAAACTTATATTTGCTGTGAACTTCATAGCTTCCCAATACTTAAGATTAATAATGACATGAATATGATTTTTCATATTTTATAATGAAATGTTTCAACATTTGGAAGATCTGCATGTCAGTGTGAGAGAGGAGAGGGCATCTGAAAAAATGCAAAGGAAAGGGCCTGCAGATGTGACCAGCAGGTTAAAACTGCTCCGTCCCCTCATGCTGCCCAGTGCTCTCCAGCTAACATGTTTTCCCATAGCTACCTCCCCCACCTCAAGGACTCTCCAGCTCACATCTGTTGTTTCATGGCTTGCCAACCAACTGTTCTTATCTCTGCAGCTGTGCAGGAATAACAAGACTGTGTAAAACAGCTTGTTATCTTACAATCGGGGCTCAGGCTGAGAAGGTGCCGGCATCAGTAAGTGCGGCTCCCTGCTTACAGCATAGGAGTCCCATCTCTCCCGTTCAAGAATCCTATAATGGTGCTGATAACGCCAAGGTCGTGGGTTCTACAAAATAAATGATCTATAAGACCAGTGGTCTGGAAATTCCTACCCCCTTGCAGCCCCCCACCCGAAGTTGCCCCTCCTCATCCTGAATAAGGAGGAACACGTGAAACCTCAGACAAAGGAATCACGCGCCCCTTGCATGGACACTGCAGAGATATATAAGCTGTAATAAATCTAGCCAAGGGGAGATCGTGCTTTGTGTGTGGTGAATGTTTCACGCTCTCTACCGGTAATAAATTCTCCTTCCTCTAACAAAGTTGAGCATCCACATTTCTCCATCGGGTGTCACTTCCTGCAACAAGTGAACCCATATTTTCCAATGCATGATGTTACAAAAGTATGCATGATAAAATAACTTAAAGTGCAAGACAGACCGATGAATTTTAATAATAGAGTAAAAAAACTTACCTGTGTAATAAAAATATAACGACCTCAACCAAGATCGGAATGGGGAGGGACTGTAGGGTGAGCTCTTAGTGCTACATGGATGGCAAAGCCCTACAGGAAGAACTCCTTGGTTGCCACAGCCCTCCAAATTCCTATTTTAACAGAATTTCCTCTTTGTGCTGGGGACTTGTATTCTGTCTCCCATGGCTGCATGTTCTGGGTTGCAGTTCTTTCTTTTTCCCCCCGAATAAACCTTTTTTATTGGAGTAATAGCTACCTGACTTTTTGTTTAAGGCAAATACCTGTGTGATTTCAGACTGTACATTGCAACTAAGTTATCCCTTGTTCGGTTTGTACTATCTAATAAAAATACAGTTATCTGATGAGAACATTAAAACACCCTGTCCCTTTCCAACTCCACACCAGTGCGTGACCATATTTTCTTTATATACTTTCACAAAGACAACATATGCAGATTGAATGCAGAAGCAAATGTGAGGACCCAGTTGTTTTCTATTAAGCCAGACATTTAAGAGGTTCTTCCCCATCAAGAAAAAAAAGTTTTAAAATGCTACACCTCGCTAACTTTTTTTTAATAAAAATGTCATTTATGCTAATATGTTATAAATCTTTGAGTCGTGAAAGTGTAAATGAGGACTCTTACCACTTCGGAAAAGCATGGACCATAATACATTTTTAGCTCAGTTTACTCCACTCTCGCCTTTGCTGTCCGTGATTTCAGTTCTCTATCGTTAAGTCGACAGTGCCGGCGCCCAAGGACTCGGCCTGGGGAGCCTGAGCTCTGGTTGCAGCGCGCCCCGCCCCGCCGCCCCGGGCCCCGAGCCGCAAGCCGCGAGCCCTGAGCCCCGCCGTCCCGCCGCCCGAGCCCGGAGCCCCGAGCCCCGAGCCCCTCCGCCGAGAGCCCGGAGCCGCGAGCGCAGCCCGCAGCCTGAAGTGCCGCAGAGGCTTCTGGGAGCTGTAGTTCTTTCTGCCCGCGGGGTGACTCTGACGCGTTTCCGGTGCGTCCCCAGCAGCCGCCATTGGCTCCGCCGCCATTGGCTCGACCAGTGTCGGAGAACCTCGTTTCCCTGCGGGCGTCGGTTTCCCACTTCGGTGACCCAAACCGGAGTGGGTGTCTTTGTCTTCCCCGAGGGCTGTCGCGCAGGCGCCCCGGCACTGGCGCCTCAAAGTCAAGAGCGAGGACGAGACCGAGCTGCCTGCCGATCAGGAGGTGGAGGCGGCCGACCTCTCCCCGCCCCGCTGCCGGTTCAGGGCTTGGAGGAGCCGACGCGCGGAACATTTTCGAGGCGCGGGCGGGTGCGTGCTGGTCTGGCCCCGCTCCTTCCTGCCCGCCTGTGTGTTGGTGGGCGGCGGAGCTAGGGGACCCCGTGGTTGCGTGAGGGAAGGAGGCTCGGTCGTGGCGAGGGCCGGGGTCAGTGTCAGGGTCCTCCAAACTCCCGCTGTGGAGCAGAAGGGTCCCCCTTGCGTGCGGGTGGGAGAGGCGGGGAGACCGCTCTCCTCACGGTGCTCTTCTCCGGCAGCCCACGAGTCCAGCCACCTCCAGCGGGGTACCCAAAACTGCGTGGGAATGGCCACCAGGGTCCGGACAGCTGCCATCTGGGTGAGTAGCGGTTTTTCTCTTGTTTTCGAAAAGCTCTCCCTGAGCGCTGACGTGTGCACGGTCCATCTCTTCCTGGGCAATGGGCCGCTGTAAACCGGGATGAGATGGTTTTTGCAAAACTATCAAATTACTATGTCATCGAAGTTAAAAATTACTCTTGTCATAGGGTATAATTTATATACTGTAAAGTTCATCCCTTCGAAGCGTATCAGTCATTTTTAGTAGAGTGGCGCCCCCCCCTTTATCTGCAGGGGATACATTCCGAGACCCCCAGTGGATGCCCGAAACCTCCCATAGTGCTGAACCCTGTATACACACGACGTTTTCACTATTTATCCGTATCTTTGCACTTAAGGGAACTACTTCTCGGCCTCTCTTTGGCATATCCGAATTGCCAGCATCACTACTCTGGCGCTTTCCCGCCGTTATGAGGTAAAATGAGGGCGACTTGAATGCAAGCAGAATGCTCCCTCTGCAGTCCGCTGGCTAACCAAGAGGACTAACAGGCGGCGAGTGTAACAGCCAGGATGCGCTGTGCAAAGGGGTGATTCACGTCCTGGGTGGAATAGGGTGGAATGGCACGACAAGATTTTATCACGATACTCAGAACGCTGTGTAATTTAAAACTTATAAATTGTTTCTTTTATGGAATTTTCCATTTAATACTTTTGAACCGTGCTTGATCATGGAGAGTGAAACCGCAGCTAAGTGGGGACTCCTGTATTCACAGAGTTGTGCAGATATCACCACTGTCTAATTCCAGAACATTCTCATCACTGCAGAAAGAAACCCTGTTCCCATTCATAGTAACGCTCCATTCCTTCTCTCCCTTGGCTACCATTTAACCTACTTTTTGTTTTTATGAATTTACCTGTCCTGGACATTTCTATATAAATAGAATTATACCACACGTGGTCTTTCGTACCTGGCTTCTTTCACTTAGCATAATGTTTTCAGGTTGCTCTGTGTTGGTTGCAGCCTGCTCGTAATGTTGGTATTGACCAGCGTTTCCTGGAGCACTCACCCAGGTTGTGCTGCCTGGCGTGAGCCCCACAGACGTTTCCCCTGCCAGCGCCAGGGCCTTTGGGGTTTGTTCTGTGATTTTAAGGAACACCTCAGCATCAAGCAGCAAGGAACTTTAAAAAAATGAGGTTTATTATCATAGGTCCTGGATGGTACGTGGCACGCTCCAGGCCACACAGTGAAGTCATAGGTGGAGAGGGAGATCATGCGTGCAGTCCTGGGATTCTGGCTTCATTGGGGTGGAAAGGTGGGGGTGCCTTGAGTTTCACAGGTTTACTCTATTGGTAAATTTAAAATATAAGAGTGAGAATTAAAGCACGGGAAGGGAAAAGCAGGATCATTCATGCGAGCAGTTATCTAGGTCACCCAGGCTTTCTTAAGGGGGAGTTCTTGGGTGAGGCCGCCTGGCTCTTCATGTAGCTGGCGGTGTTTGTGCACGGATGTCTGTGAAGTGGATGTCTCAGCCATCAAAAGCTTAATGTCAGGCACTTAACATTACAATAAAAAAAAAGCTAATTGTTAGGCACTTGTCCTACAAAAGTTCATCCTCAGACTTAGCATTTATCAGTACTTTGTTCCTTTTCGTGACTAAATGACATGCCTTTGTGTAGACAGACCACATTTTGGTTATCCATTCCTCTGTTGATGGATGTCTGGATTGTTCCTACATTTTGGCTGTTACGAATAATGCTGTTAGGAACATTTGTGTACAAGTGTGTGTATGGACGTATGCTTTACATTCTCTTGGCCAGATAGCTAGGAATGGGCTTGCTGGGTAATATAATAACTCCGTGTTTAACATTTTGAGGAACTGCCCGAACTGGTTCCAACGTAGTTGCTCCATTTTACATCCTAACAGTAACATAGAAGCGTTAAAGAACCTTACTCTTGCATCTTCCGGTCATATGCTAGATATCTTGGTTGTTAACAGCAGTTGTAACTGTCATATCCTATAGTATACATAAAATGGTTTTACAATAACAATTTACTACTAATAGCAAGGATACTAAATGAAGTTCTGTGTATCTTGCCCCTCATTTTATCCAAAGAATAGACAAATGACATGGGGTAAGATCAGTTAGAAAAATTGTTGTCTCATGTCGTTTCTAATTTGATAAACAAATGTATTTGTTGACATTCGTTTTCAACTTTAAGGATTGCCCTCCCTTTCATCATGTAAAATATTTATATGATTCAGAAGTGGAGATTGTATAATGGTACATTAAGACAAGCCGAGCTTTCATCCCTTCTGCCCTGTTTTTTCTCTACCCCAGAGGTAACTGTTTTAACAGTTTCTAGTTCTTCTTTTCAGTGATTCTTTTGGAAATAATAAGCAAACACATGCGTACACACGTGCCTGACCTGACTCACTGCTAAGCTTTGTTAGGAAGCCTTTTATTCTGCCTTGACCCCTGTTTCCTAGAGCTCAACATGCCTCATGTCACATGTACATCTTGTATTTTGTTGTTAAAAAGATTTCTGGAATAAGCTTCCTCTGGACACTTCCCTCTTCATCTCCTCGTTCCCTTCCCCCTCCCTCTCTCTGTTATTTCTCAGACCCTCCTGTTCTTAGACTCCCACAGTTAGGTCACTTAGTGACTTGGGGAACATTTTTTAGTCACCTGCAGCTCTGAGCCTGAGAGGCCTTGCTCAGAAATTCACTTAGGGGAGGTGCCCTCCTGTTGGGGTGAACATTTATTGGTGGCTTTGGAGATCTGCAGTGTGTGGCCAGTCAGAATCTCCCCTCATCTTCCACTCTTCTGCTGAGAACTGCCCTTTGCGATTGGGTCACATCTGCCTGTATCCTGAGGTTTGTGAAGAGACCTGTCACCAAGGTTTTTTTGCAGCCGTCAATGGGCTTTTTCTTTTACTATTCTGGTAGGTCTTTTGTTTTTATTGGAGATTTCTGGGAGATTAAGAAACTACACTGCTACCCTGATCTCATGCTACTCTCAATGGTTTAACAACAAATATAAATAATAAGTGAGAGAGTAAGTGAGTTGTTCATGGACGTCTAAATAGTGAGAAAAGGAACTCACCTAAAACAGACTATTTCATTCGCAATCTATTACTTCGTACACCGCGCCTAAAACAGTTTATTTCTTAGCATCTGGCATTGTGTTCTTATTTCAGTAGTTACCCATAGTTGTTTAAATCAGGGTGGTCGCTGCACTTTTGGGGTTCCTGGGGCCTTTACAGAGTCTGAGGAGGGGGCACTGTCATCACTGTGCTGGGTTTTTCCATTGTCCTTTTATCTCCCTCCTGCCCCACAGTGGCACTAACCACAGTCTGCAGAACACTCAGCCTGACCCCCTGCGTATCTGTTCTCTAGCCAGAGAGACCAAGGTTGGGTCCCAGAGGGTATGTGTTTGCTAAAGTGAGATGATCTTTGTTCACAGGTCCCACCTCTCCAGGAACAAGATGGTCCATGCAGGAGGATCAGAAAGCTACATGGGAAGGAATTCAGCATAGATCAAGGGACCCCTGACCAGAGGTGTCTCCCTAGAGGACCCCAGCAGAGGCACAAGAATCACAAGACAGAGCAGGTCCTAGAGTGGCTGTTGATTTCCCAGGAGCAGCTAAAAACCACCAGGTCCCAGGTGAGTTGCTTGTTTATTTATTCCCACTTCTTTTCTCTATTACTTTTATTCGTGTAATTTTTTTTGATGGGGAGAGGGATGGGGATCCTTAGCGTGAAGGGTTAAGTTAATCACTCCTCAGTTCACGGCCTGTTTATCATTATTGGTTTCTGTAAAGATCCTTTATCTTCATATCTCCTAATTTCCCTGTACTCGATTTCCATTTCCTTTTCCATCCCCCCAAATTATTTTGTTTTTAATGGATGTTCTTTCATTAGCAAGTTTATAAAATGTGTACTGTTATTGCTGCGTACGTATTTTTACCTCGTGTTAATGGTGTGTGCACATATGTATCTCTCTATATTGCTTATAATCTTCATTAAATGCTTTGTTTCATTTCGCACCCATGCTCTCACATTTATCAGCTCGCCGCTGGCCTCATTGATTTTACGACTTCTTTACATATTCTAGATTCAAGTCCTTCAATAGGAAATTTGTAAATTTTTCCCCCAGTTTCTGACTTGTCTTATCATTTTCATAACATGAACTTTCATTGAGCAAAGTATTTTAATTTTGATAAAGTCCATTTTCGCAATGTTAATTTTTTAAAATGGACTGTGCTTTTGGTGTCATATCTTAAAGTCTCATTGCTCAAACTAAAGTTCACAAATTTTCTCTAGAAATTTTTTAGTTTTAGCTTTCACATTTAAGCCTTCGATCCATTTTCAGTTAATTTTGTACATGAAAAAGAGTTTGTGTCGAGGTTTTTTGTTTCTGTTTTTGTTTTTTAAAGGTCTGTGGTGTTCCAGCACCATTTGTTGAAAAGATTATCCTTTCTCCATTGAATTGCCTTTGTGTCTTTGTGAGGAAAAAACCAGGACGTAGTGTTTGTGTAGGTCGGTTTCTAGGCTCTCTTTTCTGATTCATTGTTCTTTGTGTCTAATCTTTCACCAGTATTACACTCTCTTGATTTCATAGGAAGTCTTAACATGGGCTGGTGGGAATGCCTCACCTTTGTTCTTCAGAATTGTTTTGGCTTTTCTAGTTTCTTTGCCTTTTCATATTAATTATAGAAGAGCTCGTAGAACGGTACAGAAAAGCTTGCTAGGATTTTGCTACACTTGATCTTAGCCAAAAGGCTGAAAATCAATTCTTGTGAGGATTTTAAGTGGAATGACAAATGAATCTGTGAATCAGAGTAGGGAGAATTTGCATCTTCACAGTACTGAGTTTTTCAATCCATGAACAAAGTATCCATTCTTTTAGATCTTTGATTTTTTTTAAACCATTGTAGTTTTGAGTATACCGATCCTACACATAGTTTATTTTATCCTCTTGACAATTTTTAAACGAATAGTTCAGTAGTAGTAAATAAATTCTTAATGTTGTGCAACCAGCACCATTATCCATTTTCAGAACTTTCCCGTCATCCCATCCTGAAATTCTATGCCCATTAAACACAAACTCCTCATTCCACCGCCTCCCCTGCAGTCCCTGTCGACCACCACTCTACTTTCTGTCTCTATGATTTTGAATAGATACCTCATATAAGTGGAATTATCCAGTAGTTATCTTTTTTGTCATATCATTTTACATACTGTCCATAGGTTTATCCACGTTGTAGAAATAGCAGAGTCTCCTTTTTTTAAGGCTGAATGATACAACATTGTGTTTATATACAACACTTTACTTATCCCATGATGGACACGGACTGCTTCCACATTTTAGGTGTGAATAATGCCGCTGTGAATGTGGGTGTGAATATTTCTTTAAGACCCTGTTTTCAGTTCCTTTGGGTCTATCCCAAGAAGTGGGATTGCTGGGCCATATGATAGAATGCTTTTTTTTAACTGTTCGAGGACCCACCATTCTGTTTTCCATAGAAGCTACACCATTCCATATTCCCACCAATGTGTTTCCATTTATTTATGGCTTTATTTTCTCCCAGCAAGGTTTTTGAGTTTTTATTCTATAAATCATTTACCTCCTAAGTTAAGTTATTAATTAATTCCTAGTATTTTATTATTTTTGATACTGTTATAAATGGAATTGTTTTCATAATTTGTTCTTCAGATTGATGTTTGTGTATAGAAATGCAATTGTTTTTTGTGTGTTGGCTTTATATCCTGCTACTTTGCTGAATTCATTTGTTTGGTGGAATCTAAGTTTTTCTACATATAGGATCATGTCGTCTCTGAACAGAGGTAATTGTGCTTCTTCCTTTCCAATCTGAATGCCTTTTATATCTTTTCTGGCTTAATTGCTCTAGCTAGAGCATATTCTGTGTTGAGTAGAAGTGGTTAAAGCAGGCACCCTTTCCTTGTTCCTGATTTCAGAGGAAAAACTTTCAGTCTTTCACCATTGAGTGCGATATTCATTATGAGTTTTTAGTATTTGGCTTTTTTATTATGTACTTTGTTAGGTACTTCTATTTATAGTTTGTTGAGTGTTTTTACCGTTAAAGAGTGTTGCATTATATCATGGTTTTTCTGCATCAAGGTAATCACGTTTATTTTTACTTATTTTTTTACTTTATTCTGTTAATGTGGTATATTACATTGATGGAATGAATCCCGTTTTGTCTTGGTGTATAATTTTTTAACGTGCTACTGAATTTGATTGGCTAGTATTTTGCTGAGCGTTTTTGCCTCTTTGTTCCTTTGGGGTGTTGATCTGTAGTTTTCTTAATCACATTTGTCTGGCTTTGGTATCGGTAATGCTGACTCATAGAAGTAATTGGAGAATATTGCTTCCTCTTCAGTTTTTTTGACACATTTCAGAAACAGTGATGTTAGTACTTATTTAAATGTTTGGAAAAATTCACCAGTGAGGCCAACAAGTCTTGAGCTTTTCTTTTTTTGGAAATCTTTCATTACTAATTCAATCTCTTTACTACTTACTGGTCCATTCAATTTTCTACTTCTTCATCACTTAGTCTTGATAGGTTTTGTGTTTCTAGGAATTTATCCATTTCAAGTAGATTATCAAATTTGTTGGCATACAGTTATTCATAGTACTCTCCATTGTTCTTTTTATTTCTGCAGAATCAGTAGTAATGTCCCCACCTTCATTTCTGATGTTGGTAATTTGAGTTTTCTTTTTTTCTTAGTACATCTACCTGAAACTTTATCAATTTTGTTAATGTTTTTAAAGAACCAATCATTGATTTCATGATTTTTTTTTCAATTGTTTTTTATTGTATATTTATCTCTGTTCCAATCTTTATTACTTCTTCTTTTTGTTAGCTTTGAGTTTAATTTTTTTTCTAATTTCTTAAATTATAAAGTTATACAGTTGATTTGAGCTATATACTTTTTTTTTTAATGTAAGTGCGTATAGTTATAAGTTTTCCCCTCAACACTGCTTTTGCTGCATACCATAAATTTCGGTAAGTTTTGTCTTGTTTTTATTCGTGTCTGAGTATTTACTAATTTCTCTTTTGATTTCTTCTTTGATCCATTGGTTGTTTAAGAGTATATTGATTTCCACAAATTTATGAAATTTCCATTTTTTCTTCTTCTGTTATTGATTTCTAACTTAATCCCATGTGATTGGAGAAGTTCTTTTAAAATCTGTTGTGACTTAACTTGTGGCCTAACATGTGGTCTGTCCTGGAAAATGTCCCATGTTCACTTGAGGAGAACAGGTGTGCTACTACTGTCGAGTGGAGTGTTCTGCATCTGCTGTTAGGTCTGGTTGATTTAAGTTTTCTGTTTTCTCGTGTATCTTCTGTTCTATCCATTATTGAGAGTGGGATGTTGAATTTTCAACTAGTATTATAAAACTATTTCTCCTTTCAATTCTGTCACTTTTTATATCATGTATTTTAATGGGCTGTTATTAGGTGTGTAAATATTTATAATCGTATCTTCTTGCTGTATTGGATCTTTAATAATATATAATATCGTTCTTATAACGCTTTTTTATTTGAAGTCTATTGTGTCCAATATTAGTATAGCCACTCATGCTCTCTTTTGGTTACTATTTGGTTATTATCCATCCTTTCATTTTCAATGTTTGTATCTTTGGATCTCTCATACATAGCATATAATTGGGTCACGTTTTTTAGTTCATTCTGCCAATCTGTTGATTGAAGAGTTTAATCCATTCATATTAAAATAATTCTAATAAGAAGGGATTTATTTGTCATTTTGTTAATTGTTTTGTATGTACCTTATAGCATTTTCTCCCTAAATTTCTGCATTACTGCCTTCTTTTGCGTTGATTTTTTATAATGAAATACCTAAATTCCTTTCTCATTTCTCTTAGTGTAAATTTCATAGCTATTTTTTGTGTAGTTACCATGGGGATTACATTTAACTTCTTAATGTTACGGTACTCCTGTTTGAACTTTTAGCAGCTTAACTGAAAAAATATGCAGACTCTGCTCCTTTACAGGTCTGTCCCCTCCCCTTTTGGTTGTTGATGTCACAGAATTACATCTTCATATATCGTGTGCCTCAGAATATAAACTAATGAGTATTTTAAATGCATTAGTCTCATAATTATGTAGAGAACAAAATGTGGGGTTACAGTCTTATTCCATCACATTGCTTCAAGCAACTGTCTGGTTCCTTGTATTCCACATGCAAACCTCTTCTGAGCATCTTTTGCAGGGCAGGTCTATTAACTCCCTTTTGCTTTTCTGAGTATGTCTTGTTTTGCCAGATATAGGATTATTGTTTGATCATTTTTTTCTTTTAACTCTGAATATATGGGTCCATTGCTTTCTGACCTCCAAAGGTTTTGATGAGAAATCTGCTTATGATCCCATCGAAGATTTCACGTATGTCACAAATCATTTCTCTCGATGCTTCTAAAATTCTCTTCGTCTTCATCTTTAGAAAATGTGATTATAATATGTCTCAGTGGGTTTTGGAGTCTTTTGAACTTTTTGGATTTTTATATTCACATTTTTCATCAAATTTGGCATTGTCAGTTTTTATTTTCATTTTAGCCATTTTAATAGGTGTGTAATAGTATCTCATTGTTTTAATTTGTAATCCCCTAATGACATATGATGTTGAGCATCTTCTCATATGCTTATTTGCCATTTTGTATGTCTTCTCATGGAGATCTTTTGCCCCACAAACTGGCCTCTACTTACAATTATTGCCTTTTTTATTCCACCAAGCTTTACCATATCTTCTCTCACAGTGGTCACTTGTGGAGTGCCCTTTCTCAGGCTCAGCCTGGCACTTCGAAGTATCATTGCTCGCTTTCTCCTTGTGCCCAGGCTGTACTCTGTGTTCTTTCATCTTATCTTCTTTGACTCCCTGTTGCCTTTACACACGTCTGACTTTGCTTTCCTCTGCAATGCTGAAAGGCTGACTAGTGCATAGAGATGGGATGTTTTTAATAGGTCAAAATTTGCTTTTATCACAAAATAGAGTGTAAATAATGGAAACCCTAGGTAGGTATTCTGTTTCCCACACATTCGGTAAGATAACTTGAGATTGGATGTTAATGTGCTATTTCAGGGACTGTTGTCATTCACGGATGTCTTTGTGCATTTTACCTGGGAAGAATGGCGGCTGCTGGATGCTGCTCAGAAGCACTTGTACCGGAGTGTGATGTTGGAAAACTATGGCAACCTGGTGTCCCTGGGTGAGTGCTGCTGCTTCGTCATCTGCAGTCTGTGCTGCGTGGTTGCTTAAAGCTGGGGCAGCGGGGGTGGCTTTTGTAAAATACTTAGGGATTCTGGACTTATATTTAGAGGCCAGGTTTTCTTAGTGTCTCTTTGGCATCAGAATACGTTAGCTAAATGATCTTTATTTTGCCAAGTACCAAAGGGGAGCTTTGTGATGCTGCCTCTGAACCGAATCTTCCTCATTCTTCAGAGTCCCTGAATTCTAAGCAGCTTTGGTCTAGGTTGTCTGTCATTTTCCATTCATAGGATATCAACACACCAAACCTGACGTCATCTTCAAGTTGGAGCAGGAAGAAGAGCTGTGGATGAGGCAAGCCCAAGTTCCAAGCCAGAGCCCTCTAGGTGGGTGATCAGGGCATTTAGATTTTTTCCTTCTTAGAACTGGCATGAATTCTGATGTGATGTACACTTCACGTTTGTACTTCTTGTCTTGTTTGTAACTGTTCCTCTTAGTTAATCTGTTTGCTATTCTGTTTCCTCCTTACTTCCTATGACTCAGCCTCATTATGCATCTAAGCAAGTTTTTCCTCTTGACGTCACTTGATGTGACTTTCACATCCCTTCTTCCTATTTCTTAAAATATATTTTTAAATCTCTTATGCTTATATTCAGTGACAATCCCAACTTCCTTTCTTCTTCTTGAAACCTACCTCTTTCATGTTTCTCCGTGCTAATCACTTTAATATCATCACTGTCCTTTCTACGCGCATTCCACCTTCTTTTTGTAATATCAGTTTTCCTGCCTAAAACCTTCTCCCCACCCTCTTATGCAGGTGACACCCCACTGCACCCACCCTCACTGCCCGCTGATATGCTTATTCTCACATTTTACTGGCTGCTCTTGCTGTTCCCTCTGAGTCCAAAGGGATCTTTCTTTTATTTTTCACTACTTCTCTCATATACTGTTTTTTTTTTTTTAAAGACTTCCATTTTTGAATATTTAAGTTCTCTTTTCTGAATTGGTAACTGATAGTTCCATCCCTTTGCATCTGCCCTTTGGTTCTGAGTTTATTCGGTCTAAACTTGCCTGCACATGCCACCCCAGTCTCATTTTCAGAAAGTGGAAAAGTCTCCCCCTGCTCCATAGCCATGTACTATATATACCTTCTTCTTACCTTTCTGATCATTGTTTGTTCACCTGCTATGCTTTTAGTTCTTTTTCCTAGTACTGGGGAGTCAGCTTGAATCTTTATGTGCAGTTTTCGTCACTGTTTTAGTTTTTTGTTTTTTAAAAGAAGTCTTTTAAGGCCCCGTCTTTTCAGTTTCCACCCACAAGGCCAACATGCTATCATTTCTTGATTGTTCTACTCATTAGCCAAATTTATGCATTTGTGTATTTTTTTTGTTAGTTCATCTTGATGTTATTGTCAGATATGTTTCCCTGAGCATCAGTTTATTCTGTCACAAGCATGGAAAGACAAATCAATAGTTAGTCTTTGTATTACTAAGATTGTTTTAGCTACAACTTTTGATTAATCCTAAATCGACAACCTTTTAAGCAGAAGTGATTTATCATTACACGTCCAAAAAGTCCTGAAGTGGGGCAGCTCCAGGGATGACTAAGTAATTGGCTGACTCAGTAAATCACCAAAGGTCAGTCTCTGCCCTGCCTTGCCAGGCATGTCAGCACTTTCCTCGGGTTACGTCCCCTCACGGTCATCAGATGGCTATTAAAGTTCTATCCAACGTGTGCAGATATTAACAGTGGCCAGTGGAATGAAAAAGAATGTTCCTTCTCACTGATACTTATTATCAGGCAGCAAGGCCTATCCAAGGAAGCCCTAGCAGATTGACCATGCTCAGAAGGTGAAATTTTTATCATGTACTCCTGCCTAAAGAAGACTAGCAAGAGAAATGGGTCCACTGCTGTTGGCACTGATAAATCATGCTTCACCTTCCGGGGGTGGGTGTGGGTGTAGGGATAGAGGGGTCCCCATTTCCCTGACTGAAGCTCATGGCCTTAAACATGGAGGTGGCAAAAAATCAGGTTTCTGCCAGCAGGAAAAGGGTAGAGCTGTTGGGTAGGCACCTTCATTTACCTCTTCATCTAGGCAGCATCTAGTCACATCCTTCTTCCCATCCATCTATCTTCAAAAATATTCCCCACCCCCATATTTTTTTTTTTGTGCTATATTAATGCAGATCTAGGAATTTTGTTCCCAGTTAGACCTGGTTGTAGTTCTTCATGGTCTTGTGACCGATAATTGAGATAAGTTGTCCATACACTGCCAGCCAGACAGACACTGGGAGAGAGAAGTACCAGGTGGGGACATCATGAGTCCCTGTTCTGGGAGGGCAGCAGCTGTGTGCACCACGTAGAAGTCACTGGTTTGCAGGGTACTGAAACCGTGGCAGACTGTCCCAGGACTGGTGCTGTGGCAGTCGCCTAGTTAGGTCTTGGCTCTGTAGCTGAACCTATGATTTTCGTTGGGCAGAATGCTTTTCTGTAGCTTCAGAATCTCAACTCTGTTGGTGCATGTTGAGTTCCCAGGGATTGCCTTTGTACCACAGCCAGTAATGTTTAATATCATCTAGTCATGTTTAAATATTTAATCTTAAATTTATGAATTCCTGTCTTCCAGTCACTGACTGTGGTGTTCTCTGCTGATTTATTGAATTCTTTGAAATTGCCCTTGAGATACCATCCATAATCTCATTTTCTGCCATTTTTGCATAGAGAAAGAAGGTTTCTTTCTGTCCTTGCTGTTCTGAAACATCACCATAATGTTTCTTGTGAATTATTTCCATCTGTTGTTTGGGTATTCATTGAAACTTTATTCCCAAGGGGACTATAAACTAATTTGCAGTGTTTTCTGCTGCATCTCCTGAGCTTTGCATAGTGTTTGGCACATAATAGGTATTCAACAATTATTTATTAAATGAACCTAATGCTTAGAGATTCCATCCATCCATCCTCTTTATATTTTGCTAATTTCTCCTTTTGCCTATTTTGCCTTCTTTACCCATTATGCAAACCTTGTAAACTTAAAACTATCTTTAATTACTGTCAGTTTCCTGTGCCTGTCTTCCTTTTATAGTTTTGCTTTGTTTTCCCCAGTCCCCAGGAGTTCGGGGACATTTACACTTGAGATTTTACTTAAGTTCAGATGTGATATCAGAAATGAAAATACTTCATGGCATTGTAAAGGCAATTTAATGTTATACCAGGATCATATTATTTACCACATGTTATTTTCATTTCTAGACAGAGTCTGGGAAGTTGGTAATCACATGGAATGGCACCAGGAAAATCAAGGCAAGCTGGGAAATATGGCAAAATGCTATGAACGTTCTGCATTTGGAAAACTGTGTCTTCTTACTACAAATTATGTTTCTTCAAGACAAAAACTTTATAAATGGGGCACACGTGAAAAGAGTTTGAAATATAATATTGATTTCAACATTAATTATGCTGGAAAGAATCCTAATAGATTTCATGCACAAAGGGAATCATTCCTCCGTTCTAAACATGAACAAACTGTTATTGGAATAAAATACTGTGAAAGTAATGAATCCAGAAAAACTAACAAGAATTCACAACTCATATGCCAACAAATGTATGTAGGAGGAAAACCCTTTGAATGCAGTTACTGTGGGAAGGTCTTCAGCAGCAAGTCATACCTCATCATACATCAGAGAACTCATACAGGAGAGAAATTACATGAATGCAGTGAATGTAGGAAGACTTTCCGTTTCAATTCACAACTTGTTACACATCAGAGGAATCACACAGATGAGGATCACTATGAATGCTGTGAATGCGGGAAAGTCTTCGGAAGGAAAGACCAGCTCATTTCACATCAGAGAACTCATTCAGGACGGAAACCTTATGGGTGTAATGAATGTGGGAAAGCTTTTGGGTTGAAGTCACAGCTCATTATACATCAGAGAATTCATACAGGGGAGAAACCCTATGAATGCAGTGACTGTCGGAAAGCCTTTAATACAAAGTCCAACCTTCTGGTACATCAGAGAACCCACACAGGGGAGAAACCTTACGGTTGTAATGAGTGTGGGAAAGCCTTTACTTTCAAGTCACAGCTCATTGTACATCAGGGGCTTCACACAGGAGTAAAGCCCTATGGGTGCATTCAGTGTGGGAAAGCCTTTAGTTTGAAGTCCCAGCTTATTGTACATCAGAGAAGTCACACAGGGATGAAACCTTATGTATGCGATGAATGCGATAAAGCCTTTAGAAGCAAGTCATACCTCATTATACATATGAGGACTCATACAGGAGAGAAACTTCATGAATGCAATGAATGTGGAAAGTCCTTCAGTTTCAATTCACAACTCATTATACATCAGAGGATTCACACAGGAGAGAGCCCATATGAATGCCACGAATGTGGGAAAGCCTTTAGTCGAAAATATCAACTCATTTCACACCAGAGAACTCATGCAGGGGAGAAGCCCTATGAATGCAGTGACTGTGCGAAAACTTTTGGTTTGAAGTCACAACTCATCATACATCAGAGAATTCATACAGGAGAGAAACCCTATGAATGCAGTGACTGTCGGAAAGCCTTTAATACAAAGTCAAACCTTATTGTACATCAGAGAACCCACACAGGGGAGAAACCTTACGGTTGTAGTGAGTGTGGGAAAGCATTTACTTTCAAGTCACAGCTCATTGTACATCAGGGAACACACACTGGGGTGAAACCTTATGGATGTAACCAGTGTGGAAAAGCCTTTAGTTTGAAGTCACAGCTCATTGTACATCAGAGAAGTCACACAGGAGTGAAACCCTATGGATGCAGTGAGTGTGGGAAAGCTTTCAGGAGCAAGTCATACCTCATTATACATATGAGGGCCCATACAGGTGAGAAACCGCATGAATGCAACGAATGCGGGAAATCCTTCAGTTTCAATTCACAACTCCTTGTACATCAGAGAATTCACACAGGAGAAAATCCGTATGAATGCAGTGAATGTGGGAAAGCTTTTAATAGGAAAGATCAGCTCGTTTCACACCAGAGAACCCATGCAGGGGAAAAACCTTATGGGTGCAGTGAGTGTGGGAAAGCCTTTAGTAGTAAGTCATACCTCATCATACACATGAGAACTCATTCAGGAGAGAAACCGTATGAGTGTAACAAATGTGGAAAAGCCTTTATTTGGAAGTCACTACTCATTGTACATGAGCGAACTCATTCAGGGGAAAACCCTTATAAATGCAGTCAATGTGAGAAATCTTTCAGTGGAAAATTACGGCTCGTTGTACATCAGAGAATGCATGCAAGAGAGAAACCCTTTGAATGTAGTGAATGTGAAAAAGCCTTCATTAGAAAATCTCAGCTTGTCGTACATCACAGAACTCATTCAGGAGAGAAACCTTATGGATGTAATGAATGTGGAAAAACCTTTTCTCAGAAATCAATTCTCAGTGCACATCAGAGAACTCATACAGGAGAGAAACCCTGTAAATGCACTGAATGCGGGAAAGCTTTCTGTTGGAAGTCACAGCTCATAATGCATCAGAGAAGTCATGCAGGTGAGAAACATTTTGATGAGTTAAATGTAAGGAACTTTCTCTCAAAAGTCAATGCACAGGAAATACCAGCAAATTCATGTAGAAGAGAAACTCTATAAGTGGAATCATCTCCTATACCAGAAAACTCATACTGAATAGAAAACTTATGAATGCACAGCAGGCGGAAGGCCATCCACAGAAAGTTGTTTTTTACACATAAAAAAATTAGCAAATGCACACAGAAACTACATGAATTCAGTGAACTCTATGAAAGTTTTCATTTGTAAGTCATACCTTACAAATTATACATATGTCATACCTTACAAATTATACATGACTAATGAGGAACCATACAAATGAAACATGTTGGAATGTCATCTTTTTAATTAAAATTTTCAAAAGGAAATGTCATAAAGCAAATGAATGTAGAAAAAATTTCTTTGAAATTTGTTTTTTTAAGCACTAGGAATTTAACGAGAGAACATATAATGAATGGCAGAATTGTCAAAATTACAAAAATTTTAGATATCAGAAGCTCATACAATGGAGAAACCATGCTATGTTAGGGAAATTATGCAGAAGTGCCAAACTTCTAGCCAAAATAAACATATAATAAATGAGCATCTTTGACAGTGAGATGGAGTAAACCCTCAGCAGGAATGTTCCATTCACTATTATTTTTATTAATTAAAAAAAAGTTTCCTTTACAAGTTATTTTGATGGAAATTATTTGCTATTCTCCCATATTTTTATGGAGAGATTAGATAAAACACTCCAATATAAAAGATATTTTCTTTTTATAAAGATTTTTTCTTTTTATAGTGTGTTAAAAATGTAATCTGGATAAATACATTGTAAAACCTACATGGATATTTAGATGTTATCTTTTTCTGTTCTGAGTTTTTTGTGATTTGGCATTTTACTTGTGAATGCCACATAATGATAAATTAGATACAATACCATTTCCTAGGGATTTCTACTCTGCATAGCAACATTCTTAACAAAATAGAACCTTTTACTAGAATAACATGAATTAAAATACATTTTATTAATAGAAACCTGTTCTATTATTTTGTACCCTTTGTTAGTGATTCTGACAGGAACCTCTTTAGTTATATACATCAGTGTGGTGCATATTTCATCTGTCCTAACTGGTTAGAACATTCTGATGTCTTTTAAGAGTAATAATCCTTCACAGTGTATGTACTCATGATGAGGTCATTATTCAAGGTTCCTTGCCAAGGAATTGGCATTATCATCAAAGTAGGCTGAAGTACACCGGACTCTAAATTTTTAATGGACTTCTTAAGTACAGAAAAGCAAGCTGAGTTTTTGTTCTTCTTGCTGTTCTTCTTGTAGCTTCTCACTGCAATCATTGACTAGTTCCTTCTATATAGATTACCCAGGATAACTTTTGCTATTGTCATTTTTAATTCTAGTTCACTTCATTTTAGTTATGTGGCATTTCTGTAATACATTTAAGTGATGCCAAAATACGTATGTTTAGTTATAGAGTCAGGGTGGTGAGAAATCATTTTGCCAGTTGCTTATTACAGAGTCAGTTTTCTTCACAACCTCACCAATTTCCTTACATGAATGAGCATTAATCTGGAAAGAGCTGGGTCCCTGGCAATGACATTAGAACTGTCTTGGAAATATATGAGGATTCAAAACCACAAATATTTCTGAAACACCCTCCACTTTGTACTCTTTATTTCAGGAGGGGATCCCTCTCGCACAAAAATATACTTTTTTCCTCGAAGGAAGCATTTAATAATTTCCTCGTGACTAATCCTTATCGTGTTCAGCTCATACGGCCCAATACCTGGGGTGGAGAATGATGACTCTCAGAAGGAAAGAGAAAGTTTGGATAAGGAAAGAATGTCATGTATTTGCCAAAATGTATTCTCTAAATCTGGAAAATATGAATATGTTTTTTGTCATTGATGCTCCAAGAAAGATACACACACAGTAAGAATAAGCACATAAGGGGAGGTCTATATTCAGTTTACTACTACCCAGTGTCATGTAAATTTTAAAAGTTGGTGTATTGTGTGCTGCAGATCCAGATGCAACCTTGCCAAGTAGAAGCCAGAAATGTTGACGTACGTCCAAGATAGAAGTAAAATATTGTGGAAAATGCTGAATTAGGTCTTAATCTTAAATAAAATGAAAAACTTAGCAGATTAATGAAACTTAAGTGAATAGATGTATAACCAGTAAACAAAGTAGAAAAGTTAAAAATTGAATCTCTTTTATGAAAATCTACCTAGTCACTCTAACCCTGCCCTAGCCCCAGAGAAGAAATAGGTTCCAGAAACTTCAATAATAGTCGATAATTGTCAGAAAAGTTCAAGGAAAGATTATTCCATCATTTTACAATATTTCCCAGAAAGACATTTAGGGTAAAGTGACTTAGAAGTCCTATTTATGAACATAGATTTCAAACTCTTCAATAGAATTATAGCAAAGTACATCTAACAATGCTTTTTTAAAAAGCCATTAAGTGTAGCAGACCACTAGTAGTGAGTCCGGTATCCCTTCATCACCACACTGTATTATACGTAATGGCAATGTTACCGGCTAAAAAGCTACACTTCTCCATTTCCTTTGCAGTCAACTGTAGTCATGCTAAATTCTGAGTAGTATGGAAATGCAAGTTGTTGAGAGAGTCCAATGGAAAGTTTTTCAAAAAAAAACAAATAAGGAGAGCCCCCAGTGTCCTTTAATCTTTCCTCTTTTCACTATACAACAGATGATGTTTGGGGTTTCAGCAGCCATCATAGAACCTGAATTCATCCTGATGGAAATCACCTACTAGAATGCAATGGAAAGAGGGATTTGGCTATCTGATAATGATAGAGCTGCTATACCTGCCCTAGACTACCAACATCTGAGTGTCTTACACAGAAGAGAAATGAACTACTTTATTTCAGCCATCTTTTTTTGGGGGGATAGGATAGCTGGTTCTGTTATATGCAGCTGAATTGGATCCTAATTCGAATACATTAGGATGTTTGGAAGATAATATTAGAAAATTATTTAATAAAAATAGCCACACTACTAGATAAAAGAAAAGCCACATGATTATTTCAGTATGTGTAGATAAATCATTCGATGGAATTTAATGTCAATGGATATTTTAAAGTATTAAGTTAGGGATAGAAATTAACTTCTTTAACTTTGCAAAAGTATGTCCCCCAAAGTGACTGTCATACTTAATGTTAAAACAATAGATACATACCTTTAAGAAAACTACTAGGATGCTTGTCACTTGAATTGAGCAACGTATCGAAGTTCTAGCCAAAGTGCGAAAACAAAAAGCCGTAAGGAATTGGTGAGGGCAGAAACAAAATTTTCAATTTTCAACAATCAGTTGTATTCTGCTTCTGGTTAAAGTGCATAAGCTACAAAATGAGAAATCAACACAAACCCAAATGAACAAAGCACTGGAAAGTAAGGAGTAAGGAACATCCTTGGTACAACTGCTGGAAGAGGAGGTCAAGAGCTGTAAGGGGAAACGAGACAATGAACAGTTGTCTGTGGAACGGCATGCCATGAGAATCCCGAAGAATCTCTACCACAGAGGAATTTCCAGTCAACCCTTATGGTTGTATGACAAATGTGGTGGTGGCAGAGAGAGCTGAAATTTTGCTGAAGTGCCCAAGTTCTCAAAAGTGCAAGACAGATTACTATCTGAAGGCAGGAAGGTGGACAGTGCAACAGCTGAAAGAAATCCATTAGGAGTAATCTGTACTTTTAGGGTGAGGGATGGGTAGAGAACTTAAAAAATGCGCCATCCCTTCCCTGCCCACCCCTCACTTATATGGAACCACTCCAAGGCACTCAAAGCTTTGTACTACAAAAGATGGGGGAAGGGTCAGGAGAGTTGAGACAGACTCATCTATGGCATTCTAGATCTTCACAGAGGCCTGGGAGCTTAGAAGTCAGGAGAAAGAACTGAAGAGCAAAGGGACGTCAGCAACACAGAAAAGAGAAATTTTGCACTATCTGAAAACAGGCAGCTTGGCTGAGAGCACAAGCAGCTCTCGAACATTTCGAAGCTCAAAATTCTAGTCCCTGCTAAAGGAAACATCTTGATCCTGCCCTCAAAATATTTGAAGGCAGTTGGGAAGTAAATCCAACCTAAAAGTGCAACAAAGCCCAGACAAGCTTAAATACAGGTCAGATTGATTCATTCTCGTCCAATCTTTCAATCTAACAGATGACACTGGAGAGTATGTACCCTTTCCTGGACATAAACATATATCCGGAGCAAAGAAAATTATCAGGAATAAATAAGGATGTTATATATTTATAATAAAAGCATCATTTTACCAAAAAGACAATCCGAATTGTGCATGCACTTAACAACGAAGCTTCAAAATTATGCAAAAGCAGCTAAAAGAAATATACTCTATCATTTTAGTTGTACACCTAAATATTTACTTCTCAATAACAACTTTGTTAACATTTCAGCAAGGCTATAAAATTGAGTGATGCCATGAACAAAGTGTGTGTGAACTTCCAACAGCAGAATACACATTCTTTTCAAATGCACATGAAGCATTCAACAATATACATAGGTCATGTCCTGGGTCATAAACCTTATAAGTTTTTAAATAATTGAAATACCAAATGTTTTTAGACTAATGTAACAGCAAGAAACCAAAAGCAAAAAGAACATGAAAGATCTTTGAACACTTGGAAGTTAACACAATTCAAAGTAGTCCCTGAATCAGAGAAATTTAAAGAAGAATAAAACATTTAACTGTACGAAAAATTAAAATACAACATCCAAAAGTTTGAAATGGAGAAAGTGTTTTGAGGGAAATTTGTGGCATTAAATATTAGAAAAGAGTAAAGGTCTCACAACTTCTACCTTAAAAACTAGTAAGAGTAAGCCTAAAGAAGGTAATAAATATATATATATTTCTGGTCATATATACATACGTGTGTGTGTGTGTGTGTACACACACATATATAACAGAAGGAAATATAAAAAACAGTACATACATAAGTGTGATAACTGATGAAATAGGCTAAATTCTTGAAAGATGAATGACCAAAACTCACTCAAGAAGAAATGGGTAACCTGAATAGCCCTACATCTATTAAAGAAGTTAAATTCATAGTTAAAAAACCTTCCAGCAATGAAAAATCCAGGCTTGGGTCACCTCACTGACGAAGTCTATCAAACATTTAAGAAAGAAATACCAACTCTATACAAACATTTCCAGAAAATAGATGAGGAATATGTCCTAACTCATTTTATGATGTCAGCCTTACACTGATAACAAAACCAGACGGAGATATTACAGATAAAAAACTACAAATGTTCCTCATGAACATAGTTGCAAAAATACTCAACAAAATGCTAGTTAACCCAGCAATTTATAAAAGGATAATACATTAAGGCAAATTGGAGTTTACCCTGGGAATACAAAGCTGAGGCTGATTCAGTATTCCCAGTCCAATCACTGTAGTTCATACTAACCAACTAAAAAATAAAAACCATGATTATTGTGATAGGTGTAAAAGCATTTTTTCAAATTCCACATCATTCAATGTAACAACCTCAGCAAACTAGGAATAGGAGGTAGCTTCCTCAAACTAATAAAGCACATTTAAGAAATGTCTGTGGTTAACATCATAATGGTGAAAGACTGAATGGGTTCCCCTAAGTCAAAGACATCCATCCACTCCTACTGCACTAATTCAGCATTATACTGGGAGACCCAGCTGGTTCTATAAATCGAGAAAAAGAAAAAGGATACAGGTCGGAAAGGAAGAAGGACAACGTTCTCTATTTAGAGACAACGTGATTGCTTTTATTGAAAATCCTTTCTAAAACTTAACTAAAAAAGAAACCGGAGGCCTCTGCTGCACCAAGCTCTGCCAGATCTTCAGGCCCAGAAGCATCCGAGCTTGATTCCCTCTTTGTATTTATTGGAGCTGGAGGTACTGGAACAGTGCTGTATATCATGCACCTGGCATTATTTGATCCAGATGTCTATCAGAACAGAATAACCCAGAATCTGGGAACAAACTGGGCCCCAATGATCAGTACTAGTTCTCAGTGAATGTAGATCACAGCAAACTGAAGAAAGAAGATTCAAACTTCTATAGGAAACGTTTCACTATAAAGCTGCTTAGAATGAAGGTCTAGGAGGATCCACACAATTTTCCACTCAACCATGAAATAATTACCCTGCAAATGCATAAAGTCATTTCGGTGTATATGTTGGGGTTCACACTGATTAATAAATATCTGAAACTTGAAAAAAAAAAGCTTACCGAAAAACAAAACAAAACCAAAAATACCCCACCACTATAACAAGTCAGTTTAGCGAGATAGCAGAATGGTTTATAATGCATTACTATTTATGACAGCACCCCCAAACATGAAATACTTAAGTATAAGTCAAAATATATGGTGAGAACCATGAAACAATGAAGAAATTATGACCCAAGTAACTAGAGGATACGCCATGTTAATGAATCAGGAGAGTCAATATTGTCAGTGTTCTCCAACCTGACTTATAGATTCAGTGCCATTCCAATCAAGAATCCGGAAAGATTTTCAGTAAAAATTGACAATCTGAAATCTACATGGAAAAGCAAAAGAATTAGAATACTCAATTTTGAAATGGATAAAGTTGCAAGACATGATGCTCTTTGATTTAAAAACCTATTAAGCTATAGTAGCTAAGACAATGTGGTATCTGAAAAGTTATATAGATTAATGAAACTGAAGAGAGTCCTGAGTAAAACTATAGATGATATAGTCAATTGATTTTTATCAAGTTGCAAAAACAAGTCATTGGAGGGAGGATAGTCTCTTCGAAAAAGGTGCTGGAACACTCGCACATCTGTATAGAAAAAAACATGAGTTTTGATCTATACTTGCATCACATACAATAATTAACTTTCTGAGGAATATACTAGAGATTGAGCCTCATCCAGATAAAGGGCTGATGGCAAGTATTCATTATGTTTGATTTCATGTCTAAGACTACATTGATGGCAGAACAAGGATGGAAGAATACTATATAAATATAATTTTTCGGACAAAGTGGGAAGAATTTGAGTAAGCATGGGAAGAAGAGGGTTGAGGGAAGTAAGATAATGTTATTGATATTAGGAGGAAATCAGGGTACCACTTCAACTGATAGGCTGACAAAAAATCGCGAAAAATGGGATTCAGAGCACTATTAAAAAGATATCAAAGTAACAACTAGAACAAAAAAATGAAACAAATTACAAAAGAAATTACTTGAAAGAAAAAACCACATAGAACAAAAAAGGAAATATAAATACATTGCACTGAAATAACGGGAAGAGAAAAAGCTCTTTATGATAGTAGAATTACAACTGATCAATGTAGAAGAAATGACAAAATTAGCAATTCAGCATTTAACGACAACTATAGTTAAGGATTTTTTCAAGCAGGAATTATCAATGGATGATAAAACTTGTGAGCAAAATGTTATAAGGAACAAATGTTAAAATCTCAAAATCTCTTTCTCCCAGGTGTTTCTTAATTACAAAAATAATAACCTTAGAGTGATACATTTGAGTAATTAGAAAGTATTTTTAAATAAATGATAGTAAAATACAATGCTAAAAATTGAAGGTAAACATATAGCTTAAAATTAACATATTAGGAGAGAAAACGGTCGAAAACCAGTTATTTGGTTTTCTATTTCAGGAAGCTAGAAATGAAAAGCAAGTTAAACCCAGAGAAAATGAAAGGCAATAATGAAAAGCAGAAATCAATTAAATAGAAAAAAATGTGTACGAGAATAAACAATACCACAAAAAGTTTGTCCTTTGATAAGATTAATAAAATTCATTTACGATCAGGAAAAAGCAAGAAAGAGGAAAAATATACATAACAGAAATGGGTATCAATAGATTTTACACGAGAATAAGTAAAATTAATTGAGTGAATGAATAAATTAATATAAAAGATAAATGAAAGTAAAAGGTTATACGATAAGCAAACACGTTGACAATTCGATATTGAAAAATTTCGTAAAAAAAACCTGAAACTGATATAAGAAGAGGAAAAAAATTAGTCCTAAATCTATTGAAGAAATTCAATCCCAAATGAAAAACTTTTCCTCAAAGAAAGCTTGAAGCCTAGACCACTTCAGCGGTAAATTCTTCCTGATGGTTAAAGAAAAAATAATTCCAACCCTATAAAAATTTCCAGAAACTAGGAAAAGTAGAAGGATACTTTCCAATATTTTTAATGACAATAGCATGACTGCGATGCCAAAATATAACAAACACTGGAAGAAAACTAATAAAGCACATTTAAGAAATGTCTGTGGTTAACATCATAATGGTGAAAGACTGAATGGGTTCCCCTAAGTCAAAGACATCCATCCACTCCTACTGCACGAATTCAGCATTATACTGGGAGACCCAGCTGGTTCCATAAATCGAGAAAAAGAAAAAGGATACAGGTCGGAAAGGAAGAAAGACAACGTTCTCTATTTAGAGACAACGTGATTGCTTTTATTGAAAATCCTTTCTAAAACTTAACTAAAAAAGAAACCGGAGGCCTCTGCTGCACCAAGCTCTGCCAGATCTTCAGGCCCAGAAGCATCCGAGCTTGATTCCCTCTTTGTATTTATTGGAGCTGGAGGTACTGGAACAGTGCTGTATATCATGCACCTGGCATTATTTGATCCAGATGTCTATCAGAACAGAATAACCCAGAATCTGGGAACAAACTGGGCCCCAATGATCAGTACTAGTTCTCAGTGAATGTAGATCACAGCAAACTGAAGAAAGAAGATTCAAACTTCTATAGGAAACGTTTCATTATAAAGCTGCTTAGAATGAAGGTCTAGGAGGATCCACACAATTTTCCACTCAACCATGAAATAATTACCCTGCAAATGCATAAAGTCATTTCGGTGTATATGTTGGGGTTCACACTGATTAATAAATATCTGAAACTTGAAAAAAAAAAGCTTACCAAAAAACAAAACAAAACCAAAAATACCCCACCACTATAACAAGTCAGTTTAGCGAGATAGCAGAATGGTTTATAACGCATTACTATTTATGACAGCACCCCCAAACATGAAATACTTAAGTATAAGTCAAAATATATGGTGAGAACCATGAAACAATGAAGAAATTATGACCCAAGTAACTAGAGGATACGCCATGTTAATGAATCAGGAGAGTCAATATTGTCAGTGTTCTCCAACCTGACTTATAGATTCAGTGCCATTCCAATCAAGAATCCGGAAAGATTTTCAGTAAAAATCGACAATCTGAAATCTACATGGAAAAGCAAAAGAATTAGAATACTCAATTTTGAAATGGATAAAGTTGCAAGACATGATGCTCTTTGATTTAAAAACCTATTAAGCTATAGTAGCTAAGACAATGTGGTATCTGAAAAGTTATATAGATTAATGAAACTGAAGAGAGTCCTGAGTAAAACTATAGATGATATAGTCAATTGATTTTTATCAAGTTGCAAAAACAAGTCATTGGAGGGAGGATAGTCTCTTCGAAAAAGGTGCTGGAACACTCGCACATCTGTATAGAAAAAAACATGAGTTTTGATCTATACTTGCATCACATACAATAATTAACTTTCTGAGGAATATACTAGAGATTGAGCCTCATCCAGATAAAGGGCTGATGGCAAGTATTCATTATGTTTGATTTCATGTCTAAGACTACATTAATGGCAGAACAAGGATGGAAGAATACTATATAAATATAATTTTTCGGACAAAGTGGGAAGAATTTGAGTAAGCATGGGAAGAAGAGGGTTGAGGGAAGTAAGATAATGTTATTGATATTAGGAGGAAATCAGGGTACCACTTCAACTGATAGGCTGACAAAAAATCGCGAAAAATGGGATTCAGAGCACTATTAAAAAGATATCAAAGTAACAACTAGAACAAAAAAATGAAACAAATTACAAAAGAAATTACTTGAAAGAAAAAACCACATAGAACAAAAAAGGAAATATAAATACATTGCACTGAAATAACGGGAAGAGAAAAAGCTCTTTATGATAGTAGAATTACAACTGATCAATGTAGAAGAAATGACAAAATTAGCAATTCAGCATTTAACGACAACTATAGTTAAGGATTTTTTCAAGCAGGAATTATCAATGGATGATAAAACTTGTGAGCAAAATGTTATAAGGAACAAATGTTAAAATCTCAAAATCTCTTTCTCCCAGGTGTTTCTTAATTACAAAAATAATAACCTTAGAGTGATACATTTGAGTAATTAGAAAGTATTTTTAAATAAATGATAGTAAAATACAATGCTAAAAATTGAAGGTAAACATATAGCTTAAAATTAACATATTAGGAGAGAAAACGGTCGAAAACCAGTTATTTGGTTTTCTATTTCAGGAAGCTAGAAATGAAAAGCAAGTTAAACCCAGAGAAAATGAAAGGCAATAATGAAAAGCAGAAATCAATTAAATAGAAAAAAATGTGTACGAGAATAAACAATACCACAAAAAGTTTGTCCTTTGATAAGATTAATAAAATTCATTTACGATCAGGAAAAAGCAAGAAAGAGGAAAAATATACATAACAGAAATGGGTATCAATAGATTTTACACGAGAATAAGTAAAATTAATTGAGTGAATGAATAAATTAATATAAAAGATAAATGAAAGTAAAAGGTTATACGATAAGCAAACACGTTGACAATTCGATATTGAAAAATTTCGTAAAAAAACAAAACCTGAAACTGATATAAGAAGAGGAAAAAAATTAGTCCTAAATCTATTGAAGAAATTCAATCCCAAATGAAAAACTTTTCCTCAAAGAAAGCTTGAAGCCTAGACCACTTCAGCGGTAAATTCTTCCTGATGGTTAAAGAAAAAATAATTCCAACCCTATAAAAATTTCCAGAAACTAGGAAAAGTAGAAGGATACTTTCCTATATTTTTAATGACAATAGCATGACTGCGATGCCAAAATATAACAAACACTGGAAGAAACAAAGTGGAGACATGTCTCTTTAACGAAGAGATGCAAAAATCCTAAACAAAGCAATTAGACTGAATCTAGTGATATGAAAAAAATTAAAGTATATCATGACCACGTGTGGTTTATTCTATTCATGCAAGTACGGGTTAATGTAAAAAGAAAATCAACCCCTAATCCACCACGATTTCAAAATAAAGGAGAAAAAGCAAGTCAAGAGATAGAGAAAAAAACAGTTGATGAAATTAAACAGGAATTCAAAGCAAAATCTCTTAAAACTGGAAAAGTCAATATTGACATCACATACCTCATAAGTTAAAATTATTAAGTTAAATGTAATTCAACAGATTCTGTGATCCTAATTCATTATTAAATCTGTAACTTTTTGTTTTTAGTTGGCAGTTGCTGAGCAATCTCTGTGTCCCAGGTAAAATATTATTGTTTACAAATATAGTCTTATTTGAACCTCCAAGCCCCGCTACGAGCTAAGGTTATGCTCCCTTGCTATTAATACAAAAATAGGTCCAGTGAATTCTGAAACCCTTTCCAGAAGTCCTCCACCAATAAGTGGCTTCCTTTAATTCTCAGACTCGAAAGCCTGTTGTCTTAACTTCAGCACATAACTATTTGCATTTTAAATCAAGACAAACTCTTCGTAAGCCTCACTTTTAACAGAGGCCTGATATTCCAACAAGAAGTAATGCCAAAATGTAATTAACCAGTGCTGGCTTTAATACAGGCTGCCTCTCCCTCCATCTCCCTGATGTCTGCTGCAGTCATTAGCACATGGTGCATTCTAAAGCAAGTATGCTTTAGAATGCACCATAGCATACCGCTATTTCTTAGATACTTCAACATTTTAGATTCCACGGACTTAATTCATTGATGTTTAACGGGTGGAGAGCAATCGGGAATGTTTTCACTGAACATCTAGTGTGTCCCAGAGAAGGGGGCGCTTCCATTCCCAGAAGGGTTTCACTGGAGCGGGAGGGTCTGCTGCAGCAAATCTCTAAATTCCTGTCTTCACCATGTCAGGTTTACTTCAGCCTCGTATACTTGGCCACCGGGATTGCTTTCCCCGTCCCCGCTGTTTTCTCCTTCCGTGCCTTGAAAAGAATCTGAAAAGTAGAAAAACAAAGTTATCTTTTTATAAAAATTAAAAAACGAATAAGCAATAAGAAAATTTAAATGCCTAATAAAAATAATAAATAAAAGAATACTATCCCCCAGGTGCAACCAGGAGTAACAATGTGGCATGTATCATTTTATGTCTGTACTTTGCAAATGGGCTCATTTCACTCCAACTGTCTCGTAAGTCGCCATTTTCACTGTACAATGCATTATAGTCAGTCGGGTGAGGAAGCGTAAGTCCTTGTCATGATAATTACTAATAACCTTTCTGAAGTTTGATTCATTTAGCGAATCTTCCAGCAGTCGCTTGGATTGTGTCCGGACCTTCACTTGATCAAACGCCGAAATGTTTATCTCTCTGCCGACGTCTTTGGCGTGAGCTTTGACGTCAGATAATTTTTTCTTTCCAGTGAGACCCTGACCACCCCTTTAAAACCAACTTGAAGTGTCGGCTCTCATTTCCAGAGCACCGTCCAGCCTACTGTGTAAAACGGCTCGCGAAAGTGCAAGCTCCCCAGGAGGACCGTGTCCCAGCCAGGACGTGGCCATTTCGGTGACTTCCCACGTCTTCGGTCAGCGAGAGCCGGGACCCGCCCCGAGGCCGTCCTAGACCGCGAGCACGTCTCCGGGGGGCGCTGCGCGACGCTCGGGATCACGCGGAGGTCAGCGGGAGAGTGGGGGGTCGGGGTCGCGCGGGGCTGTCCGGGGTGGGCCCCTCGCAGGAGCCTCTGCTCCCACCCTGTCGCCTTCGGCGCTGGGTTTGAAAGGCGCCCTCCAGGCTGGGGGTGCGATCACAGAGGGCACTCAAAGGGGCGTCTGCCCTGCGCTCGACCCCAGTAAGGCTCGGGCTCCTCTGTGCACCTGTGCGGGTG
>NW_011888970.1:24087-30504 GCF_000151845.1 Pteropus vampyrus | reverse complement strand
GGGGGCGCTGCGGGCGCCGCATCCGAGGAGGGCGTCCCGGGCAGGAGTCTCGGCCTCCGCCGAGAGCAGCGCGCCCCGAAAGGTACAGGGGCGCCAGGCCACCGCCAGGCGGGGGGTGTAGGGGTCAGGCCTCCGGGTAGAGCCACCTGCCCACCGTCCCCCCCATCCCTGCCCAGGGCCGGGTCCCCTCAGTGTCCGGGGTGCCGTCCGCAGGAGCCCAGCGCGTAGCCCCCTCCTCACTTTTCCCGGCACCGGCGGGGTGGCGGGCGCTGGAGGAACCCGGGGTTCCGAGTGCAGCGCTGCCCTCCCCGCCCCCGCCGAGGGGACGCGGGGTCGAAGGCCTCCTGCGCATGGCGTCGGGGAGGATCGCGGGCCCCGAGTCGGGACCCGGAGAAACGGCGCTAAACCCGGGAGGCTGCGGCGCCAACGCTGCCAGGCCGCGCACAGGCGCCTTCTCCGCGGTCCTGGGCTGGGGTCTGCAGCCGCGCTGCGAGCGGTGGCGGCGCCCGCCCTTTCCCCTCGCCTCCAGGAGGAGCCTCATGGGAGTCGGAGTCACAGTGAACCAAAGGGTGATGCCTGTAAAAGCGGTCGCCGGCGTGCGGCCTAAGACCACGGCCGGAAGGTGTTAAACAAGTGCCGCCGCTTGGCAGGAGCCCACCTGTGGACTAGGACATGCCCTCGGTCCCAGCAGATTCGGTGTCGTCACGAGCACCCTCTGTGCCATAGCACACTGCGTGTGTCTGGGGGGGCAGAGATGACGGATGGGGGCATAGTGGGCTCTTGGGGTGTAACTGGCCAGTGCTCTCTGCTTGGCCCTGAGTCCAGCCTGCCGGGTCCCCACTCTGGGACCTTTGCCAGTTACCTCGCCTCTCTGCGCGTGGTCCTCCTCCCGCAGAGGAGGAAACCGAGTGCTACCACAGGGGCCCACAGTGTGAAGGTGACGGAACCCACGCTTCAGTAGGAGCCACACAGGAATGCTCAGCAAAGGTTCATTTCGTTGTGTAGGGTTTTTAAGATGTTTTTTACTTTTTAATTTGTGCGATTAGGGTAACCTTTGTCTTGGCGCCTTTCAGATTATGTTTCAGGTTTTTTTCAAAATCAAAACAGCTAAAAACAGGTGGTACTAGTCCTGCTTCCGCAGGCCCCCGGCTCAGCCCCGTGGCGCCCCCTACCACGGGGGAGGCCTTGGTATCCATCTGGCCCATGCTGGGGGACCTGATGACCCCACTCCCATGGTCCCTGCCCCCACCGAGCCCAGAGAAGAGATGAAACAAGACCTAGGTATCCGGTGTGTAAGGAAATGGTGGAGGCAGAGAGGTTTTAGAGGACTGGGGTGGGGCCCGTGTGCCGGGCACTAGGTGACAGATGAGACGTTCAGAGGACTGAGATGAACTGTCACAGTGATAGCATCTAGCTCAGTGGTTCACGACCGAGAACCAAACTGTTCAGAAGGGACTCAGGCCGTGCCAGTGGGCCTCTGACACCTCCCTGCCTTTTCTCTGGGAAGCGAGTGTCTGTGGCAGGAGGGGCCCGACAGAGCTGGTCTGGGGATTGATGGGCAGTCAGCCTGTGGTCAGTGCTGGCCGTCGTCATGACTATCATCTCGTGTGCAGACGGCTCCACTGGATGCAGAATGCAGAGCTTCCTGAAGCTGCTGCAGGGGAACAGGGGTGCTGGCCCACCCTTGGAGGAGCTGGTGACCCTCACAGGCAGGCTGTGCCGGGACCTCCAGGATGACCCCGCCCAGGTGCAGCCCTTGGTCGCAGCTGTGCTCGACAGCCAGTTCCGCTTGCACCTTTTGGAGAACGTGGATGTGGCCCTGGTGTGTGCCCGCGCGCTGGCCCAGCAGGAGCAGCACCAGGCCGCCTGCCGGCTGCTGGAGGTAGGCCTGGCGTGCGGGAAGTGGGGCGCAGAGGGAGGGGCAGCCCCCACTGCCATCCGAACAAGATGGAGGGCCCAGCGTCAGCGAAAGCTGGGGGGAGGTGCCATAAACGAGCGAGGATGGTCCACTCTCGTTTTACTAAGTTCGATATGTGCCGTTCTGTCCTCAAGTGTGAGAAATTCTGAATTCTAAAGTATGTCCAGCTCAAAGTGTTTCAAATGAGGGATTTGGGGACCTGTTCTTCCCTGTTTCACTCCATGTTACAGTCCATGCATAATTCATGCCGTTTACCTCCAGGATACTCAGTTCCATTCAGTTCTTTCTGTTTCCACTCCCTCCTCTCCCGGCCATGTGGTGACCTCCTGCCCCTCGATCTGTTCCTCATGTTGCAGCCAGAGGAAGTTGTGAAGCTGCAGGCGAGACTGTGGGGTACACCTGGGCAGCGGCCCCAGAGCCTGCAGTCGGAGCCTTCCTGCTCTCCAGCCTTGTCTCCAGACTCTGTCCTGGCTTCCTCCACAGTAGCCATGCTGGCTTCCTTGCCGTTCCTAGAATCCCCAAGATATTTCTTTGTCTCGGGACCTTGGCAAATGCCATTTCCTCTGCCAGAGTCTATTGCCGTCTTTTCGTGTGGCTGGTTGATGCCTTTCTGGTTTCTCCCTTACGTAGTGTCCCCTTTATCCTGCACTACAACCCCGTGTTCTACTCTCTGACCCCCTTTTTATTTGTGCTTCATCTGCTTCTCCTCGCTGCACTGCAGGCCCTGTGGTGCGAGGCCGCGACACCCAGCATAACACCTGGAATGGTGGAGGGGCTTGGTGTCTAAAATCCATCCAAGTACATGGATGAAGGAAACGAGGGAACGTAGTTAGAGTTGTAACTGCCACGAAGGCGATCCGTGACGAAATGTGAGAATGACATCAGGGATTATAAAGTCAGGATGGTCCAGAAGCGTCTCTGACAAGATGACATGAAACAGAGACATGAGCGCTACAATGGGGCCACCACACTAAGAAAGGGCGCTTCCCACCCAGGGCCACGTTCCGTAGGCAGGGAGACTCCTGACAGTGGTGCCCGAGCCTGATGGCTGCATCGGTCACTGCCCAAAATGATGGGCTTTATCTGGTGCCGCGGCAGGACAGCTCAGTGATTCTGAGCACCTCCCTCCCAGGATGGTCCCGAGGACACCGGAGTGAAAGGCAAGAAACACGCACACTGACTGCAGTGTCTGGGTGGAGGCCAACGCCAGGTGTCCTTGGCCACCTTTAAAGTCTGATTATGTGAACAAGTCACACGAACCCAGTGAGCTGTCGCCGGGCACAGTCCAGGACTCACTTGGCTGGGGTGCACTCGCTGAGCCGCGAGGGGCTGGCCCTGCTGGGTGGGAAGAAAAGGTCTTCCACGTAAGACATGGGGCAATCTTCGGACCCTCAGATGTGACCATGTGGCTCTGCTCTGCCTTGTGTGTGGCCGTCAGCCCATCACCTGCTGTCCCTTTGCCTCGTGTCCCTCACCTGCAAGGAGTGACAGAGCTACGATCATCAGGGAGCTTTGTGGGAGGGTGGAAGTGTGGACATGGTGGTGGCCAGCTAGGCAACCAGGGACACACTGCTGAGCCCGGTGGGGATTGGAGCACTGGCCCCTGGCACAGCACTGAGCAGCTCTTCCCAGGGGTCAGGTCGGGTCGATGGCAGTGCTGCAGGGTGGGTGAGGGCGGCCAGACCTCAGCAGGCTCTTTCTGGCAGGGTTGCCGGGTTCCAGGAGGCAGCCAGGAGCTGGTCCGGCTGTGGAATGACATTCACTACGGGCTGGTCATGAAGAGGCGGGGTGTGGCCACTCTGACCCCAGTGCAAAAGTTCCGCTGCAGGAAGAGGTACTCCGTGGACCTTTGTGTACCCTTGTTCCCTGGGGCTCCCAAGGGATGTGCCATCCGAAACTGCAGGAGCTGAAGTAAGAGAGAGGCCGGTGACAAGGGCAGGAAGTCAGGCAAAAGGCGAGAGACTCAGCATCAGCCATCGTGCCCGACACTGACAACCCTCCACCTGCCCAGCTGGCCTTGGAGGCGCATCTCCCCCTCTGCCAGGACCCAGGCAGAGAGTTCTAGCTCGAGCAGGGATCACTACCCACCAGTGAGGACCCCGTAGGGAGGGAGGCGGCACCCTGAACTCACTCTC
This sequence comes from Pteropus vampyrus, assembly GCF_000151845.1. Classification (NCBI taxonomy): domain Eukaryota; kingdom Metazoa; phylum Chordata; class Mammalia; order Chiroptera; family Pteropodidae; genus Pteropus; species Pteropus vampyrus. The sequence goes on along the minus strand of NW_011888970.1, from coordinate 26,451 downwards.
CTCAGGTCCCCTCTTGTGGGAGCTGCCCACACATGTGCTTTGGGTCCTCATCCATAGTCAGGCTCTGCAGGTGGTCAGGCCAATCCCAAGGCTTACAGATGACAGGGTTGCAAGTATTGATGAGACATGTGGTACTTAGAAGGAGGCCTGGCACATGATAGATACTAAATCGACGTCAATAATAATTATCAGTGTGACCGTTATCCGCACTAAGTACCTGTTACAACTACTGATTATTATCACTGTCGTCACATGGAGGCATACAAAGTAGTGACTTGCCTGAGGCTACACATGAGAGAACCGCGAGGCCAGGATTCCGGCCCAGACACTGAAACCGAGAGCCTCTGTTCTTGATCTTGGGTGTTCCCCACTGGTCAGGAGGGCTGGAGACCTGTCTTAGCTCCTGGCAGCCCAAGCCATGGTCGATTCCTTAGCCAGGGGGCCTGGGCAATGGCCTAGTTACTGGAAGAAGAAGAGAGATTCCTTTTGGATCAGAGATTTTTTTTTCCATGGCGCTCGCCTGGTTCATCGGCCTTGGGGTCTTCAGGGATGCAGTCATATCCCTCCATATAGGAGCTGACAACCTGCCAGAGTGTCCTATAGCAAAGCAAATGATTAGGCAACCAGCAGACAGTTTTCGTGGAGAAGCCCCTAATTGCTGGGTGCTGTTGGAGGTGCTGGGGATAGAGACGGGGCCCTGCTCTCTGGAGCCAACATTGGGTGTGGATGGAGAGTAGTCAGGGAAACAAAGTACGTTCCATAATTCAGCGTGAGGAATGCTAGGCAGAGATGCATTCGGAAGAGGCCTGTGATGTGCTGGTTCTTTCCTGTGAGGAGCGGGCAGCGGTGCATGCCTGGCCAATTCTTGGAGGAGAGGGCTCAGGAAGGGATGGCGGTCCCTGGGGGCATAAGGAGGGGGTGACATTGGAGTTACAGCAGACGGTCATTGCAGGAGCAGAGGCAGGAGGTTGTTAGAGTTCTGGGAGTGGCTGAAAAAGGGTTGTGTCAAGATAGGTTTTGAAGGATTTGCTGGATGTATTGGCGGAGGAAAAGAAAGAATAAAGCTGGGCTTCAGCACTTTTGCTGGAGTGTGGTAGTTTCTCACAGATGCACAGGACGGGGGCTTGGGGAAGATTCTGGGAGCCGGGAATCGGGCTCCACTTAGGATTTGGGATGTGTGGGATGTTTTGACATCCACGGAGATCTGTTCAGTTGGTGTCTGGATAGCAAGTCTTATATAGACAGGTGCTGTTTGGTTACATGTCATTGTCTGCTTTTGCAAAAATTGAAATACACACAATAGGAAAGCATAACCCATTTCAGTGTCTTCATCCAGCTTCAACAGTTATCAGCCATTCGTCAGCTTTGGCATCTCATCACGTGGTACTGGAAGCCCTGGCGAGATCTTTGAGCATGTGGAGCAGAGTGTGGGCCAGGCTGAGGGGTCCCCTCCCTCGTCGGACCCCTGGGACTTTGCAGCATAGAGAGAGGGGAGGAGGAGTGGCCAGAGAGATGAGAGGAAGTCCAGAGGTGCCTAGTGTTGCACAGCACATGAGGTACATGCTGGAGAAGGGCCGCCTGTAACCACCTCCTCACTGTCCGCATCCAGGAACCCGCCGCCCCCCTCCCTCTGCCCTGATGGCCTGAAGAGCCGCAACTTCCCCAGAGAGGTTCGCCAGAAGTTGCATGACTTCGCCTCGGGTGTGAGCACCAACCCCAGCAGGGCTGAGCGGGTAAGACCTATGAGAGCCAGGCCAAGCAACTCTCCTCTTAGCTAACCCCACCGTTAGGTGGCACCCGCTCCACACCTCCCCAGGGGCCTGTCTGCCAGGGCGCTGGTGGTCTCCGGCTCTCCTTGAACTCTCCTGGGGACAGGAGCTTATTGGTTGGCCGACCCTGACCGTCCAGCCTGCACACGTGGAGGGCTTAGTTTTCTCACATGGGGTCATGACAGCCCCGGTTGCGTGTGGCTTCCGCAGATGCTCACTGAGCACCTGTTGCGGCCAGACACGGGGTACCAGGGTGAGGAGTGTCAAGGCCTTTGTGAAGCTCCCAGCACTAAGGAGGCAGACGCCCACGGAGCCCAGTACCTGCGGAGGCGGGAGACGCGGAGGCGGGGTGCTCGCAGGGAACGGGCGCGAAGGGGTGGGAGGGACCTACTGCTCCCCGGAACCTGGGCGGGCTCCCTGAGCCCCTCCGTCCAGTCCGCAAGGCTCGGCTGTTTTGCTCTTCCTGCTTCTGTCCCCCATCCAATCAGCAAAGCTTTTCCAAGCGATCGCTCCGGCCGCTTCTGGGGCTTGTCCAATCACGAGTCTCTTGTTTTCTCCGCCCGTCATGTTTCCTGTCCAGTTGGCGTGGCTCTCC
>NW_011888970.1:5326-22877 GCF_000151845.1 Pteropus vampyrus | reverse complement strand
AACAGGAGGTGAGGAAAGGGGTCCTGCACAGCCCACAGAGACCACCACCCAAGGGCCGTGGGAGCCTCTTGGCCTGACCTCGGACTTTGCTGGAGATGAGACTATGCCAAAGCAACTGACTCCCAGGTACTGCCATCCCTGTAGGCCAGGGACCGTCTCCCCGTTCATCCCCCCACCCACCCCCACAGTAGGAAACCAGGCCTGGAGTGGGGTGGGAATGGGAATGTTGGGGTCAACACAGCCCAGGCTATTGATGGCTGGGAGCAGAAATAGCTGTGACCCAGGGTTGGGGAGCCACTGGCAAGGAGCCCATGTCAAGGACACTACACTTGCTCATGGAGCCTGGCTCATAGCCTGACTTCATGTACATCCCGGAGAATGCAGAAAACAGACTTAGAAAAATGTATACACTTATCTCCTAAAGGCAAACCCAGCTGTCGTGGTTTGTTTATTTCAATGAGTTGAGAACAGCCAACTTTTCCCGAGTTCCTACTGTGTACCAGGCGCTGTCCAAGCACTTTGCTCACCCTTGGCTCCTGCGATAAGGCACCACCCTGACGTAAGGGCGGGACAGGTGCTGGCCAGCAGCAGACCAAGTCTGAGCACGGGGCCAGGCCCAGAGCCTGTGTAACTGGCAAGCTGTATACACTCTTTCCATCTATGGTTGTGACGTCAGCATCTTCAGTGAGAACATCTGGGCCAACACCACTGAGGTGTGTGTGTCTTTGGGCAGGTTTCTGTGACCTGTCAGTGCCTAGCTTTTCTCACCTGTGAAATAGGGACAGGTATAGGATCTGCCATGCAGGTTGTCGCAGAAATTGCTGGGGCGGGGTCGGGGTGTGGTGGTCATTGTTAACAAAAGCGCAGAAACACCATCTGAGACACTGTGAGCATTTGTGGAATATTAATTTTTAAAATTATTATCAAGTGTTGCCTTGTATTCCTTTAAGATCAAGTTACTTTTTCACTCTACTGTTAGGCGCTCTCTGATCACTTTTAGCTTTCAGAGCTGCAGAACAGCGCTTCGTGGAAGGTTCTCGTAGAGAAACTGCTAACGTGTCTTAGGTTTCCAGTAATAATGTTTTCAAGCGTCTCTAGAACCTCATCAGCCACTGGGAGAGCAGTGACGGCAGGGGGACAGGCTGGGGCAGGCCCGCAGTGTCAGTGGCTGAGCCGAGTCGGGTCCCAGGACCCAGCGCCCTGGCCTGTGGGAGCTTCTGCCCACCAAGGGACAGTGCTTGCTGTGTTTCCCAGGTCTCTGCAAGGTGGTGAGATGTACCAGGAGGGGCCTGGCCACGATCCGGCCACTCTCCCCACCGTCTGCCCTGGCCCTGGCCTCTGCCCTCTGGCCGTCGGCGGCAACAAGCCGGGCCCTAGGTCATGGCCGGTGTCGCTTGCACTGGCACCCTCCAAGGAAGTTGCCTTTCGGATTGGTCAGCTGGGCCACAGCCCGGGGCTGGACTTCCTGATGCACCCCGGAGACGCCGCCATGGCCGTGTCCATCGCCACCCTGGCTGAGCCCAGCCCCACAGGTGGGTTCACTCCAGATAGACACCGAGGTTCCTCACCGGGTCTCTGAGGTCACGGGGTGGGAGGGGCAGGACTTCCCGCTTGAATCCTGTGTGTTTGCTCAGAGCCAGAACCGCGGTACCAGGACCGAGGCTTTCCCCACAAACATCCCAGATAATATTTCTCATTTATTTTATTTGTCAAAATAAAATAGACGCATGACAAGAAAAGAGTTAGAATGGAATGAAACAGCGGCCACCCCGCACTCTGCAGTCCACACACCTAACTTGCCTGCCAGCACCTGCTGCGACAGGGTCGACAGGGTCGACAGGGTCGACAGGGTCGAGGGCCGTAGGCCCCCAGCCCTCCCCCACCCTCGTCCTCTGAGGGAGCTGCTGTGATTTTAGTTTCTTCCCTAGTTACCACTGCAGCATAAATAGCCTGAAATAACATACGTTGTGATGTACGTATCTCATCCAGCCATACAGCAGCGTCTTGTGACATCCCGCCTCGCAGGGAAGATACACGGAATTCAGCCTGTCACCCGCCATCTCTGAGTCTTCCGTGTTCATGTCCGTGTTTTCTTGGAGCTTCTAACTGCCTTTCTCCTCATGGTGCTGGCTTTTTCACAAGCCTAACTTCCCCCCGTGTTTCAAATGTCCCCTCCGAGGGCTTGCCGCTGGGAGCCCTCCTCCTTCCCGTTCCCGTCCAAGTGACATCTCGCTCGGCCTGGGTGAGGCTGTCACCCCCAGATCCTCTTTTATCACTTCCCTGGGTTTGCTGCAGTGTTTCCTGAATGACAGGTCTGGTTCTTTCTTGCTCGACATCTTCGTTACGTTAGAGAATGTCTTCAATTAACTTTGTAGTAAAGGGAATCTGCAAAGTCAATGTTCTGATAAGTATTCTCAAGTTGTCTTTAATCTGTCCTCACATTTGACTTACGGTTTGGCAGGGACAGAATTCTGAATTTAAAATACTTTGCTCCTTAGAAATCTGAAGATATTGTATCATTGTAGCCTCCAGTGTTGTTGAAAAGTCACATGTCACTTTGATGTTTAGCCCTTTACAGATCACCTATTTTTCCTTTCTTGGAGCTTTTTAAAAATTAAATGTGTTGAGGTAACATTGGTTAGTAACATAAGTTTTAGGTGCGGCATCAGAATTTGGTCTCTGTGCAGTCAGCTGCGTGCTCAACACCAAAAGTCTCCTTCCTTTTGTCACCGCGTATTTGACCCCCTTTACCCGGTTCATTCTCCTCACCCCCTTTCCCTGGCGACCGCCATTCTGTCATCTGTATCTTGAGTATTTGTTTTGTTTTGTTAGTTCGTTTGTAACTTTTTTGTTTTACATTCCAGCCTTGGATGAATGGATAAAGCTGAAAAAGGAACTTTTTTTAAAGTCTTGCGTTCTGAAATTTAAGTATTCCTAGGTGTGAGTCTTTTTAATTCACCTTATCGTTAAGCCTTTGGATTTAAAACAAGAGAACAAGTTCTCTCGGCTCTGGGCATGTCTTGTCCTGGTCTTTGGTAGTTTCTTTGATAATTTGCCACGCTCAGTTCTCTCTTTAGAGCACAAACGTTCTTTGGATGTTGGAGATCCTGGACCGTCTCCCAAAATGCTTACCTTGTGTCCTATGTTTTCTTTTCTTTATTTATGTGCTTTCAAGGGTTTTGTCTTCCAGTATTTTATTTTGACAATTATACATTTTAAGAGAATTTCAAGCTCTCTTTTTTCATTTTCATTCTGGCCCTTCTGCTAGTAGGGAAGGGTGAGGGCGCAGACACCTGCTTTCCGGAAGCAGCTTTTCAGTTCGATCACATTGGCCTTCATTTCTCGCTGTCCATTTTTTTCACTGTCAGAGACTCATGTTTGCTTGTCGTAGATACCAGCAAGGCTGGAGTGGGGCAGTCGCTGACCCACCTCCCCCTGGAACCAGGGAAGCTGGTCTTCACCCCTCTGAGAACGGGCGAGTGCCCTGCTGACCGCCTGAGCATCGGGGTTTGACTCTGCTCCCTTCACTGCTCCCGCCCTCCGCTCCAGCTCCTCGGGGTACTCGGCCTCTGATCTGCCCACCATGCTGGGACTGGCCTTGTGCTCGAGTCTGCAGGACTGGACATTGCCCCCCTGCTGGTTATCCTGCACGACACTGCCTCAGTTCTGTGACTGTGGCTTTTCTCTTGGAAGATGCAGATAAACCTGTCGATTTGTTATGTTTGAAACAGAAATGCTCGAATTAAAATTAGCATTTAAGCTGTAGTTCACGTACCTCAGAGCAGCTTGAAGGTCCCGCAGGAAGGAGGAAGCAGCAGAAAGCAGATGGCTGGGGTGGTCCTCGGATCGGAGCAGGTGTGGACGGCTGGCTGCAGGGCAGGTGGTCACTCCAGCAGACTGTAGGGAGGACGGCGGGGCCTGGGGCGGCTGGCCTGTTCGAGGGTCTGAGATCAGACTCTTAGGTGAGCCCACTGCCCGGCTGACCCGGGACATGGGCCTCCCTCTCAGCCCGCCTTGCTCCTAAATGTCTGTGGACCCAGAGCCGTTCTGAGCCTTTAAGAGCGAAAGATAGTCTGAGATGCTCTGTGAGACATTTTAAGCAGAGAAAAAGAACAGAGAAGGTGGTGACACCTTGTTCCTCAGTGGAATGATGGCGACACCTAAGTTAAAAGGTGAAAATGGTAGAGAAGTAGGTCGCCCACGCCCCACCCTCACACGGCCGCGGTCGGGCTGGGGATGACGTCAGGTCCAGAAGGACAAAGCAACATTTGGCTTTGTTTTGGCCTCTGGAGGCCTGAAGAGGTCGTGGAGACGGCTGTCGCTCGGTGACGGAGGCCGAGGCCCGGGGCGGCCGGGCCGGACTCTGCCGCCTACAGGCCTCGGCCGTGCCGCACGCAGGCCGGCGCCTCCCTCTCACGCTGGGTTCTGGGGTCTCTTCCTGTGCAGGATTCTGTGACCCAGCCATCAGTGACCCCCAGAGCACATACCTGGAGGAGGGTCCGGGCGCCAGCATTAGCCAGACACAGGGACAGGTGGGCAGCTTTCTGGTGACACCGCCACCACCGCCGGCTCCCGAATGCTCCCAGAGGTAAGCCCGGCAGGGCCGCAGGGAGTCGCGCCGGAGTCAGCACCAGGGAGGCGCCGCACACCGAGTCCCTGGCAGTTTTCCCCTCGGACAGGAAGCACGCCTGGGAATGTCAGCGTGGACGCGGAGTCTGCCTCTTCCCTGAGGCCGCCCTGGGCCCCAGCAGCCTCTTTCTGGCATTTTCTTTTCCCCAGTCAAAGCCTGTGAGAGTTTCTGAGCAGTGTAAAGATCTGGGTTTTGTATTCCAAAGTGCAGTTGTGACGGGCTCGGGAGGGCCCTGGACAGGCCAGGTGCTGCGGGCAGTGGCGTGGGGGCCGGGATGGCAGCCCAGGATACCAGGGGTGGAGGAGGGATGGAGGAGGAGACAGGTTGGGGCTCTGGTGCAGAGGGAATCTGCGATACCGGCCCCCAGGACCAGGTCTGAGGGTTTGGGGTCTCCCGAATTTGGTAGCTGAAGGCCGCTTGCCCAGTGAGGGCAGCATTCCCGGGGGACGTGTGAGGTGGGGGTCGCGGGCTCCGCGCGCTAAGACAGCGGGTGGTGAGGGAATGCAGACCGTGCAGCTGGACTCACTTTTCTGTGCATGGCCAGGAGCTGGGATGGAGCAGATGGCACCACGGGGCCTCCTGCCGGCTTGCCTGGCCTCCCCCCAGGTGGTCTGATGCTTGAACTCTGAAGCCACAGCCCGTCTGTGTGCTAATACGATGACCCTGATGCCTTTTTGAAAAACAGCTTAGTTGTGGGTAATTGGCTCCCAGGGAGCCAACATGTTTAGACTGTACAAATGACAGTTTTCTGAGTGTGAATTTCGTGCCCGCCACAGAGCCATAACTGAGCTGAAGGCTGTGAAGGCTCCTCTCCTCGGCCCCCCGCCCCCTACCCTCAGGGCCACAGACCTGCTTTCTTTAGCCGCATTTTCTAGAATGTCACAGAAAGGTCATACAGCAGGGTATTTTTTTTGGCCTGGCTTCTCTCGCTCAGCCTGACAGCTGCTCTGCTGATTTGTCTCTGCTGCTGCGTGTCGGCAGTCGGTGCCTCTTCATGGCCAAGTCCTGTCCCTTGGTGAGGAGGGAGCATGGTGCGTTGACCTGTCTGTCACCTGTTGGGCACATGTACCCGGACACATGTCATCTGCACATGTCATGTCTGTGATGTCTGCACATAAGAGTGGAATGGCTGGGTCACAGGGCAGGTGCGTGATTGTCTTTTAAGGAACTGCCGGACAGTTGTCCCTAGTGGCTGCACCTGTCATCTTCCTTGCTGTCTCTGCTGCTCTCCCTGTTGTGATCCTAAGGGCCTCTTGTGCCCTTCATCCTCCAGGCCTGTCCCCTTCCGTGTGACCTTGTCCTTCACGTTTCTACTCGCCAGCCCTTCTCTGTGAGCCTGCTCTGATGCTCTCCGATGCCCCCAAGCCATGTGCTGAGGCGTCACACAGGCCCCTCAGGCAGCCTGCGTACCTGAGGAGCCCGTCCTGAAGAGTGTCCATCACCTCGAAGGGCTCCCGCCGTGCAGAGCGCCCAGGGCGTGCTCCTCACGGGTGGACAATGTGGCCTGGTACCCCCTTGAGACGTGTCCTGACATAGTCCCTTTTCCAGTGTCCCGGAGCTGGCACCAGCCCCATCCGCCTTCCCCGGCCCTGTGTCTGCTGTGGAGCCGAGCCAGCCCCTGCCCTCCAGCCAGGTGAGGCTTCCAACCTACGTCCTGGGTCAGCTCAGGAGTGGACCAGCCACAGGAGATGAACAGGGGCGGGGAGGCCTCGAGGCTGGATGTCAGTGGAACTGGAGTCGGGAGGGGCGGGGAGGGGCGGGGAGGGGCTGAGGGGGTTTTTCGTGAGACAGTTTCTTACTGAATCCGCAGGGGGTGGGTCCCAGGGTGAGGAGGCGGAGCCAGGTGGGGGTTGCCTTCCTGTGTAATGCTGTGTTGGCTTTCCAGGTGCAGTGGCCCAACAGCCAGGCCTCCAGTGATGCCTTCTGGGGGGCCAGGATGCTCCTGGAACTTTCGGGGGGCAGCCTGGGCTGAGCTGTCTCTCAGGAGACAGGCCAGTGCCCCGGGGAGCGATGTGCACATCGACCAGTCAAGACAACTTACAGTTTTATCTCAGCTGAAGAAAGGAGGTCCCCAAGTTCCCTGGGCGGTGGGTCGGGGGTCTGCTGAGAGGTCCTGGTGGCTGCTGGGTCCTGGGAATGTTTAGGTAGTTTGGTTGGCACTCCTGGCACGGAGGAAGCGTTTGGGAAATGTTCACGGGGTCAGAAGTCAGAGGGGCCCGTCCTGCTTCGGAGCAGGTTGCGGCTGTCAAGGCCTTTCTGGAGACAGGAGAGTGTCCCGCTGCCGGCCACCCTCCCACCTGCCCTCGGACAGGACTGAACGGACCTTCCCAGCTGACCTGGTGAGGGGGGCGTGGGCAGCCTGAGCGCTTCTGTCTGTGGAGCTTCTGCCAGAGGCCCTGTGGTTGGGCGGCCCAGGCAGGGAGGGGCAGGGTGCCTTTCGCCCTCAGGCTGTAATTCATTGTTTGCAAAACATGTTCTATTCAATTAAAGTTTAATGTTCTGAACTCCCCCTTTATTCACTTAGCTGTATCCTGAACACCTGTCCCTGTCACTCCCTGCCTGTCGTCCCCAGCGGCATTTCACTGCCCGAGTGTGCTCACTGGTGCATCACACCTTGCTGAGGGACACCCCTGTGGTTTCCCACGGCTCCGTCTTATAAGCAGCCCCATGAAGGCGCCTCTGTCTTCTGCCCTTTACCTATTATTGTGACGTGGGAACTGTGCCAGGGGCCAATGCCAGGGGCCAATGTGCGTCTCCTGCAGCACGTGACCCCCTTTTATGTGGGTGACTTTGACACTCCGGACTGTCGCCTCCAGAAATAGGCCCTTGATCCTCGCCTCCCCCGCTGTGCTAGCTGACATGGGTGCTGAGCAGCTGGTGTGGTGCAGCAGGGAACAAAGTCAAGTTCCTGCCTTTGGGCTCACGAGGAGTGCGGGGTAATCATGGGTAGCTGCTAGTCGGGTGGTGTAAAGTGAGGGGCCGCAGAAAACCCAGGATTCGTGGGAGCTCCCCAGGGGCGTCTCCGCTGAGAGCACCCGTGCTCAGCCGCCAAAGCTCAGGGGTCCCTTTTGCCCCCACTCTGCAGACCCCGGACCCCGCATCCCACCTTCGCCAAACTGCGTGTCCAAGCAGCAGTGATAGAGCTTCCGCTCCGATGCCGTCGCTCACAGTCCACTTCCCCAAACGCACGAATGTTTCTGTTTTAAAATGGTTCTTTATTTTGAGACAATAGCAAAATCAGAAAACCAGCAAATGGAACACGCAGACCTTTTCCTTTGGAGCGTAAGTTATGGGCCTGGTGCCTTCGAACACCTCTGTGTGTTTCCTTCAGCTGCGGAACGCGACAAACCCCCAGGGAGACCGTCGAAGTCAGGAGGTCAGTACTGATGCTTTACTGCCTTCGATTCGCCAGACCCCGTTCACGTTTAATCACGTCCGTTCACGTTTAATCACGTCTCCCGATAACGCCCTAAACTGTGAAAGAACCCATCCCATACCACGCGCACATAGCACCGTGACTTGTGACGCCTGGGACAGTCCCTGCATCCTTGGACATTCATGACCTGAATATTTTTGAAGATTACGAGCCAGTTATCCTGTAGAATGTCCCCCAAAGTGGCCATGTGTGATGTTTCCTTGCAGCTCAGGATATGCATTTTTGGAAGGAATGTTCCATAAGTGAGGCTGGTTCCTTACGTCATGTGGCACGTGACTTTGGTTGTTCCATTATTGATGGTGTTCAGTTTGATAGGTGATCAGGGTGTCGTCAGCCAAACTTCTGCCCCATAGAGTTACTCTTTTTCTCTTTGTGGAAGTATTTTGTGGGGTAGTGCTTTCAAATATGCATAGGTACAAGGGGTTGGGACATCAACACAGGAATTGGGGTGGAGCACAGTCTAACCCAAGTCAGTGTCCCTACCTCTGCTGGTTACTTCTACCTCCCTGCTGGCCCAGGCACTGTGGTTCCCCCCGACCCTCAACTTACCGGGTGCCTCAGGCCAATGACCCTGAGCCTCTTCTGGATTCATGGCTGGCCCTGGGGTCATCTGCTGGGTGAAGGCTGGGATGAGACTTTGTGGTCGAAGGTGCTAAAGTTTTGAAGGCAAGATCAATGGAAGCCCACCCCTTCGGGTTTCCATGTTGACTGTGACCTGCACAGGAAGAAGCTTTGACATCCCAGGCCCCCAAAGGCACAGGCCCCTCCTTGCTCAGACAGGCATCCTCCTGCCCCTGTTACGCCTATGGGCCCTTGAGATTTTTTGGGGAGCCTCAGCAGAGCTCAGTTCTGACCAAGTACAAAAATACTAGTGTGAATCAACTTCCTGGATCCGAGCCCCGGGCAGCTCCAGGCTGGGATATTCATAACAGCATCTGTGTGACTCGTGTGGCATCGTGGGACTTGGGCCACCTGCATCACCACACAAGCGCCCTCCAGAGCTGGGTCACCTCTCCTGAGTCCAGGGGCAGGGCTCGTCTGACTGTAAAGCCCCTTAGAGGCGGATTGTCGGCGAGTCAGGACACAGCACTACCGAAGCCTCACAGAGTTGCTGTGAGTTCACCTGAGCAAGACGTCTGCACACCATGGTGCTCAGGAGACGCGAGTCTCCTCTCACCGAGATGCGACATCCCCGGAAACCACGTGCCGAGAGCCAGTTCACAGCAGAGCCAGGTTCAGAGGGCCCGTGAGCCCTGGCGAGGGCGTCGCCCATCGCCGGGGCTTCAGTGAAGGAGTCGGGGAGCGGGCAGCCTGGGCCAGTGGTTGTGACACTCTGGTGGGTTGAGGAGGTGAGTGGAGAGCATGGCGGGAGCACAGGTGTCCAAAGGGCGGCTGACCGGGCCCCAGGTGGCGGCTGCGAGGCGAGGGCCTAGAGGGCCAGACGGAAGGAAGAGGGCTCGCCCTGTCAGGGAACTGGGGAACGCCGTGGGATGGCTTTTTCTTCTCTGTTATTCAATGAGGTAAAATACGCACAATATAAAATTAGCCATTTTAAAGCCATTTTAAAGTAGCCAATTTAGTGACAGTACCTGCATAACATTGTGTGACCATCACCTCTATTTAGCCGCAAAACATTTCGTCTCTCCAGAGGGAAACCCCCTGCCTGTTAATGGCCACTCCCCATCGGCCCACCCTCTGACCCTGGCAACTGCTGAGGACTTACCGATTCTGGACCTTTCGTAGATGGAATCGTATAACACGCTGACGTTTGTGTTCAGTGTGTCCTCTTAGTAGAATGTTTTCATGGCTCATGTTATTGAGTCAGTGCCTCCACCCTTTACATGGCTGAACGTTATTCCGGTGTGTGCGGCACCACGTTTTGTTAATAGTTTATCTGTTCATCTTTTGGGTGGCATTTGGGTTGTTTCCACCTTTTTGCTATTGTGAGCAGTGCTGCTGTGAACATTCACGTACAAGTTTTTGAATCACTCGGTTCCAATTCTCGTGTATTTCTAGGAATGGAATTGCAGGGTCTATGTTAATTTTATGTTTAGCTTTTTGAGGAATTGCCAAACTTTTCCACAGCGGATGCGGCGTTTTCCATTCACGTCATTGATGTCTTGATTCTCCACGTGCTCACCAGCTCTGGTTAGTGTCTATTTTTTGATAGTAGCCTTTGTAGTGGTTGTGAAGGGGTAGCTCATTGTGGTTTTGATTTGCATTTTCCTGATCACTAGTGACCTTTTTATAGGCTATCTGTGTCTATTTTTTAATTGAGTTTTTTGTTCTTTTGTTGTTTAGTGGTAAGAGTTCTTTATATGTTCTGGATACTAAATTCTTATCAGATACATGAATTGAAATATTTTTTACCATTCTGTAGGTTATCTTTTCCTTTTTTGATAGTATCCTTTGAGGCACCAAAATTTTAAATTCTAATGAAGTCCAATTTATTTATTTATTTTTGTTGTTGCCTGTGTTTTTTGTGATATAGGCAAGAAATCAGAGCCAGATCCAACGCCAGTAAGCATATGAAAGATGGGGAGGAGGCAGAGAAATTGGAACTCGCATGTGTTGCCGATGAGAATGAGCAGTGACGGTGGTGATGGTGGCGCAGTGACGTGACGGTACTTAACGCCACTGAACTGTGCACTTAAAAATGGTTAAAATTATAGATTTCTGTAAGGTATATTCACCACACACAAAAAAATCTTCCTCAGAACCTGTCCAGTGGGAGAAGTGGCCTTCTTCCACTCTGGTGCTACAGACCCCAGCACTTCACACACACCAAACATGACCTCCCCGAGCAGAGGGAGTCTGCTTCCGCCTGGCCCATTCGTACCTCTGTCCAACCCCCAACTTCACTGTCTGAGTCCCCCCAGACCGCGCTCAGCCCCACTCTGTCTGCCGACTCTGTAATGTTTTCCGTGATGCCACTAATTGAGGTGGCACACACACCATGCAGTCCATTCAGACTGGCTTCTTTCCCTTAGCGCCAGGCACTGCAGAGTCACCCATGTCTCTGACTTGGTCCCTACTTCTTGTGGAGTAGTCGTCCATTGCCTGGATGTACTCTGCTTGTTACTCATTCACGTACTGAAAGGTATCCTGATTCTTTAAAGTGTTTGGTCCTTATGAAGAGAGATGCTATATGCAATTGCTTGCTGTTTATTTCTCGGACATAAGTTTTCACAGCAGTTGGCCAAATACCCAGGAATGAGATTGTTGACATATATAGTGAGACGATGTTTAGCTTTGGAAAACTGCCGAACGGTCTTCCAAGGTGGCTGTACCAGTATGCATTCCACCAGCAATGAATGAAAGGTTGTGTTGCTATCGCCATTTAAAAAAAAAAAAAAAAGATTTTAGCCACTTTAATAGACATGTAGTGCTATTTCACTTCTGTTTTAATTTGCTTTTCCCTATGACAAATGGTGTGAAATTTTATGTTGGTTGCTTATTTGTCATTGTATATTTTCTTTGAGATGTTACTCAGATCTTCATTCATTTTTAATTAAGTTTTCTTCTTGTTGAATTTTGGAGTTTGTATATTCTTCGTAGAAGTCTTTGGTCAGATGTGTTTTCCTAGCATTTTCTCCCAGTCTGTGGCTTGTCTTTATGTTCTCTTAGCAGAGTCTTTCACAGAGCAGACATTTTAAATTTTAATAAAGCCAACATCGGCAATTTTTTTCTTGCATGGACTGGCTTTGGTGTTTTATTGAAAAACTGGTCACTAAATCCGTCACGTAGATTTTCTGTTGTGTTTTCTTCTATACTTTTTATAGTTTTGCATTTGAATATTTATGTCTGTGGATTATTTTCAGTGAATTTTTGTGTAAGGTGCAGAGTTTATGTCTACATTCATTTTGTTCCCTATGGTTTTCAGTTGTTGCATTGCCTTTGAGGAACATACTTTCTCTATTGAATTGCCTTAGTCCCTTTGACAAATCGCTTTACTATATTTACAAGGTGCTATTTTGTGCTTTTTTTCTGTTCCCTCTATCGAGTCCTTCTCCTGTATCACGCTCTCTTCATTACCATAGCATTGTGTTAAGTCTTTAAATCTCATGTATGAGTTCTTTAACTTTGTTGTTCAGTCTTATGTCGTGTATTTTCTGTTTAGAAAAGTTTGTCAGTATATTTGCTGGGAACTTGATTGAGCTTCCACTGAATCTGTAGATCAAATTAGAAAGAATGTTCATCTTAACAATATTGAGTGTACTACTTCTCAGTAGACTGGGATTATGGGTTTTGAGGAAGCAGATCACAGAGGTAAAGTGCTTTCTCTTCAATGTATATCGAGGGAACAAAGCAACTCATCACTGTTGGTGTCAGCTTTGGTCACCTGTGTCAGGTTCCCCACTGTGATGTTACCTTTTCCCACCTCCATACTTTGCGTCTTGTTCAGGAAGAAGTCACTGAGGAGTCCACAATTCAGGAGAGGGGAGTTAGCTCATTTGCCGCTGATGGATGGCTGCATGTCCATATCAGTCCTTGGAATTCCCCTGCATAGGAGATTTACATGACGATTTTACACAATCATTTAGTTTTCAGCAGCGTGGACACCCGAACAGGTACCTGAAGCTCCCGGCTGTAGTCCAGCGCCTCAGTGTTGCTCCTTCGCCCCATGGCTGCTGAGAGCTCATGCCGCCAGCTTCTGTCCCCCTTCAGGATAACTCTGTCTTTGTGGGGTTTCCTGATACTTCCGGATTATCCATATATTTACTGTCTCAGTCCTAGCATTAGCCAGTTCTTCAAAAGCCCTGCTTTGTGTTATTACAGAATGGTAGTAAAAACTAACGTGTGGGCTAAATGTGCTCAGCTGACAATGCGAGGACGCAGATGAGCGCCTTCTGACCCCTGCATGCACCCCGAGGCAGAAATATTCCCACGCGGCACTGTCCGCATCTGTATTAAGCTACAGATGAATCTATGCTGTTGTCTCCAACCTGATCCATTGTCACTTGGATACTGTAACCTTCTCCCCTTGCTTATCTGAAACTTCCCACTCCAACAGTAATAAAGTAGGCTCCGCCATCTGCCATTTATTTAGTTTGTAATTCTGTAATGACATTTGAATGCTTAGTTACCTCTTTAAAAGCCTTGTCTTCAAATTAAGCCTCACAGGGAGTACTGTAAGGCTGAATTTGAAGACGAGGCTTTTAAAGACGTTGTTTAAACCATTCGATTACAAAGGCAAGGTCAGACACAAAGTTGGAAAGAAAGCAGGTTTAAGGAAAGTACACTGTATATTTAAAGAGAAATTCTGTAGGTAGAATTCCAGGTGCCCTGGAAGGAATTAGATAAATAACCGCAGTTGGATAAAAATACTCCTTCATCAGAGGCAGTTTAGAGGTGGCTTGTTGTGGCTCTCAGCACATAATTCTTGAGAGCAGAAGTTGTACCCACGAGATGAAAGATGAATCAAGCAACACTTAACGGCTTCGGCTTCACAGCAGCCTGCAGGCAGAGAGTTACTTGCCGTGGACAAGGAAGGTAGGTGTAGGGAAAGGACCTCGAAGGGAGATTGGAATCCCTGTTGAGGGGAATGAAAAAAGAAGCCAACCATTGAACACTGACAGCATGGATGTGCGCCACACGGAGCCTGGGGGAGCTTGGAAGCAAAAAATGAAAACTAGATGGCCGCATGGCTTCCTCGGCATAACCAGGCCACCTGCAAGCGGCTGGTTGCATTACTCCAGAGTTTAGCAGAGGCACAACCATTTCAAACTGACATCGATGTCATTAGAATTTTCATCTTCAGGTTTTTGTTGTTTAAACTTACTGTATTTGCAAATTATGTGAAACCGATAGAATGTCCATGTGTATTAGTCACTTACATCTGTGTAACAAGGTTCCCCTGACCTTAAGGGCTTAAAACAGTAGCACATACGACCTCGCCATTTCTGTGGGTCAGAAATCTGTGGCTCAGCATCTCCACGGGGCTCCAGCCGTGCTGTCGGCCAGGGCTGCATGCTCGTCTGAGGGCTGGTCTGCAGGAGCACCCGAGTCTGATCAGGCTGCTGTAACAGGACACCACAGACTTGGCGGCTCATAAACAACAAAGATTTGTTTCTCACAGTGCTGGAGGCTGCGAAGTCTAGGATCGAGGCGCTAGTGGACTCAGCGTTTGGTGACGTCTGCTTCCTCGCTGGTCTTTCTCTCTCTCTCTCCTCTCTCTCTCTTCTTCCTTCCTTCCTCTTTCTCCTCCTCCCCCGCCTCCTCCTCCTTCTCCTCCTCCCCTCCCTCCTCCTCCTCCTCTTCTTCTACGTCGTCCTGGATAATGGGGCAATGGTGCTTTTTCAGGTCTCTTTTATAAGGGCACAAATTTTATTCCTTCATGAGGGCTCCACCTTCATGATCTAATCACTTATGTCCAGCAACTTTACTTCCTAATATAGCACACTGAGTATTAGGTTTCAACATATGAATTTTAAGGGACATGACTATTAAATCGATAGCAGGGAGGATTTGCTTCCAGCTCATTCATGTGGTTGCTGGCAGATTCTACAGGTAGTGTGAGTGTGAGGACCTCAGTTTCTCTAAAGCTGTTGGCTAGAGGCCTCCTTGAGACCCCCGGCCACACAGGCCTTTCCAGAGGGGGGCTCACAACAGGTCCAGTGCCTGTAGGTAGAGAGTCAGAGAGGGACCAGGTCCCACCGCGAGAGTGCGAGAACCTGGACCTGCCAGGTCCAAACCCACTCTTAAACTTGCTCCTTGCAAGTATTAATTTATCTCTACCATTTAAAAAATTACAAATTTATTCTACTTCATTAAGTGTGTCCAATTCCTTGCAATGAAAAGAGTTCTAGCTGACACCGCAGAATAAATTCTTGAGACCCCCTCTGCACTGTGTCCTCACTGGATGGGGCCCAGCTGGGGAGATGAGGACACTGGATGGGGTCAGATCTTAGGGGAGCTGCCGAACAGCTCTGTCCCTGATGCGTCCCTGTTCTGAGAAGCCCCAGAACATTGAGAGGAGAACCTGCAGGGGAAAGAGGGCCTGGAAGACTAATTGGTCAATTGGCATTTTCTTTATTTCAGGGTCCATTTTATTAATGTTTATTTATACCAGGAAATCATCCATTTTCTAGGTTTCCATTTCAATTCAATAGGTTTCTCTTACTGGGGTTTTAATTTCTCTAGGATGTAAAAAGCTGTTGGTAGTTCTGTGCATAAGAAGTGGCAGGATTAGATCCCTAATTTAAAAAGAGCAAGCTGGTCTCAGTGTGGAGGTTGGACTGGATGAGAGGGACAGGACGCAGGGAGACCAGTGAGAAGACTGGTGAGAGGTGGCACCGGCCTGAGCTGAGGCGGGGACCGTGAGAGTGGAGAAGACTAGGGATATGAAGACCAGAGAGGGGCTGTGGTTAGTGCTGTCCTGAGGACAAAGGTGACATAGATGCCAGTTAGCACTTGGGGGAACTTTAGCTATTTGGACACCAGTAGGAGAGCTCATTCAGCTAAAAGGACACTATTTGCTAAATCCTTGATTTATGCGGCCTATAGAAAGTGGAGAAATGACTAAAGGGAAGAGAGAGGGAGTGCTCACCATGTGTTGTGCAGAAGCTAGCGTGCATCACCTCAGTGAACACTCACAGCCCCCCTGAGAGGAAGTAGTTATCCCCATCTGCCAGACGAGGAGACTGTTTCCGTTTCTTTGCCTGAAGTCACTCAGAGCTAGTAGGTAGTGAAGCCAGAAGTCAGCAGGTGCCACAGGGAACCTGCCACTCTTGACTCTATTCTGAGCACCCAAGAAGCTCTTGTAAGTTGAGACCTCAGAGGAAAGGCACATGGGCAGAAGGTGGCCAGTGCTCGAGACTGAAAAAGAATAGATTTTAAAAGGCCAGAAGACCGCAGGGAGGGGTCATTCTTATAGGAATCTGGTGCTCGTTGTATTCCAGTGAGAGACCTGGCCACCTTCTCCCTCCTCACCTGTCCCCAACCCCAGCTGCCTGTCCAAGTCCCACTATAAAAACCAACTTGGGTGAGTATATGGCAAGCTGGACCATTAGATTACGTGCAGGTTTTCTTCAAATAGTTTGACCAAAATTCAACCCAAAGCTGTAAGGACTATTTGGATTACTCTGTTTGTCCAAGATCCTGTGTGAGTGTAGAGTCCTGGACTCAGAACTGCGTTAGAATCAGACTTCATTTTAAATACCTTTAAAATGGAGATAACACATTTCCTGCCTCATTTGGTAAATGGAAGCGATATGTTAGATGAGGCATGTGAAGGGCCTAAAACAAGATTTATTTCAAAGTGAATTCAGTAGCAAGAATCTGAATTTTTATTTTAATAAGTGGGCAGAGCCCTTAAGGCAGAAAAACGGTCTTCTGTGCTGCCATCTTGTGTGCTTTTTTGGAATAACCCCCGAGTGTAAGTCATGAAAAGTTATTTGTTATCCTCTGCTGTCATCTCGTGTGCATTTTGGGAATAACACCCGAATATAGGTCATCAAGTGTAGGTCATTAGGACTAGTCATTCTCTGCTGCCATCTCGTGGGCAATTTGGGAATAACCTGATAGGGCTGCTTATAAAGTTATTTCTGTTGCTTTTTCATGTTCATTTTGAAAGTAACACCCAGGGTATGTCATTACGAAAAGTTTATCTCTGCTGTCATCTCGTGGGTATTTTGAAAATAACACCCAAGTATATGTCATCATTAAAATTTGTTTCCTGCTGCCATCTGGTGGGCATTTGGGGGAATAA
This sequence comes from Pteropus vampyrus, assembly GCF_000151845.1. NCBI lineage: Eukaryota > Metazoa > Chordata > Mammalia > Chiroptera > Pteropodidae > Pteropus > Pteropus vampyrus. Next base: position 6,101 of record NW_011888970.1, on the reverse strand, counting down.
CACCAGAGTGTATGAAATAAAAAAAAGTTACTCTTTGCTGCCATCTGGTGGACATTTCAGGAATAAAACCTGGCGTAGGTCACCGTAAATATTCATTATCTGCCTTCATCTATTGAGCATCCAGAGAATAACACGAATGAAATAAAATTTATTCTTGCTGCCATCTGGTGGGCATTTTGGGAATAACACCAGAGTGTACATTATGAAAACTTGTTTCTGCTGCTATATTTAGTATGCATTAAAAAAAATAACATCCCAGGGTATGTCGTTATGAAAATTTTCTCTGCTGCTATTTGATGTGAATCTTGGGAATAACACAGAAGTACATGTCATGAAAAGTTATATTCTGCTGCCATTTCGTGGACATTTTAAAAATAACAACCTACCGTAAGTCATCCTCAAAATTTATTTTATGGTGCCATCTGGTGGGCATTTAGAATAACCCCTCACTTTATTTCTGCTGCTATCTGGTGTGCTTTTGAAAATAACAGTCAAGGGACTGTTTTTATAAAAAATTTTTCACTGTCTCTATTTCATGTGTGTCTTTGGGTAAAACACAGGAGCGCATGTCATGAACGTTATTCTCGGCTGCCATCTCATCTCGCGTGCATTTGGGGAACATCACCAGAGTTTAGGTCCTGAGACGTGATTCGTTCTCCTCTGCTGCCCTCTCGTGGGCATTTTGGGAATAACACCTGAACGTCGGTCGTCAAGCGTAGGTCATTATGAATCTGCGTTCTCTGCTGCCATCTGGTGGGACGTTTGGGAATAACAT
>NW_011888970.1:0-394 GCF_000151845.1 Pteropus vampyrus | reverse complement strand
CGCACTCACCTGGTCATTTCTTATTTCTCTGTTTGGTCTGATCAGATCGTGTATCGATCCACCCTGGATCATTCAGGAAGCAAGCGACGGGTGACTTGGTATGGTGTGGCCAGTGGGCTTTCAGAGGCTCGCTGTGTTCCTGGGGGTGAAGTTTGTTTAGTTCACAGGCCAGACTTCGTCCAGTGGGAAGTGAGCTCTGGCAGATGTGGCCCTGAACATCTTTCCCAGTTTTACAGGAGCCCGCGTGCACCCCCCACTGGTAAACTTTTTCCCATTTCACAGCGGGTGGGGCCCGGGGCCGCAGTGGCGCTGAAATCAGCGAGCACGGGGTGGGAACGCAAATGTTCATTCGTGATGTCCAGAGAGAGCAGTGTGGACCCAGCGGCCCCCTCCC
>NW_011888969.1:1639487-1640726 GCF_000151845.1 Pteropus vampyrus | reverse complement strand
ATTTGCAGGCATCATCTTGGTCGGTGGTGAGAACATGAATTTTGTTCTGGGAGTCTCTGAATCAAAAGACAACCAAGCTTTCTTCTGCGCGTCTCTTTCTCTGGAAGGCTGGGGTGCAGAATACCTTTGAAATTTTTCCAATTAGTCTGGAATAATTGAAATCTCCTGTAATGATAATCTTATTGAACACATACTTAGCCTTCTCACTGGTGTTTCATTACTTCTCCTGCTCTGTAAAAATAAATTTATTTTCCTCCCTGTTTCTCTTCCCTCAAAATGTTTCGTGTTCTTAAAAACAGAAGATTGCTTGTCAAATGTTTAATTTGCCGTGGGGTGGGGGGGGCGTGTATCTATCACCCTCCCTCGCTCTGGGCGCATGTGCACCTCGTTAGCTGAGCTCCACACATCACGCACACGTAAAAAATGCTGCTAATTGGATTAACGGTTATATAAAAACTAATTAAAACATAGCACTTACATCATAATAATAGTACTTGGTGAAAGAATAAGAGAAGCATCGTAACAAACAGAAAACGTTCACCCTGCAAATTGTTCTCTGTGGACATGACTGCTCTTGGGCTTGAGGTGAGATCTTCAGGCAGAATTTACGGTGGCAGAGGCATTTATCTCCATTTGGCCTTCAGTGAGGCCTCTGACTATCGTGAAGGAAGCACAGCACCGAAGACCAGATCATAAAGGAAAGCAGTGTGTCATCCCGACAGTTGTCAGCATGCTTCTGCAGGTGGACACAGTCTGCACGGTCCCCTCCAAGCCTCCGTCTCTGCCTCCAAGTGCACAAGAAACAGCCTGCCTTGACCACACTTGGATCCAGAGGGTCCCTAAGCTGTGTGCTGAATTCTAAGGAAAAAAGGCCAGAATGGCTGACCTACTAGATGGTGCTTTTTATGTTGGTGATCACAGAGAATGTTCCCTGTGAGTTCACTTAGGGTAACCATGGAGACACCCTTTCATGCTCTGGTTTATCCGCGAGGGGCACTCTAGTTAAACAGAACTGTGGGTATCAGGGTAACGTTGCTCCTGGATCAGTGGCAAAACTTGCCCCTTCCCATCGGGCTGCTTTTTCCTCTGCTGCCTCAGCTCCCGCTCCCAGCTCTCACTCCAACCTCTCACATGGCCGGTCCGGCTCCAGGCAACTTGTCATATCCAGTCTCTGAATAAAGCAGAGACTGAGAAAAGCAGGGAAAAGTAGAGAAAAGTACGTGAAGATCCACTGCCCCC
>NW_011888969.1:1632445-1637722 GCF_000151845.1 Pteropus vampyrus | reverse complement strand
TATATATATTCTGGTCAAGATGGCGAAGTAGTAAACACTGTGCTTGCCTCCTCTCACGACCACATCAAAATTACAACAAAACTACAGAACAGCCATCATCAAAAATCACCTGAAATCCCACGACTAAAGGACATACAGAAGAGGCCACCTTGAGACCGGTAGGAGCGGCGGAGACACATAATGAGCTAGTCTCATACGTGTGGCAGTTGATAATCAGGAAGACTATCTCGGCTGCAGAGTTCCCCACTAAGGAGCAAGGGGTCCTGGCCCAGAATTCCAGTTCCAGGAAGAGACATACCCCCAGTTTGTGGCTATGAAAAACAGTGGAAATTGTGGCTGAGTGAGATGGAGGGCATCTGGAGCCCCAGGTGCCCCTCTTAAAGGTCCCACTCACAAACTTACCCGACGTACTCACTCGCTCTGAGCTCCGGCACTGGGGCAGCAGACTGAAAGGGTGCTGGGGATATATGGGAAGGAATGGAGTTGTCTGGCTTCAGAGCGAGGGCTGGAGGGGCAGCTTTCTCCCAGACAGACATGCTGGCGGAGGCCACTGTTTCTTTGTTGAGCCCTCCTATCTTCCAGCTTGCAGACACAGGTGGGCACCATAACCGAGTCTCCATCAGCCTGGTTAACACTAGTTGCCCTGCCCTGGAGATTCCCCGAGACTCCACCCTACCCAATGTGCAGGCCCACCCTAGCCGCTTCCAGTGGATTTTTCATACAAATAGGCAGTCTTGGCTCATGCTGCAAACTTCCCCAAAATCTCTCAAAGGTTCACAAAACCCAAACAAGCAGCATCTGGCCTCGGCATGCCCCATATCTCTTGCTGAGCAGCCCCAAGCCTGGCACTAGCTGCAGCTGGCCTCTGTTTGTTTTTTGGCCTCGAGGCACATCTAAGCCCAGTGTGAGTGGCAGCCATCTGCAGATTGCTTGGTGGCTCATGCCAGGCAACCCCGGGCAGGACACAAGCTGCAGCTGAACTTGGCCTACAGCAGGGCTCCTTCTAGGAGGTCCTGGCCTGTATGCCCAGTGGCTGGCTTCAGCCTGAGCAGGAGCACAACCTGGAGCCACATCTGATTCTCATTGCAGTTTTAATAACACACTCACAGGGCAGACTGGCATGCACCAGAGCCCCACTAAAGTGAATCTTGTTCTGTAGAGTCAGCCCCTGCACAGCAGCTCCTCCTCCACTATGGTCACGGCCAGTCCTCACGACCAATCAGCCCGAGGGTCGGTTCCTCCCATTGATATACAAACAGCAACCAAGTCTCAACTACAACAGGAGGGCACACGCAATCCACACAAGGAACATACCTGGAGCACCCTGCTCAGGTAACCAGAGAGACTGTGCCACTGGACCCCACAGGACACCTACTACATAAGGCCACTCTCCCAAGACCAGGAGACACAGCATCCCTACCTAATATATAGAGATAAACACAAGCAGCCAAAATGGGGAGACAAAGATACATGTCCCACATGAAAGAACAGAACAAAGCTCCAGAAAATGAACCAAAGAAAATGGAGACGAGCAATCTACCAAATGCAGAGTTTAAAACATTGTTTATAAGGATTCTCAATGAACTTAGGGGGAGAGTAGATAAACTCTGAGAACTTTAACAAAGAGACAGAAAAATGTAAAAATGGAGATTGAAAACATAAAAGAGAACCAGTCAGACATAAAGAATACAATAACTGAAATGAAGAATACATTAGAGGGAATCGGCTGTAGATTAGATAAAGCCGAAGATTAAATCAGCAATTTAGAAGATGAAGTAGCAGAAAATACCTAATCGGAACAGCAACAAAGAAAAAGAATCCAAAAAAGTGAGGGTAGTTTGAGGGGCCTCTGGGACAACATCCAGTGTACCAACATTCACATCATAGGGGTACCAGAAAAAGAAGAGAGAGAACAATAAATTGAAAACCGATTTGAAGAAATAGTGACAGAAAACTTCTCTAACCTGGAGAAGGAAATATACATACAAGCCCAGAGAGGCCAAAGAGGCCCACACCAAGACACATCACAATTAAAATGTCAAAGATTAAAGACAGAGAGAATCTTAAAAGCAGCCAGAGAAAAGCAATTAGTTACTTACAAGGGACCTCCCGTAAGACGGTCAGCTGATCTCTCAACAGAAACTTTGCAGGCCAGAAGGGATTAGCACAATATATTCAAACTGATGAAAAGCAAGGACCCACAGACAAGATTACTCTACTCAGCAAAGCTATCGTTTAGAATCGAAGAACAGATAAAGAGCTTCACAGAAAAAAGAAAATGCTAAAGTTGTTCATCATCACCAAACCCATATTATAAGAAATGTTGGAGGGACTTCTTTAAGAAGAAGAAAAAAGATCAAAAATATGAATAACAAAAAGACAATAACTGCATATCTATCAATGACTACTTTAAATGTAAGTGGATTAAACGCTCCAGTTAAAATATAGGGTAGCTGAATGTATAATAATACAAGACCCTTACATATGCTGCCTCCAAGAGACTCACTTCAGATCGAAAGGCGCGTGCAGATTAAAGTAAAGGAATGGAAAAAGGTATTTCATAAAAATGAAAACAAACAAAAAGCTGGGGTAGCAATACTCACATTAGACAAAATAGACTTTAAAACAAAGCCTAGAACAAGAGACAAAGAAGGACCCAATTACCCCACTTCCGGGTATTTATCCCAAGAACCCCAAAACACGACTTCAAAAGGACATGTGAATCCATATGTTCGTTGCAGCATTATTTACCACAGCCAAGATATGGAGGGAACCTGGGTGTCCATTGTGGATGAATGGATAAAGAAGACGTGTTACGTAAATACAGTGGAATATTACTTAGCCATTGAAAAGAATAAACTCTTGCCATCTGCAACAACATGGATGGACCTAGAGGGTATTGTGCTGAGTGGAATGAGTCAGACAGAGAAAGACAAAGGCCCTATGATTTCACTCACACGTGGAACCTAAAGAACAAAATAAACAAACAAAACAAACAAACTCATAGATACAGGAAACATTTTGATAGTTGCCAGATTAGAGGTAAACAAGGGAAAGAGATTAAGAAGTAGAAATTGGTAGTTACAAAATACTCGTGGGGATGTAAAGTATAGCGTAATGAATATAGTCAATAATATTTTAATAACCGTGGGCGATATCAGATGGGCACTAGATTTATCGAGGTGATCACTTCGTAAGTTAAATAAATGTCTAATCACTATGTTATACACCTGAAACTGATGTAATATCATATGCCAACTGTAATTTAACAATAAAAAATTATTTAAAAAAAGAAAAAAGACAGTAATGAATGCTGTCAGAAATGTGGAGAAGTTGCAAGCGTTGTGTACGGACAGTGGGAACGTGAAATGGACCCGCTGCTACGGAAAACAGTATGGGGTTCCTCAAAAACTTAAAAATAGAACTACCATACGGTTCGGCAACCTCACTTCGTGGTACATAGCCAAAATAATTCAAAACAAGATCTCAAAGAAATATGTGCTACGCCCATGTTCATTGCAGATGAACATGGGCGTAGCACATATTTCTTTGAGATCTTGTTCTTAGTTATTCACAAGAGCTAAGAGGTGGAAGCAACCTAACCGACCACGAAAGGATGAGAGATGAAGAAAATGTGGCTTATGCTTAGAATGGAATATTATTCAGTCTTTAAAAAATCAGGAAATTCGGTCATATACTACAACACGGATGGACCTTGAAAACATACCAAGTGAAATAAGCCGGTCACGAAAAGACAAATACTGAATGATTCCACTAACGTGAGGTACGGAGTCAAACGCCCAGAAACAGGAAGTAGGTGTGGTTAAGGGAAGAGTAAGGAGATGTTGTTCAACGGGTATAGAGTTTGTTTTGCAGATGAAAAAGGTCTAGAGCTCTGTTGCACAATTTACATATGGTTAACACTAGTGTAGTCTACGCTTAAAAATTCTTAAGATGGTAAGTTTTATGTGCTATTTTTTAATCACAATTAAAAAAAACAAAAACCCAAAACCCTATTGAACCAAACACCTCTCTCTAGATGTTTGCTCATGTTGTTCCAGCCACTAAGTCCCACTGGGTATGTCAAGTCCCTAACGAATATCTCTTCCTCTCTTGATGACTAACTAGGGTGACACACTGTTAGGATTGATTAATTTCGTGGCTTCTCCTCTGCATGAGTGAGAACCAGCAACGTCCCATCCAAGGCCAGCGTTGGGGAGATGAGCGTTCGCAAAAATTCTCTAAGCTGGGATGTTAAAACATCTCTCTCCGCTTCCTCTAAACCCAGCCCTCTCCTCTTCTTCACCTTGCTGTCGCCATATAAGGAAGGGACAGAAGGACAGGTTTCAAACCCAGGATTATCTTGTCGCCCTATTTCACTCGTTCAGAGTCCAAAGTGTGCACCAGCAGCACCAAATTCCGCACAACGCCTTGATGATCCCAAGTCACGTGCGTTGTACACGTAGGGGAACCAATTCTGATCAGAAGAAATTGGTACCCACGTGGGGATTCCAAAGACATCGGTTGGGACCGCACAAAGAATAAAACTTTGTCGACGGCCGTCTGGCCTTCTGGAAGCATGCCGCTTGAATGCCACATCAGGGAGAAGGAAGCAGACAAATAAATCAAAACTGTGTCTGAGTTCACTTCTAAGTATCTTTTAGTATTATATGTGATTGATAATAACTCTTAATGCAGTCCTCTGTCTTTCTAATCAGAGAATCGCTGCGTCTGCTGTATTGCCTCGAGAAATTATTCGATTGGCTTTGTATTGTGGATTGTTTCACGCTTGTCTCCCAGAGGCCACAAACACCTTCACAGAGGAGACCTAGCTAGTGATACATTTATTCGAAACAGAATAAATGAGCAGCTACCTGTGCCAGGCGTCCTTCCTGGGGTTGGGATCGTGCGGGTGCGGCGGCGGCCACGCCCACTTCTTTCTCGTGCTCCATTCTGGCTGCGCAGCTAGCGTTTGACGGACCGCCTGGCTCCTAGCAACTGGGAGGCAGATTAGGGCCCGGCAGTCAGGTGCACTCACGAGAGACAGGGAAAGCGGAAGGTAGTGGAGGCCGTGGTGGATTCTGCTGTTTGGCCCTTCTTGTATTTAGGCCAGATCGTGGTGACTCAGGCCCTAGAAGGTGGAGGCAGCAATAGCAGCTTTCCGATCCCAGCTTCTTGGGGTGTTCTCGTCTGGAAAACAGCAGTGCCTGCGACGGTCTCTAATTCCTTGTCCATCTGCCTGTAGCCCTTACAGCAGCGTCTAAGCCTCTCCTGCCC
>NW_011888969.1:1626768-1628952 GCF_000151845.1 Pteropus vampyrus | reverse complement strand
AAAAAAAAAATGTATAAACGACTGTGTGGCTCCCTCGCAAATAAAAATGCTTGCAGTATAAATTTTATCTACTGAAGTTATCAGTACCACTTGGGCTTCAAGTAATTTATTTCTTCAGCACCTCTCCAGATCGGCTTGCTTTGGCCTCTCAGTTAGATATCTGCCTTCGGTGACTCGCCAGGTGATCAGGATAAGTGATGCACGAGCGCTTCCGAATAAAATGCTTCAAAAACAGTTCAGAAACTGAGCCTGACACTTCAGTTACATCGTCAAAGAAAAATTATCCCAGGATCCTTTCATGTTAAGAGAAAGCAGAATTGAACACGTGAGCCAAACGAAATCGAATCCGAGTCAATTCCTTTCTGCCACTTTCGTCCCGTCGTTACCTGGTAAGGATGAGAATCGCCTCTCTGCAGACGAGCTGCGTGTGAAAGAGGCAGTCGGGTGTGCGAGGGGCATGTGGCTCTGCTCATCAGTGACGCGAGCATCCTGGGTGAGGTGATGATCTCTCGCGTCACTTCGAGCCCCGAGATGCCGTCACTCTGGCTATTTCTCCAATGTCCTCAGAAGCTGAAAAGAACTCTTCTGCATTCCCCCACACTGAAATTCGTGTCCTGAGCATTTTGGTAATTGTACCTCATTGATATTTGTGCTTCTCTAAGGAAAGAAAGTTTATATGTAATATTCTCGATTTTCACATTCCCCCCCTTTTAAGCAATGACCTATTTTGAGTAAGGTCCCCTGGTCTCCTATAGGATTAGATTATAAAACACAAATATTTTTCATTGTATCTTTAATATGATGTAATCTAACCACTTTGCGAAAAGCAGTATGGATGACAATGATGGTTTGCCGCATTGGGCCGAAAGTGAGGGTCTTGAGTGTGAATCGCATGGGACAATGTGCATTGCTTTCCTATGGGAGAGGCGGGCGTGGTCTCAACCTCCCCTCCTCCCCCTCCACAGCCCACATGGAGAAATGTGATTAAAGAGAGGCCATGGGCACGGCTCGGCTGCTGCTTCTTAAGGTCATGTCCGAATGTTAGAATTCTCTCTCAAGTCCATTGACTAAGACTGGTTTTAAGAGGCCGGGTTCTGGACTGAGCTCGACCCGGCCTGCTCAGTCGCTTATTTTTTGTGCACCCTGGAGCAAGTTATCTCCCTCCGCTGGGTCTGCTTCGTCACCTACACATGACAGTAGCAGTGTGACTTCCATTGGGATGACAGAGATTAAGCGATACATATTAAATGAGGAATCACATGTAAAGCTCTCGGCACACGGCTGAGCACATGGTGAGCGCACACGTATTTCAGATCTCAGAATGGATCTCTAATGACCGTGTAGGAGCAAAGTCTTAGAAACCCACCTTAGAGAGCCTCGTGCCCTCTCCAATCCTGAAAGAAAGTCCACGAAGGACTCACACCCTTGTCACCCTAATGTCAACAGCACCTTGAAGATCTTCACGTATAAGGTAAGAAGCCTTTTAAGAGGGCTGTTTACTAGTCACATTTTAGGTCTAATAATAACATTAATAATTATTCATGGTGGATAAAGGTAATCAGGAAACAAACTGATTGCCAGTGCTCTCAGAAAGGACACATCAAGGCCACGACACGAATCACGTCGCTTTCCCCGGAGGAATCAAGCACCAGAAACCACTAAGCCGACAAGAGGCAGGGGCTGAGGGTTCGAGGCCAAGCGCCCACTTCTGCCCACACTCAAGCTACCCTTTTGTGACACTGAGTCTTGCTCAGTTCTTAAAACCTGGAAGTCTTGGGTGGATGGGCCATTTGTAGACTTGTCTGCCTCATGCATTCGTCCATTCGTCCATGCATTCGTTCGTTTGCTCATTCATTCATTCACTCAGTCCTTTCCAGGCCTCTAACCTCATGCCAGGGCCTATTCTAAGTGCTGAGAACTTACTCAGTCCCCACCGTAGCTGGGCGCCTACAGTCCCCTTCCTGAAGGAGACAGATATTACACAAATAATAGTCACACAAATAAACACACAGTTACGAATGGCAGTAAAAGTTATCAAGAGAAAGGACACGGAGTTACGATAGGAGAAGAACTATGTTCTGAAGGGGATCAGAACAGCCTGCCCTGAAGAGTGAATTTTAAACTGACCCCTGAAGCATGGCCAGGACTGGCCAGGTAAACCCTGGAAGAACGTTCTAGGCAGAC
>NW_011888969.1:1622434-1624598 GCF_000151845.1 Pteropus vampyrus | reverse complement strand
GGGTGATGAAAATGTTTTAAAATCGGTTGGGCTCATGATCCCACAACTCCGTGCATAGGCTAAAAACCATTTAACCGTACCCTTTATATGTAAGTGTTTCTGGTCGGCTGGGCTATGACGTTTGATGAGGTAGAGGCAGTAAATACAGTTTGACTTACGATATTTTCAACTTTTGATAGGTTTATCGGGACAGTCCGCCGTAGTCAAGGAGCGCCTGCATCTCTTCCTGGTTTGTTTTTTGTCTTTTGACTTAAGATACTTTATCCATACTCAAATTTTTATTTTAAGTAATGCAACTTTTTAATTTTTTGTTCATTGCTTTTGATTTCTATGCCCTGATTTAAAAGCCTCTCCTCATTGCAAGAGTATGAATAACTTTATGTGTCGGGTTCTTCTTTTGGTCTTTTATGGGTTTATTTCATTTTACTGGTGTTTTATTTATGCTTTACTCAATCTGTTTAGAATTGATTATGGTGGAAAAAGTCAATAAAAATCTCCTCCTCCCCTTACTTTTTCTCTAAAGGCCAGTCTATAGTTTGGTTGTACTTTTTTAAATAAATAATCCTTCTTTTCTCATTTATGTGAAGTGCTTACGTATGTTATATTATAAGTTACTCTGTGAATGTGAATCTTTTATTAATCTGAGGCTCTGTTCCACTGTTCTGGGGGCTTCTTACTTCAACACGAAACTGTGTTTATTACTGGGACTTCATTTAACGTGTTCACGTCTATCAAGACTAGTCCCAAGCAGTAATTGCCTTAATGGTATTATACTTGAATAGTCCACTTTTGCAAGTATTTTTCTTCATTTCTTTAATTATGGACATGAAGGTGGCCTGGCTGGAGCATTTGCCAGCTTTCTGCGGACAGTCTTCATACGGCACCTCAAGTTGTCCCTACCCCAGCTCATGCTATGAGCTCAAGATATTCTTCTCAGAGCTTTCTGCCCTGAGAAAAAGATGGTGACATTTTTAGATAGGACATTTTAGATAGAGTAACCTGGTGATTGTCATCCCCTATAAATAACATCAACAGCATTTCCTAAGCCCATAATTTGAAGTATAACTGAAACTATTCTGATATCATAAGGTAAAAAAGTCTATGGAATATAAAGTGATTTTAATCAAACATTAAAATTCAATTGAGAATAATTTAATGTTACAATCATAAATTTATTCAGTAAGTAAATGAATATGACAAATGCTCAACAAGCCTGTAAATCACACTAAATTGTGCTAGAGATTAGAATCACAGAGTAAACCGCATTTTTAAAAGATTAGACTTAAAAACAATACTGAGTTTTGTATGCATTTAGGAGGCCAAATTTTACTCCCGAACAAGAGGTTTGTTTGTTTGCTGACATTTATTCAGATGCAAAAGCATTCCCGCCTGAGAACACAACCGAGAAGCTGCGAGAGACAGCTCAATTAATTGCAAACGTTCATAGAAATTTTCTTTTTAAATGAAATCTGCTTCTCGGTAGGATGAGTGAAAACATGAGAGTTAAAAGAAATTAGAGATCAAATAAAATAAATAAAAGTTCATGCTGAAATCTGAGGAGGATGAGAGCCGTTTTTCCTATTGATATTTAGTATTTTTAGTTTATATTCAAACTCAGCCCCAAGAGAAAATAAGTCAGGGTTTCAATACCAACAAGTAAAATGTAAAAACCCATAGGAGTGTATTAAGACACTTATCCACTCCTGCAAAGGTGATAGTTGACTGAGACCCTATGAAACCAAGAAACTGAAATGCCATGCAACAGACATAATTTCTCTTAATTTATATGCACATATCCATTTATGTCTATGCAAATGTAAACCTATGAATATGTATCTGTTTATACACATATGTGGGTATTTATAAATAGGTGTGTATAGATTTTTATTTTTACCTACTATTGCTTCTAAGAATTGCACTTCATAATTTATTTTACTTTTCGCTAAAAGGTATATGATCTAGTTTTTTTAAAACACCAGTTATCATACTTTTATCAACATGCTAATGCCACTGAAATACAGCTCAAAAGCACAGAAGACACTGGATAGTAGGAGATAATGCTTAAGTATAGATTTCTTTCTTTTTTGTAAAAAAGTTTACCTCAAGAATGGAATTCAAACTATTGGCGCAGCAACTTTAAAATACTAATAAACGTGGAGAATGC
>NW_011888969.1:1616713-1621224 GCF_000151845.1 Pteropus vampyrus | reverse complement strand
AGCCATGGCTGTCTATTTTAATTCCTGTCTTTGATTAAACATTGATCGTAATGCCTCACTTCATGATGCTTCAGGACATGAGAATTCTGCAGTTACCTCTGAAAACTTATGACCCTCTTCTGCAGAGGAAGTCACTACTCCATAGCTCACCAGCCAGGAAGATGGATGGCTTGTACTGGTGCCATATCCTGGGCGCCAAGAGGCCGTGATTTAGTGAAAATGCCTCTGAACCACAGCGAGCTACTCAGTGTCCTGCTTCATCCAGAAAATAAAATGCAGGGTTCATCTAACTAAGCACTCTGCCATTTGTACTTTATTATTATACAGTAGCCCCTCATCCACAGTGGACATGTTCCAAGACCCCCAGTGGATGCCCGAGACCACAGACAGCACCACGCCCCGCGTAGCCTATGTTTTTCCTAGACATACACACCTGTGATGAAGTTTAATTTATAACTTAGGCACAGGAAGAGATCAGCAGCAATAAAAATAAAATGGAACAATTACAACAACATACGGTCATAAAGTTATGGGAATGTGTCTCTCTCCCTCAGAATGTCTTCGTGTGCTATGCTCACCCTTCTCAGTGTGACGAGCTGTGATGACATGGTGCCTGGTGATGAGTGAAGGGAGGTGAACGACGCAGGCTTTGTGATGTAGCGTTGGCCGCTCTGAGGGTGACTTGAGCACAAGCAATGTGACACCACCACAGTGGGCCCGATAACCGAGGCGGCTGCTACATGAGCGACAGGCAGGAAGCGTGGACAGCACGGAGATGCTGGACCACGTGCGTCCAGCAGCAGGATGGCAAGAGGTTCAATCACGCCACTCAGAACAACTGCGATGTATGACTTACGATGCGTTCGTTTCTGGAATTTTCCACTTACTGTTTTCAGGCCTTGGTGGACTGTGGGTTACTGACTCGGACGAGGGGTTGACAGCACAAGACAGCGGGGTCCGGAGCTTCGTTCAGTTCCTAGAAGACACGCGTTTGGACCGGCGTCCTCCACCTGCATCAAGGTCAAACTGTGTTGTTACTCGGCTGTGTAAAGCACACGACCAGTTTCGACCTGGGAGGGAGAAATGGTAGTCGTTCACATTTTAAGAGCTCTGTTGTGGAGTGTTTAAAAGGCCCGTCTTGTCCACCACAGACTTGTGGATGCCAAATGGCTTCATTTATTTATCAGCCTTCATTTTCCCAGTGCCAAAGGATAGGTAACACGCCACGCACAGAGAAGTCTCGGGATTTCTGTGTACAGGACATTTGTGGCTTCTCAGATTGACATTTACAAATAAGCATGCCATTCATATGTGGATTTGCGCGTTATAGGTGGTTTTCGATTTCCATTTTTAATAGGACCATAGGTTTCTAGAATCAAAGCGTAATGAGCAAATTACAAATCTATGCGCCTCTCAAGTAATTTTAGCTCTGATGTGACTTCTAAATTATGAGTTCTTTACCTCTGATTCCTGTATTTGCATATCTGTTCAAATCCAAATGATTAAAAAGGAGCCGTCAAGGTTGATAAGCCTAAAATTAGACTTCTCTGTTCAATTTCAACGTACACATTAATACAGGTGTCTTCCTATTTTTCTCTGAACCTTCAGTGAAGGAGAATAAAGTGCATCAGCAGTGTGGGACATTTAATTCCAGAAGGCATCATTAACAGCATGGGAATCAGTCTACAACAAAAGACATTCCATTTCAGAAAAGTGTACGGGACATTTTGAAAACGCGATATTAAAAAAGAATAAATTTCTACCAGCTCAATTTAAATTGCCCTCCAATGACTCATTCCAAGAAAAAAATGGCAACAATCTCTCACTCTAAGAAGTATTATAGGTTTTTTTTTTAAATAATTTTTTCTAGTACGACTAATCCATGAAAAAACATAGTTCCACGCTTATCTTTAAATTCATAAAATGCATTCTGATTACATCATCCTTCACAGTGATTTCACATACTTATTCACTAGGAAAATTACTATAAGCTACACTTTTTAAAAATAGTCATGGGAATGTAACATTCAGCGTAGGGAATATAGTCGATATTATAATAACTGTTTATGGTGTCAGGTGGGTCTAGATTTATAGGGGCGATCACTTCGCAAGGTATATAAATGTCTAATCACTAGGTTATACACCTGAAATTAATATATCATATGTCAGCTGTAATTGAAAAAAACATTTAAAAATAAAAAATAAAAATAAACTCATTTGTTTAATAGGACTAATCCATGAAAAACCATTTTAATGCTTATGTTTAAAATCATAAAGTCCATTCTGATTACATCATCCTTCACAGTAATTTCACATACATATTCACCAGGAAAAATACTTTAAGTCACATTTTAAAATCTTCTTTTTCTATTTAAAAAAAGTAATTCTGTATTTAAAGGAATTATACAATATTTATGGACTCCTCTTTGAAATGCAGTGTGCAGAAATAACACTCCATTAATAAATAAAGAACTGTCAAAAATCGCTTCGTTTTGCCATATCTCCTACAAGGCGGTGGGGGACAGGAGGGAGCAGTTCTTCTCTCTAAGAGACAGGACACGGCCCAGAGCTTCGGGGCTGCTACGCTAAACCTGGAGACATATGTGCTTTTCAATTGAGCTTCCGATAAAATCAGAACCAGAAGGATGCAGTCTGGTTCCCGACAGCTGTTTGATCAGTTACTGTACAGGACACATGATCTGGCTGTTTCCACAAAGCAACAGTTTTGAGAAGAGCCACATAAGGCATATCCACCTTGCTGAAGCAAAGACTAAGCCCGTGACCTTTTCTTTTCGAAATGACACTTATTGACTAAAGTGTTCACGATGCTTCCTTCCAAGGCTGGAGGTCTGTTTGGGGCGGGGGGCGGGGGGGCGCGTCCAGCAGGCTGCAGCTACTGGCCAAATGACAGTCATGCACATGACAGGGAGTTAATGCTGCGAAAGTTCAAAGGTAGTTGGGGTTGTTAATTCTGAGCGGAACTGTCCTTTGTAATTCAGTAACCTGATAAGCTCTGCTCTTAAAAGAAGGTGCTTAGAAAATAAAACCATGATTCCTTCGAGGCAGATTCTGGACCCCAGGTAACTTCTTGAAAAAATTTTTGTATCCGGATATGTTGCTTTGACTTGATGAGAGTCCTGATTACTTTTCCTCCTTGAGTGATTAATTGCCAGGAGGAAGAATCCTGGCATCCCAGACGCCAGCTCACCAGCAGAGATGGATTCTAAGTGTGGGCAATTACACTGCGTTGTGTCCAAGCCTCCATTCTCAGGTGTGCTGTGCCATCGATTACGGTGTCTTCAGGATTAAGTTACCTGGGGCTGGCCTGCCTTTGAAGAAGGGGGTTCCCATTAGGGACAAATGTGTAATGAATGAATGACTCCCTGAAATTAGCCAGCTGGGAGATTAAGTGCTTAGGAGGCGGCCTGAGCTGCTTCACAGGAAAGCGTCCTCTCCTGCGGTGGAATCAGACACGGAATCTTTCCCTAGAGCACGAGAGGGATTCTGTCTACTCATTTCCTGTCGGCGACACTCCAGTGTCCGGGAATCACACCCTCCTCTCACAGAAGGTTACGGATAGTCAACTCAGTACACGTTTTGGTTCCCACTTGAAATTATTCTCCTGCTACTTAATAGGGCAAAAACCATCTGAGAGTCTTAACTCAGGAAGGTCTTGAGCTAATGCTTAGGCCGCTATATCCTAAGGATAGATAGATAGGAAGAGCTGGTTTCAGTAATTGCTTATAAAAACTGGAACTTCTCGTAGGTTTTGAAGCCTAGAAGAGTAGGGGTGGGGACGCAGGCAATGCCAGACTAGGGTTCCCAAAAGCTTGAAGTTCTCTTAGTTTTATGGTAATTAGCAAACTTGGCTGATTCTAAGACAATATTAGATTCAACATGTTGTGGGGAGCAGGCTAAGACATCCTAAGAATTGAAAGTACCAATTACTGAGAAAGGCAGGGATGAAGTGGGGAACTAAAGACAGAGGAAGTTTTGATATAAATTTGTTATAAGTCAGCAGTTAGACTCCTTGATCTCTGTCTAACGTTTCTGAGTACTCCACGTCCATGAAAGAAAGAGCATTTAGTTTCTGGAGCAGCTAAACCAGAGGGTCTCAGACTCTAGAGCAAGAGGCACACAGGAAGAGGGGCCTGAGCGAGCATCCGCGAAATGAACGGGGAGACGAGCCTTCTCGCCCCTTCCGGCTCCACAACGCCGTGAGTGGGCTCTACGCCCAGAAGGCTGGGGCAGCCCTCTAGGAAATGTGCCCCAATATTTTTTCGTGAGTTGACATTCAGGGGTCGATTCAAAAGGTCCCCTGATTTCTGTGCACATTGCACATGCAAACGCGCGCGCACACACACACATACACACACACACACGCACACAGACACCAGCCAACATTTTATTGCCTCGCTCCTAAATATGAATGGTCAGTCAAGGTCGCTAGACCTTTAATGACAGGCTCCAGTAGGAAAGATAAAGATTGAAGTGATTAAAACATTAAAAAA
>NW_011888969.1:1614493-1616663 GCF_000151845.1 Pteropus vampyrus | reverse complement strand
AGATGTTAAACTATCTAGTAACCCACCAAAAGGAAAACGTTCTAGGTGACAGATATTGAGGATTCGTTGAGTGTCAGTCACTGTGCTAAGTGCTTTGCATGAGTTATCAACGTTTGATATTTAAAGAACTCTGGGGAAGTCACTGCTGACGTAGCCCCAAGTTAGCTGAGAAAGAAGTTACAGTTTAGCAAGGTTAAGGACCTGGGTTAGTTACATGTCATGGTGGGGGAGGATCCAGGACTAGGTAACCCCAACCCAAACACGTGCTCTGTAACCTCTCACCTACAGGGAGACGCCGGCCGAAGCCCGCTCGGTCCTCTGTGTGAACACAGCAGCAGCAGTAACGTCCTGAAGACATTTGCGACTAGATATTCAGGTCTTACATTTCGATTTTGCAAAAGTTCTTGTTCACATCTTTCATTTTTGTTGAAAAAATTTTCCCCAGAACCTGGATTTGGGTCGTGTGAAAGTATATCGCCGTCTTCGGCTATAAAAAGAGGTTTTTAGGGAAGAAAAATGTCAGAGACTTGAAAACTCAGTGACATGATCCAGCAGAAAAAAAGTCACTGCCAATCTAACTATTGGGGCTTATGACAAGATATGTCAATTATAGACCCAACCATGACAAATCCTGAAGACAAATCCTGCACTTACCACCCACCCAAGGCATACTTAGCAGAAATTGGTGCAAACTCTTTGGAAAATTGTCAAAATGTAATAAATCTGAACATTTACGTACCTATGAGTGGATAATATCACCCCTAGAAAGTCATGTATAATTTCACCAAAAGATTTGTATAGGATGTTCATAGCGGCACCATATCTAATAGCTAGGTACTGGAAGCAACACACACACCCATCCGTGGGAGAGAAGGACCAATGAGTTGTGGTATGGTCATGGTCGCACAATGACATACGTTACAGCAAAAAGAAAACAGAATGAACTATAAGTACTTGCAACGATACGGCTGAATTTCTCACACACACACATTCACACACACACACACACACGCTGACTGAAGGATCTAGACATAAAACAGCACATCGTGATTGCATTTATGCAACGCTTGAACTTAAGTAAAGTTCAAAGCCAGGCACAGCTTGTTCGCATTAGCAGTGGGCGCAGCAGCCACCTTCCAGGAGGAGAAGGTCCAGGGCCTTCTGGGTTCTGCCACGTGCTGTGAACCTCCGTGTGCTGGGGACACGAACGAAGTCATTCTGTGCACCGAGCTGATTTGCAGACTTTTCCGTAGAAATAGCAATAACATTTACAACTAATAATAATGATAATGAGTTGAACCAGGGAAGAGGTCTTGATGCTGCATCCTTGGGCGTGTTCACCCCCAGCCCAACGCGGGCGCATTACGGAACTCGGGGCGTAGAGGAGGATGTCGTTCGCCTAAGCAGCGCTGTAACGAGCTGAGCTGGCCTGAACGTTTATCCCAGGCTCTCCACCTTTGTACCTTCCCTGTTTCCATCCCCTCGATCTAGCACCCACCAGCTCCACGGCTTCACGGTGAAGCACACGGTGTCAGGTGCCCGCCTCAGACCTCCCTCGCTGGCTTCTGCCTCCCAGCACCTAACGCAGATGCCGCCACAGAGTAGGCGTAAGGAAATTCCTGTTGACTTGAGAATTAACACATGTCCTTACAGTAAGCGATGAGAACTATGCAGCGCGGCCAAGGAAAAGCACCACAGGACCTGGCATCACCTTGCTGCGCACGCTTTCAGGCAGGGGACACCTGGTGAAAATGATGACCACAGACAAGCCTTGAGGAGAAAGGAATGATCCAGAAGGGTATTGTCCAACAGAGGGTGGAGGAGAGATGCAACGTTTGAAGTGGAGACGTCGCTTTCTCCCAAGAGTGCTTTCTGGAAGGGATGCCCGTGCTGGGTACCTGCTCGTCAGCCTCTGACACCTGGGCTGAACTTCACATAGAGACTTGCAGTTCAGCCTCTGCCGAACCCCTCCACCCCCCGCTTCTGCCTCCTCACCTGTATAAACCGATCTTCTGTTCCTACCTCATGGACCGCTGGAGAATCAAACGACGCGACATCCGTGCGTGTGTCTGATGAGTTCCAAAGCACACGTAAATGTGAAGAGTTATAATTTTTTGGCGGCAGCACCGATTCAGAATCACGGCATTAAAAATAACAACAAAATGTCCAA
>NW_011888969.1:1603851-1609971 GCF_000151845.1 Pteropus vampyrus | reverse complement strand
TCGTAGCTGAGGCAAAGACGCAGAGCGCAGAAAGGGATTCAGAGCCGGGACTGCCTAACCCTGGAGCTCAGGCTCTTTGATGCTGATTTCCTGCCACTCGGGTAGGAAGCGGGCTCAATTGTCCTTTGTGCTCTGGGTCAGGACAGTAGGACAGCTGGAGGCGGTCTGAGCACCGGCCCGATCTGGGCGGCCACTGAGGCCGTCCTCATTTCTGCACCGGCCACAACCTCCTTTTGCGGCCCCTAAGCAGCCCGAGAGCAGATGCTGGAGGAATGGTGCCCCCCGTTTCCGCGCTCCGTGCCCCGTCCACCTGCATCGTGGTCGAGGAGAAATCAGGGGCCCAGCCCCTCCGCCTGACTCCACACGGGACCAAAGTGGTCGGGGATCAGGGGACACTGATTAAGCTTCGAAAATTAAATGAGAAATTGGAAATAAAATGAGTTTCTGATGTTCAGACTTGATAAAATGCGGCCAGCGTTAATCACGGCCACCAGCAAGGAGGGAACAGTGAGGCCCGCGGCCACCAGCGTCGTCTGCACCTGACCTGGCGCATGCGCAGCACTGTCTTCCCGTCGCGGTGGAAATAGGACTGAGGGGCTCATCCGACCGGTTCACGAGAATGATCAAGGTAGGCAGGTCTCACCTTCATAACCAGTAGCTGATGAAGGGTGCTGGAAAGTGAGAGACCTTCTATACAACGCGACCGTTCACACCGGAAGCTTGGTGGGGACTCTGCTCGCCCAAGGTCACAAAGTCTGAGAAGGGGACCGTCCAGACCAGAGCTCTGGTCCCAGAGCCCAAGGCACTCCCTCCCTGCCACCCTGCCACTAAGCTAGATTGGCTTAGCATCAAAATCAGTGAAGCTTTGTATTCATTCCAAAAACATTATTCCTTTTTTTTTTTTTAAATCAAAGGAATATTCAAAGTGTTTAACTATAACAGGTCTTTCTCTTAAATAAAATGTCTACACCTATTATAAAGTCCTGTGTATTTACTAGCATTATGTTAAAAATTCAATACAATCATCATAAAAATTGGCATCGGAACTTTTAATACAAATATAAAAATGTAAAAGAAAACTTTGTAATAAAACAAACCCACTCTTTCTGTGTGGAAAACATTTCACTTGTAAATAACCAAGCAATTATAAGGAGGCAAAGGTTATATCCTTTCAAGTGTTTCTTCGTTCAAAAATCTCTTCGCCGATGGCTGTGGAGTCTGGCTATCTCTTGCCTCTTATCTATTTCATGACCTTTGTAACAGAGAAGGACTAAAACTTACCCTGCCTGTGAAGTAGCATAAATATGGGAGTTTTTCTTAACAAGTAGGGCTACTTAAGGAGAGAGACCCTAGATTACCCACTAGATGGCGTCACAGTCACGTGATGGAGGACAGGGCCTCCACAGAGGGGTAACCAAAATGGGAATCCACCACGTGATTCTAAAGAGTGAGTTCCTTGTCCTACCCCCAGTTTATTGGGGTTTTTTGTCTGTTTATTTGTTACAATCAATTTTTTTTTTATTATTATTATTTACACATACAGCATCTGGTCTTCCTAGGTGGTCTCCCATCCAAGTACTAACCAGGCCCGACCCTGCTTACCTCCCAAGATCAGACATCGGGCTTGTTCAGGGTGGCATGGCCACAGACCATGGACTGTGGCTCCACTGGGGCGTGAACCCAGGACCTTCTGCATGGAAAGCAGACGTGCTAACTGCTACACTATGGAACCATGTCCTACAATCAATTTTTTAAAAAATAAAACAGACTAGTAGAGATAAAAAATGCATCCTTATTTGTCACCCTAGTAACATTAGCTGACATGCATTGTATGAGGAAATGTGCAGAGTGCCCTATACACATTATTTCAGCGGGCGATGAGGACCTTAGAGGTTTTATTGTTACTGGATTAATGACGAGGAAGCCGGGTCCAAGTCACTCATCCAGGACCAGACAGTCAGTCGATGTGGCGCTGGCAGCTGCCCGGTCAAATGCTGTTTCCCATCACCAAGGCCACTCACTCTCAGGCGGTGTCTGCCCGTCCGCTGAGATGCAGGAAAGCAAACGTCGCCATGACACTCAGAATGCCCTAAGTCACCCCAGCCATTGCATAACTTCTAGCACTCGACTTACGCTAGATAAATTCTATCTTACCTACTTATTAAATATATACGCCGAAGAAAAGAAACATCGTACAGTTCAACTACCAAGCACGTTTTCTGCCTTCTTATTTCTAAGCAAATTCCAGGTCGAAGCATGCGAGGCTTGAAAGGAGGTGAACTTATCTGTCAAAACAGTCACAGACCACACAGAGGAAAGAAATATTTCGAGTGGCTTTTTAAAATATAACATATTCTTTTGACTGTACTTCATGAGTGGAATATATTTTCAGGGTAGAATAAGAAATCTTAAATCTCATTGAGAGTTTTTTCTGTTAATAACGATACTGGTGTGATAACGTGCACCGACAGAGGTACACTGAGATTTAAGTTTTGGACAATATAAGCATTACAAAAATAATTACAATTTATTAAAATATTAAATATATAAAAATCCCTGACCATAACAATATTCAAAAAAGAAAAACCCAACAAAACAAGCACTTGTTTCCAATTAAGATGATCGTTCCGCCAACACCTTACTCTTAAAATTGATCAATAAAGGGAAATATGTATATATTTTTGTCTTTTTGATGGAAGTTATAGTTCAGGGAAACCAAATAAGTCCAGTTGGTGTCAGAAAGCTCCGCTTCACAGAAAAATGGCTGTTAATAAATGTCGAAGGAATGATAGAATTAGAAATTGTCCATTTTACAACTCCCAATGGCATAATTGATTTGGTCAGTGACCATCACGGAAAATAAAACCAATGGCGATTCTTACCTGGGGACACCTTTGCCTGGGAAATTGGGTTCTTTATTGCATCCAAGTGTCATGCCACGGATTAGCTCCTAATTCCTGTTTCTCCTTTACGGTGGGGCCATCTAGCTGTCCCCACTTCACCTAATGATCGCACTCAGTGACAGACGACCAACTGGAGTTGTGTGCCTCCTGATGAAACGAGGTAAAACTACTTAACCCGAATCTACACCAACCTTGAGACCCAACTTCCCGTATAAAGGAAACGCAGTGGACATGGCAGCAAGTTAAATGTCACCCGGAGGAGAGTATCAGACAAATCCAGATCGTGAGACCTCCCACGCGTCGACTGGCCTGCTCTTTTCAGAGTCAGTGCCTTAAATAGTTTGGGGCAGGGGCGACGAGGGGCTGTTCCAGGATGGAAGGAACCAAAAGACCTGAGAAATACGAAACAGCTCTCACGGGTGCCCTGGATTCTGGATTGAAATGAAAAGGGCTGAAAAGTTATTATTTAGGGAACGCTGGGGACACAAGTATGAAGCGTGCACGAGATTAGACTTCTGTCAATGGGTTAGTTGTGATTATAATGTTGTGGGTGTGTGAGAGAGTGTTTTTTATTTTTATTAGATGGATGCTGGCGTGTTTAGCAATAAAAAATCAAAGGGTTTACAATTTACATTTAAAGGCTTCAAAACAAAATACACATATACGTAAAAACGAAGCAAATACAGTGATAATTTCCAAACATGAATTAAATGTCTGATCATTTTTAGAATAAAAGTTAGAATATGTAAAACTTGAATCGTTTTTAAATCAATGACATGAGATCTATTTAAACATTATATTTCAGCACAGCCAGATTTTTCCCTAGTAAGAGGGCACTAGAGCCTATTTGGAGAAAAAAAAATATATTGTAAATAAAGCCTTTCCTCAGTTTCATATCAAGAGTATAGATAACATGTTTGGGTATGAAAGTGTATTTAACACGTACGAAGAGACCAGCTCCAAACTCAGGATCCGTTCTCCAGACCAACGTGATTGGTCCAATGCGAGGGAGTACCGATGCATAGCATGTGGTGAGTACAGAACACTTATGCCTAAGTGTTTTGCATGCACTGTCTCGTGTAGCCTTTGCAACAACCACGAGATGGGCACCAACGGCCCCACTTTGCAGAAGAGAAGCTGAGATTTGGAGGCGTTAAGCAGCCTACCCTTCAGCTGCTTGGGACCAGAGGCAAAATGTGAATCCAGGCCATTCTGTAGCTAAAGTTCTCGCCTTCTACACTTGCCGTCTGAAAAAAGTTCTTGGCAGTCCGCAGGCCCTAATGTCGCTTTAATTTTTGTTCTCAGTGATGAGAGTTTGAGGCAAATTTCAGTTACGAACTTCCATGGGGTGGTGTCGTAAATGCTCCATTCTACCTATTTTGAACGTTTAAAAAAAGTTGAGTAGACTCTTCCAAACACAGCGGGTCCTGACAGTCAGCTTGGAACGTCAGTGGAGGTGTTTCGCTTGGAGTTACACAGGGGGGTGGCGGGCAGTCTGGGCACAGGGTCAAGGTCACGTCCCCGTGAGAAGTGGAAACCTCCTCCGGATGCAAGGAGAGTGACTGAACTGTGGAGACATGGCCCCTGGTTTTTGTTTTTGTTTGATTTTTAAGATTTCTGCTGCTATGTGACAAATTCCCACACACTTAGCAGCCTCAAACCACACCTGTTAATTAGTTCCCAGTTCTGGAGGTCAGAAGCCCAGCAAGGCTTCATGGCTGGGTTCTCCACTCAGCCTGAAATCAGGGTGCTGTCTATTGCATCTAGAGCTCAAGTGCTCTTCCAAGGTTATTCCTGTTACTGACGGAACTTGGTCCCTTGCGGATGTAGGACTGACGCGCCTGCCTCCTTGCTGCCTGTCAGCCGAGGGACTCTCTCAGCAACTGGAAACTACACTCATCGCTCATGTGGTGCCTCCATCTTTAAGCCAGCAGTGACACATCAAATCCTCTGACTTCTGCTTCTCCTGCCAACCAGGGAAAACTCTCTGCTTTCAAAGGGCTCACTTGGTTGGGTCGGGATCACTCGGGTCTCTTCCATATCATAAGGGCAACTGGCTGGGGACTCTGATGACATCTGCACAATTTCTTCACAGCAGCATGAGGTTAGCATCTCGGCTGAATCATCAGGAACCCTGAGGGGACATCGTTAGAATTCCGCCCACCGTAGCTTTAGAAATAGCGTCCGGCCATCATCTGGATAACGTACTAGAGGTGGGTGAGATGAGCAGCCTCTGCATAGGAGCCACTGGTTCCTTGTGGCTGTGGGACTGCGGATGCAGGAAGGTAGCGACATGGGCCAGGGGGGTGGGCTGTGGGTTACAGGGACGCGGTCAAGGTCAAGAGATGCAGCGTTAGGAAGCCTTGCTGACTGATGCCGGGGTGGGTGGTGGAGCAGCCCAGGGGGGCTCCCCGGTTTTGCCATAAACAATCAGTTGGGTGAGTGACATCGCCATTCACAATGGGGAGAAATAGGTTTGGGGTGAGGACGATAATGGATTCAATTGGGGACACGCTGAGTTGGAGAAGACATCCAAATGGATCATAAAAACTGGGGAGCTGCTAGCGAAGGCAAGAGTTCTCAGCGGGGGTGACGGGGCCCCACGGGGACACCTGGCAATGTCCAGAGGCATGTTTGGCTGTCACTACAGAGGGCAGTGTCAGCAGCCAGCGGGCAAAGACCAGGGACACTGCTGAACACCGCCCTGGGCACGGGACAGCAAAGAATTGCCCAGCCTAATATGCCAACAGCGCTGAGGCTGAGAAACCTCGAGTTAATGGCTGGTATTCAAGCCACGAGAGTGAGGAGAAAAGGGGCCGGAACAGATCTGAGAAGGGGACAGGCCAAGCCAGGGCCCGAGAGGAAGCCAAAGCCGGCAAGGGGGAGGGGAAGCAGAGGACAGCGTCAAAAGGCGGCAGAGAAAGGGGGCAGGAGCCGCCGAGAGTCAAGTGAAACGAGGCGCACAGGCGGCCATTGGAGTTAGAGCCATAGAGGCTCCCGAGACCGCGCCTGCGCAGCTTCAGTGGAGTCGTGGGGGTGGACGTGGGGGCCAAGGACCATTTCCTCGGAGGGGAGGACAGACCGACAGCCAACAGGGCCAAGAAGCTGGGCCGCTGGAGAGAAGCAAAGAGACGGAACAACATCCGAAGCGGGATCCGGGCTGGAGAGAAGTCTGGCCCGATGGGAGGGCTGAGGCCTGCCTGAGGGGCCGGCGCAG
>NW_011888969.1:1597915-1599311 GCF_000151845.1 Pteropus vampyrus | reverse complement strand
GCGGCCAAAAGTGGAGGGAGGGGGCAGAAGGATTGGAACTTTTGTTTTTTAAATAGATTGAAATTCATTCTCTTTGGGGAGCCACAGCCCCCAAGACGCAGCGAGGAGGGCCCTAGGGAGAGACCGGTTTGGCCAGAGTGGGCACTAGCGTCGCCGGCGCTGAGCTCCGTGGTGATGCGGCGGGTCTCGTCACCTCCGAACCTTGGTGGTCGCGGGAATTTCCGCTTCTCCGCGCCAGAGCGCAACTCGCAGCCGGGGACGCGCGCTCTTTCCAGGCACCCGGCCCTGCAGCGTCAGCCCGGCCGCAGCTTGGGGAGCAGGGAGCCCCGCAACCTGCGGAGTCAGGGGTCGGAAGTCTGGACAGAGGATCCGGCAGCCGGGAGAACCCGGGCGCGTCGGTGGTTGTCTGGCGCGCCGCAGAGACGTCGGCTTTCGCCGCGACCCTGGAAAAGCAGCGGAGAGCGTCGCCAGCTCCTGCGCTGCGTGCCGGAGGCCACCGCCGGACATGCCGGGGGGTCCCGAGCTCCCTGGGTTTCGGAGAAGCAAAGGTCCCTGGACTGCCGGGGGGTCCCGAGCCTCACAGGGGTCTGGCGCGCCTTCCAGCGTTATCACGCGGGGACTCCATTTGACCCCAGTACCACTGTCGCGCCCAGCCAGGCCGGGCCTTGGACCCTCGAGTCCCGCATCAGGCGGCCCCCCCGAGCCGCCTCAGCGCCGCGACGCGCGTGGGCGTCATCGCGACTCTGTGCCCAGCACCGCAGCCTTCGGGTCCCCGCCCGGTGGCCCCAACCGCACAGGGACGGGGCGATCCGAGGTTCCGCAGGGGCAGAGGCCCCGGTGGGCGAACGAGGGGGCCGCACGGCGGACGGGGCTACCGCGCTGCAAGCTCGGGAGCCCTCGAGTGACGTGGTACCTGCCCGAGGGTCCAGGGTGGCCCGGGCTGCGGGGCTGAAGGGACCGGGATCTGTGGGCGCCCTGAGCACCCACAGATCCCGTGGCAAAGGTCGAGAACGACTTGGCCCGCAAGAGGCACAGGGTGGGGGAGTTGCCGGGTGGGGCAGCTCGTCGGGAGCGCGTCAGGACCGGGGCGGGGCGGAAAACTGACCCCGGGGCGGGGACAGAGACTGAGCTCCCCCGAGGTTGGCGGGGGAGGAGGCTTGCCACCTGCGTTCACCTGGGGCTTAGACCTCGACAGCATTTAAAGAGCAGCGGGCCGCACCGGGCAGCTGCTGGCGGCCACGCTGGATGCGGCGCCCATGAGCTTCGGCGCAGAGCCGCGCGGCCAGGCCCAGGAGCGGCCGGACATGACCGCATACTGCGACGGGCCGAGTGTGTGCCCGACCCCGCACAGCCAGGCCCGGACCGCCGCGCACCCCGCGGGCTACGGGCGTGGTGA
>NW_011888969.1:1595278-1595850 GCF_000151845.1 Pteropus vampyrus | reverse complement strand
GCCTCCCGTGTGAATGTAAGCTTCCCCCTCCCCCACCGCTCCCAATTTGTATTTACCCTGAAAGTTTTCTTTGGGGCTCAGAGCTATTGATTGAGAGGTCACATTTTGGCCTCAGCGACCCCCACCCCGAGTTTCTGACAGCCCAGGGTTCTGGGGTCATTTTGGGACCTTCTGGAGCTGCAGAAACTTGGCAGGCTCACCCACCTTCCCTGCGCTTGGGGCTGGCGCTCACTGCTCAGTCTCTAGCAGGGCGAGGACACTGAATTTGGGGGAGAGCAGTGGATTTACGGACCCAGAGCTGGAGCCGCGCCTCCACCAGACACACAGGTTGTGGGCGGTTCTCTCCAAATCTGACCACTGGGCCCTGCACTGCCTTGAGCTGACCCAGCCCGGGGCCTGATCTGCAATGGGGTGTGTGTGTGCGTGTGTGTGTAGGTTGAGACATGGACAGAACAAGCCAAGAATCGGGGTGAATTTAGACCCTGGGTCATGTTTCACGGGATTCCTGGTGGCAGCCAGAAAGCTGCTAACCCCTCAGCATGTCCTTGCTGATGCCAGCTGTTCTGCTTGTG
>NW_011888969.1:1593611-1595228 GCF_000151845.1 Pteropus vampyrus | reverse complement strand
CCCTGGGCGCAGCGTCCCCGGACCCGCAGGCCTCGCCGTCCTCGCCTGCGCCCGAGGCTGCCGCCTGCTTCTCCAGTTTCGCCTCGGCCATGGGAGCCCTGGCTGGTGGCCTTGGTACCTTCCCTGGGGGCCTGGCGGGCGACTTTCCTTTCGGGAGACCGACGACGGTCTCCACGCACGGCCCCCAGTCTCCTGGCTCTACGCCCAGCTTTTCCACTCGCCATCAGACAGCGGCCACCGGCTTCCGTGTTGGTCATTTCGTCTACAGTCGAGAAGGGACCGAAGTTTGAAGGGAGCCAGGGAGTTGTCCTGAGTGTCCTCTCCAGAGACAGGAAGCTGAAGCCCCGGGTTCCCCCCCTGCGACAGCCCTGCGTGTTGGCCAGCAGAGGTCAAGGCCCCGGAGGGAGCGCAGAGCAGGGCAGGGGGCAGGCGGGGCTCTGGGAACTGAGCTGAGCAGGTGCCTCAGCCTCCTGAGTGGCCCACCTGTCGTGAGCCCCTCACCCAAGCGACCATCCAGAGGGGGCAAGTGGGCATTCTCTGCTCCACCCGGGTGGTCTGTAGTCGATTTCCTGCTCCGGCCCAGCCTGGCCACCCCACAGGTCGGCGCCTTCCCTCTGCGTTCAGAGTCCGGAGCCGCCTGGGTGGACCCGGGGCTTCCCACCGACGTCTGCAGGAGTGTGCAGAGGGGGACCCGGGACCGCTGGGACCGCGATGCCTGTAAGAGGGGCTTTCTAATGGTCGGAGTGGCCGGCGATGGAAGAGAGAAAGGTCGCCGGGTGGGGAGCGGCCCCTGGGGATACCAGCCCGTCCCTGCCACTCAGCGCAGCTGTCATTGAGTGTCCTACGAGCGGGCGCCTCTGCGGACCACAGGAGCAGTGCCTGAGAGTTTGTGGACAGGCCCTGGCTTGCCCTCACCTCACCTGCACTCACGCACAATCACGCAGGCACGCCCAGGCCATCCTTGTTTCCTACCTCCCCCCCCCCACACACACACCCCCACTCCCCGGCACCGCACCCCAGTTTGGGCCCTGAGCTGAGCAGCCGCCTCCCGTGTGAATGTAAGCTTCCCCCTCCCCCACCGCTCCCAATTTGTATTTACCCTGAAAGTTTTCTTCGGGGCTCAGAGCTATTGATTGAGAGGTCACATTTTGGCCTCAGCGACCCCCACCCCGAGTTTCTGGCAGCCCAGGGTTCTGGGGTCATTCTGGGACCTTCTGGAGCTGCAGAAGCTTGGCAGGCTCACCCACCTTCCCTGCGCTTGGGGCTGGCGCTCACTGCTCGGTCTCTAGCAGGGCGAGGACACTGAATTTGGGGGAGAGCAGTGGATTTACGGACCCAGAGCTGGAGCCGCGCCTCCACCAGACACGCAGGTTGTGGGCGGTTCTCTCCCAATCTGACCGCTGGGCCCAGCACTGCCTTGAGCTGACCCAGCCCGGGGCCTGATCTGCAATGGGGTGTGTGTGTGCACGTGTGTGTGTAGGTTGAGGCATGGACAGAACAAGCCAAGAATCGGGGTGAATTAAGACCCTGGGTCATGTTTCACGGGATTCCTGGTGGCAGCCAGAAAGCTGCTAACCCCTCAGCATGTCCTTGCTGATGCCAGCTGTTCTGCTTGTG
>NW_011888969.1:1589063-1592661 GCF_000151845.1 Pteropus vampyrus | reverse complement strand
CCATGTGAAGGAGACCATTTGTGACGAAGACTTGAAAATTTGTTAAAAGTATTTTTTAAAGCGTAGTGCCTAGTGTTTTTAAAAGGGAGCAGTGGATTTCAAGATATGAGTTTACATTTCACTTACTGATTAAATATTGAGGGTGGTTGTTTATGATGAACAAAAGTTTTGCATTTTAACAATACTGCCTTGGGTTAGTAATGTGCCCATTTCAATCTTTAATTTCCTAAGTGTATCTACCAGAATCAAGTGGTCTTTTTCATTCAAGGAAATAACATTACGGTAATGATTATAGTTCTTCGGTGAAACAGAAAACCAAAGTTCATGACCATGTTGTCAATAGGAAAGCTGAGTTAAAGGACCAAGTGATGTCCAGAAGCTCACTAATGAGAGCTCGAAAGGACTCCCGCTAGAAACGCAACCTTCCCATGGCCCACGCTCAGAAATGCAACTTCGTCTGCACATATCCGCAGCACCCACCCCTGATACTCAGAGGCATGGTGTTTTCAAATAGTAGTGTGAGAATGGCACATGTGCACTGCAGATTTGACTTTGGATGGAGGACGTGTGCAAACATCACAGAATGCAATCGAGTCGAGTCACGTGTATCCCAGTAAAATGTGATGCGTTCCATATGTCTTTTCGGGTGTCAGATAGAGACTGGGCTTTGCGTTAAGCCCGGCGGTGGATAGGGTTAGCGGGTCACTGCCCGTGCAGAGCTTCCTTCCAGTGGGTGAGGCTGAGGTGAAGGACAATTACAGCCTAAACTGTGGCTATTAGGCTCCAAAATGACGACTTTATGGTCAAATCAATAAGCCATCTCACTTGCAAACAATCGGTGCATTGTTGAGTTTTAGATGTCCAGCTTATCGTTTCAAGGGGAGAGATCTGGAGACGTCTCTCACTCCGCCATGCTTCTCGAAACTAGTGCGTCGTGTCTTTCTTTAAATGCACCTCACTGATTCTCACACTCTGCTAACTCGGGATGTGTTTGATTTCTCGGCTTGATGACTTCGCCGTGATTTAGTACAGAGCTGACCGCTGCCCACGGAGCTGACCACTGCCCAGGGCTGGAGCAAGTCCGATTTGCCCCTTTCTCCACAGCAGCACTGAAGAACTTGAACGTAAAACCTGCCTTCTTATTGGGAGATCTATCGTGGGAGGGTGACAGAAGGTGGCGCCTGCTGTGAGCGAGCTGGCCCTTCTCCAGGACCCCTGGCTATAGAGTCCTTTGGCACATTCCTGTATCCGTCAGTTAAAGTTTTGAGAATTCTTTTTTCTTTTAATCTAATATAAAATTTGCTAACCAACATTATTTAAGACTAAGTGCCTGGCACCTACAATAAAATGACTCTTTGATCTGCTACCATCTGTGGCTGTACCACAAAGAATGTGAAATATTTTGGGTATTACTCAGTTCATGGAGGGCAAATGAATAGTATATTAAATTGGAATTTCACCCAAATTAATCAGAATTCTATCCCTGTTTTAATGTAGAGCAAATGAAACTGATGTGTCACTGAGGCTTTCTCTACCCCCAAGAATCACCCATTCATCCATCAGACGTTGATTGAACATCAAGGTGACCAGGAGTCTGTTAGCTGCTTAATAGATCTCGTATCAAGTCCTTACAATCACCCAGCGAGGCAAATATTGTTCCATTTTAGTGATGCAGAAACTGATGCTCCGACCACTTAAGCGACTGACTTATTTCCCAGGGGCCACAGATTATACCAAGCTGTGTCCGCAGAAACCTCCCTGACTCCTGACTTCCCTGTCTTTGACTTCATCCTTCAGGCCCTACAGACACCTCACTTTCCAGGAATCTCTCCTGACATCTGAAGTCAGTGTTTGGAGCCCCTCCGCTCTGCTCCTGCAGCCCCCCGGGGGGACTGCATCACCTCCCCCAAAACGATGGTCCGTGTGGGCCGGAGCCTGCCGGCTTCATTTCACAGTAACAACCCCGCGCAGACACCCAGCTGGGGGGAGTTGAATGCATGAATGGATGAATGAATGAATGCATGTATGCATGGATGAATGCATGGATGAATGCATGCATGGATGAATGCATGGATGAATGCATGCATGGATGCATGCATGGATGAATGCATGGATGCATGCATGGATGAATGCATGGATGCATGCATGGATGGATGCATGGATGAATGCATGCATGGATGCATGCATGGATGCATGCATGGATGGATGCATGGATGAATGCATGGATGAATGCATGGATGGATGCATGCATGGATGCATGCATGGATGAATGCATGCATGGATGAATGCATGGATGCATGCATGGATGAATGCATGGACGGATGCATGGATGAATGCATGGATGAATGCATGCATGCATGGATGAGTATAGTTGCAGCTTGAGCTTGCCGCACACTCTCCCTCCCATCATACGCTCCCCTCCTGTCATATTCTCCCATGTCCCAGCCTCCCATGATGCACTTGGTTCCTACATACAGAGGGCCAGGCCTTCCACTGCTCCACCCAGGTACGGGTGTGAAGGAGACAGAGCGGTCGTGCAGGGGTCCCTGTGCAGAGGGCTGCGTGCAGAGGAGCCGTGGAGCTGGGGGAGCGGCAAACTCAGAGCTGCAGTGGAGACGAGGCCACCACGGTGACATCCGCCCGTGTAAGGTCCTCACTTGGAATGTGGAAGCGAACGTCATAATGACGGTGCTCTCCCGGGGAACCCAGCAGGACACCTTGTGGCCACACCTGGATGACACGTCGACTACACACACCTTCCTCTGAGGGATAATTCCATATTTGCCAGTGATGCCAGGTACATTCCAGGCCACCTTTCCCTTCCCTCTCTGCTGCCCCCAGATCTAAGTCCCCTCATCCAGAACGAGGCTTAGCCACCGAAGCGGGAGGCCTGCCTGGAGGGCAGCTGTGACACAGGCTTCCAAGCTTCTTCCACGGGGCCTGGGCTAATACGACTAAGACATGGGAGAGGCGAAGAACATGTGCGTGACAGGTGTTTTTCGCTGCCTTCTTCTGGACGCGTTGAGGGGTCTGCCCGTCTCCAGGCCCCTAATCCGTTCCAGTAATCCATCACGGTTGGCGGGCCCTCACCCCTCCATGCTCCAGCGGTCCGGCCTTGCCCAAGGCACACATTAACTCTGCACCTGAGCCAAACGACTCTGCCCCTTGACGGGACCTCGCTTTGCTGTGTCCACTTTACTCCAGAAAGCCTAAGGGCAGATTGTTTGGGGGGAAGGTGGGCTTCTCCAGTGAGCAGAATTAATACTTTAATGAAAGGTTTCTGTTTCAGGATTCTCTAAAACGTGGCTCTTAATTCTTTATGCTCGTTCTGTAATCCTGAGCGAAACAGGGCTACTGCCTCATTGCTTTACTTACATTGCCATCTTTGATTTAAAAATATTTTTTAATTTCTCTTGAAAAGAATAAATCACATCATAACATTTAATGGGGAAAAATTGAAAACAACTTGTCATGTTACTTAATGCAATATTAGAAATGACATAAAGGAAGGAAGAAAAACATTTACAGAATCATTTGTTATGCAATTCTTTTTGGTTTTTATTGAGATATAATTCAAAAACAGCATTATATTAGTTTC
>NW_011888969.1:1573148-1581018 GCF_000151845.1 Pteropus vampyrus | reverse complement strand
ACCGAAGGACCAGCGCCTGTTGGTGAGGAGGGAAATGGTTGCCAAGGAGCATCTCTCACCCCAGACCCGGAGCCCCGACACGGGGCTCACACCCCATCCTCTCCATCTCTCTGTCCTCTCGTTTTTGAAATAGCAAAGCTAGAGAAAATTTCAGATCGTTTTTAAAATAATTGTAAGCCCGTACAAAAGATGGTGCCTCTGTATGATATTAATAAGGGCACATGTATCGTCGTCATAGTCAGCTCTTAGTCGGAGTAAGCATTCCAGTGGTGCCGAAGAGTCTCTAAGATGGATACAGGGTGGTTCGAACTTCAGATGGGAAAGACTGTTAAAATGGCCAGAATACCAGGTTATTGGGAATTCTTTCCATTGCCAAAGAGTGTGGAAATTCTCAATTGACTGAGAGACAGGCAGCATGATGATAAAGTGAGTTGTGGTCACCCCGGGAACGATTAGTTGTCAGGAGAAAAGAAGTCTCCATGTGAAGGAGACCATTTGTGACGAAGACTTGAAAATTTGTTAAAAGTATTTTTTAAAGCGTAGTGCCTAGTGTTTTTAAAAGGGAGCAGTGGATTTCGAGATATGAGTTTACATTTCACTTACCGATTAAATATTGAGGGTGGTTGTGTATGACAAACAAAAGTTTTGCATTTTAACAATACTGCCTTGGGTTAGTAATGTGCCCATTTCAATCTTTAATTTCCTAAGTATATCTACCAGAATCAAGTGGTCTTTTTCATTCAAGGAAATAACATTACGGTAATGATTATAGTTCTTCGGTGAAACAGAAAACCAAAGTTCATGACCATGTCGTCAATAGGAAAGCTGAGTTAAAGGACCAAGTGATGTCCAGAAGCTCACTAATGAGAGCTCGAAAGGACTCCCGCTAGAAACGCAACCTTCCCGTGGCCCACGCTCAGAAATGCACCTTCGTCTACACATAACCGCAGCACCCACTCCTGATACTCAGAGGCATGGTGTTTTCAAATAGTAGTGTGAGAATGGCACATGTGCACTGCAGATTTGACTTTGGATGGAGGATGTGTGCAAACATCACAGAATGCAATCGGAGTCGAGTCACGTGTATCCCAGTAAAATGTGATGCATTCCATATGTCTTTTCGGGTGCCAGATACAGACTGGGCTTTGCGTTAAGCCCGGTGGTGGATAGGGTGAGCGGGTCGCTGCCCGTGCAGAGCTTCCTTCCAGTGGGTGAGGCTGAGGTGAAGGACAATTACAGCCTAAACTGTGGCTATTAGGCTCCAAAACGACGACTTTATGGTCAAGTCAATAAGCCATCTCATTTGCAAACAATCGGTGCACTGTTGAGTTTTAGATGTCCAGCTTATCATTTCAAGCGGAGAGATCTGGGGAACGTCTCTCACTCCGCCATGCTTCTCCGAAACTAGTGCATAGTGTCTTTCTTTATGCTCGTTCTGTAATCCTGCGCAGACACCCAGCTGGGGGAAGTTGAATGCATGAATGGATGAATGAATGCATGGATGAATGCATGAATGAATCCATGGATGAATGCATGGATGAATGCATGGATGAATGCATGGAATGGATGCATGGATGGATGCATGGACAGATGCATGGACGGGTGCATGGACGGATGCATGGATGAATGCATGGATGGATGCATGGATGGATGCATGGACGAATGCATGGACGAATGCATGGATGAATGCATGGATGGATGCATGGACGGATGCATGGACGGATGCATGGACGGATGCATGGACGGATGCATGGATGGATGCATGGATGGATGCATGGATGAATGCATGCATGGATGAGTATAGTTGCAGCTTGAGCTTGTTGCACACTCTCCCTCCCATCATACGCTCCCCTCCTGTCATATTCTCCCATGTCCCCAGCCTCCCATGATGCACTTGGTTCCTACATGCAGAGGGCCAGGCCTTCCACTGCTCCACCCAGGTACGGGCGTGAAGGAGACAGAGCCCCGGGACAGCGGTCGTGCAGGGGTCCCTGTGCAGAGGGCTGCGTGCAGAGGAGCCGTGGAGCTGGGGGAGCGGCAAACTCAGAGCTGCAGTGGAGACAAGGCCACCACGGTGACGTCCGCCCGCATAAGGTCCTCACTTGGAATGTGGAAGCGAACGTCATAATGACGGTGCTCTCCCGGGAAACCCAGCAGGACACCTCGTGGCCACACCTGGATGACACGTCGACTACACACACCTTCCTCTGAGGGATAATTCCATATTTGCCAGTGATGCCGGGTACATGCCAGGCCACCCTTCCCTTCCCTCTCTGCTGTCCCCAGATCTAAGTCCCCTCATCCAGAACGAGGCTTAGCCACCGAAGCGGGAGGCCCGCCTGGAGGGCAGCTGTGACACAGGCTTCCAAGCTTCTTCCACGGGGCCTGGGCTAATACGACTAAGACACGGGAGAGGCGAAGAACATGTGCGTGACAGGTGTTTTTCGCTGCCTTCTTCTGGACGCGTTGAGGGGTCTGCCCGTCTCCAGGCCCCTAATCCGTTCCAGCAATCCATCACGGTTGGCGGGCCCTCACCCCTCCATGCTCCAGCGGTCTGGCCTTGCCCAAGGCACACATTAGCTCTGCACCTGAGCCAAATGACTCTGCCCCTTGACGGGACCTCGCTTTGCTGTGTCCACTTTACTCCAGAAAGCCTAAGGGCAGATTGTTTGGGGGGAAGGTAGGCTTCTCCAGTGAGCAGAATTAATACTTTAATGAAAGGTTTCTGTTTCAGGATTCTCTAAAACGTGGCTCTTAATTCTTTATGCTCTTTCTGTAATCCTGAGCGAAACAGGGCTACTGCCTCATTGCTTTACTTACATTGCCATCTTTGATTTAAAAATATTTTTTAATTTCTCTTGAAAAGAATAAATCACATCATAACATTTAATGGGGAAAAATTGAAAACAACTTGTCATGTTACTTAATGCAATATTAGAAATGACATAAAGGAAGGAAGAAAAACATTTACAGAATCATTTGTTATGCAATTCTTTTTGGTTTTTATTGAGATATAATTCAAAAACAGCATTATATTAGTTTCAGGAGTACGAGATAACAATTTGATATTTGAATACGCCGTGAAATGATCAGCACTGTAATTCCACTTAACACCCACCACCATGCGTAGTTATGAAATTTTTTTCTTGTGCTGAGAACTTTCGAGATCTTCTCTCTTAGCAATTTTCAAACATACAATACAGTGTTATGAACTGTAGCCGCCACACTGCACGTTACATTCCCAAGACTTATTTATCCTACAGCTGGAACTTTGTACTTTTTAACCCCTGTTATGCAATTCTTAAGAGATTTATTGCCCCTAAATTTTTTTTTGTGGTTATCCACTATCGCTTTAATTTTTCTACAATGCCCTGGTTAGTATACATAATACATGAAAGATACGTAAGAAACATAAGAAATATAAGAACCTACTAAAATAATACTTTTTTATTAAGAAGACTTTACTTTTTGCATCACGGGCGGGAATGGGTCTTCATTTTCAGAGTTTGCACGTAGGAGTCTGTTAGTACACATACCATATGTATGCGCTCATTGCAGGCACAGAATTATAATGAGATTTATAACAGGAAAACGTCATACATTTTCAAGTGACTATAAAATGGATGTTTCCAGATTCTTCTGACCTCTCAGGAGGAACCCTACTCTCCAGCTCAGGTTTCACACGAGCTCATTCCCACAGCGACCTCCAAGGTCCCTGGCAGCCTGATGTACAAAAGGCTTCCGCAGCGTCCGCAGTACAAAAGGCTTTTAGCATAACTGCGTGTGGAATGATGAGCTGTTGCTCAGAGCGGGTGCAGCTCTCCATCCACTGGACCCGCCTTTCATAAAGCCGGACAGGGGCTGTGGGCATCGTTGAGTGGAGATGCTCAGCTTAGAGGTGACTGAGTCAAAGGCTTTACGAATGATATCACGAAAGAGACTGAGTGAAATCTTCAAGAGAGGACTGTACAAAAAAGTGTACAGCTGTGGTTTGGAGTTTAGGAACACGGTCCCCTTTAGTGGGGACGAAACCGGCTGAGATGCACCCGAGCGGCCCGGGTGAAGTCAGTGACGATGGTCTGTTACTGGAAGCTAACAGGCGGGGAAGGGATAACTGACTTCGCTCTACAGCAGAGAAAACCAGGGCTGGGAGGGGCGAAGCGGGTGCCCCAAGGGGGCGACATGCGGTGACCAAGGTTTAAAGCGAACTCGTCTGACTCCGAAGTCCATGGTTTTCCCAGCGTCTGCACTGCCTCTCATGTGACAAACGGAGCCAGCGGGGAAACGCTGGGTTCTGGCTCCCAAGCTTCGTTCTTGAGTCCCACTCCTGTGAAAGACAGGCACAGCCAGAGACATGACTAACTTTGGACTTAATTGTAAAAATATATAATCTAGAAGGGATGATTAAAAAATTTAAAAAAACATGGCTGACTTTGGACTTCATTATAAAAATCAGAATCCAGTAGGTATACTTGTAAAAAGTAAAAATATGACTATTCTTTATTATAAAATATAATTAAGCACGACTTTCAAAATTAAGGGAAATCACTAAATGAATAGAAATACAATCTGTAGCTTCCAAATCGAAGGGAAGAAACAAAAAAATTATAGCAGGAAATTGCAAATCATTTAGCAGATCTCACCCATCACATATCATGCATGGCCCCCGAGCCAAGAGGGATTTTTACACTGGTTAGTGGTTAAAAAAACCCCACAAATAATTCATGACATGTGAACATTACATAAAATTAAAATTTCAATGCCCATAGATACAGATTTACTTACTGAAGACAGAGCCCCGTTTGTTGGCATGACGTCACGGCGGCTTCCTAAACCACAGCTGCCTCAGATTCGCTCTCCCGACCCCAGCGACGCAGCCACGGCACAGCGTCTGCGGGACCACGTTCCGAGAATTGTCTCATTACCTGCGAACACCTGTGACATCCAAACTAGAAGAGAAAACAGTGAACTCTGCGTATCGCCGTTTTAAGGCGAAGTTGAGTGCGGATTATTTTTGTTGTCAAGTCTGCGGGCGAGACACCGTGTCTGCGACGCAATGAAACCACACGCGTGCTCAAAGCGTAAGCCCCGCCTCGTGCACAGCAGCCCCGATCGGGAAAATTAAAGAATTTACAGCCCGCTATCTCACCGCGG
This sequence comes from Pteropus vampyrus, assembly GCF_000151845.1. NCBI lineage: Eukaryota > Metazoa > Chordata > Mammalia > Chiroptera > Pteropodidae > Pteropus > Pteropus vampyrus. Next base: position 1,575,864 of record NW_011888969.1, on the reverse strand, counting down.
CAGAATTTGTTCACGAAAACAAGAGCGTTGAAATGAGGTCGCAATCACAGGAAGTTTCCACGTGTCTCATCTGTTAGCCAGGCAGGGAAAGCTGCTCACCCGCCGTGCATGAGGTCACTAAATTTGGGGATCGTCGGTCTGACACTGAACTGGGATGAACTCATAGGAGAAGGACAAACTCTGTGCAGTTGAAAAATGTGTCCAGAAAATGTCTCAAGAAAAAGGAACTTGTGTAAGACTTGTGTAGGCTTTTGTCCTCAATGGAGTTATATTACAATTATATATTATAATGTGAATGTCATCGATACAATTTTTGTGGAAATTTATTTTTTCTCTTGTTATGTAAGTGTCGCAAAATATCTTCAATTTTGCGGCTCGGCCCAAAAAGCCTAAAATGTTTAACATCCGCCCTTTGCGGAAAAAGTCGCCAACGCGTGATTTATCAGAGAACAGGAAAAAAGAGTGAGGAAAACAATCACTGAGAACAAAACGCAAAATGAAATGATACGAATAAGTCCAAACACATCATTCACCGTAATCGATGTAAACGGTTAAGTTTTTCTAATAAAGACAGCATTGGATTCATGTGTTTTTAATCTAGCTATAAGCTACCGATAAGAGATACACCTAGAATCAGACTTCAAAGAAAACTAAAAATAAAGAGATAGAAAAAGACGTGGCGGGCACATTCTAACTAAAAGCAAGCTGGTATAGCAATATTAATTAAAAATAGAATTTAACTCAAAAGATATTGGTTCAATATCTTCAACCTGGAAGTCCCTGCCCCCCGACTTAGCTGACTGCTGGCTCGGTCACTCGGACCCTCAAGTGCCTCTACTCTGTCAGCAAAGCCGCTTCTTCAGGAACTCGGAAGAGCCTTCCTCTCCATCACGATTGCCACGGCCGGGGGTGGGGCCCCACCATCTCCGTCTGGGGTGTTCCGATGCTGCCTGACTTCAGGGTCCTCCAGTCCTTGGCCTACAGTGCCACCGTACTTGGCATTTGAAAACACTTTTTTTCTAGAGAAGAGTCTCTGACCACTGCCATGGATATTTTTAGTTTACTCCAATTTCAAAGGGATCTAGGCAATTTTCACAGGTGTGATTAGTCTGTCTGTAGACTCTGACACTCAAATTTTATATGAATGATGAGCCGACAGTCAGACCCCAGATAAATCCTGCTCTTTTTCTTTTTGCGAGTGATACATCTCGCCACTTGGCCGTAGGTGGCTTGCCGTGACCCGGCCTTGGCTAACTTTAAGCATGGAATATCAGAACTAATTCAGAGCTGATGGTGCAGAGAGCTTCTGCGGGTGATATTCGATAGGTGAAATTCCTTTCCTGAATACATCCTACTGGCTTCAGACGTTTGAAAAGAATCCTAATATTTAACTTAAAGCTTCTACAAGTTCACAGTGAAAAATCTGATCAGATTACATATGTCATCAAATTTTATTGCTCTCTTGAAATGGGAAGGGATAAAATGTAATAAAAATGAAAATACTTTCAAAAACTACTTCTCCCGGTGTCGTTTTGCTGAGGAACAGCCACCGTTTTTACTTACAGATAGGTTGGTAAACAGTGGAAATAAAGTCTATAGCCGCCCACATCTCTTTTTCACTGAATTTATATGAAACACTTAGCATCGCTCTTTGTAGCCGCATTGGCTGAAAATCAAGCCTCCTGATCATTTTGCTTGTCCAAACAGTGGTCACAAGTGCCCAGACCACCAGGCTGATGGGGACACCATGTGCTTGCTGGTGCTAGGGCAAAAAGGGGCTTGGGGGGCAGTCAGGTTGAAGTTTGATTTTCTCTTCCCTCCAACCCAACTTTCCTCCATCAGACAAGCCTCCAAAAGGCTTATTTCAGAGTCTCTCCTGTTCTTCTCCCAGCTGAAGGCCACGTAGGTCCTGGACTCACTGTTTCAACCTCACTGTATGGTTTACAACCATCGAAATGAAAAGAGTTTCCTGCAAGAGCCCAGGCCTACCACCTTAGGGGTTACGGGTGAAATGACAAGAAGGTCCAATTTCATCTGATTGTGCCAACCGGCCATAACATGCGCCTCTCCGTTGAGGGTCTTCGCCTTCCTGGGAAGGTAGCAAACGGCCGCCCTCGCCCTCCCCGCTGACCATGAGTGGAGAATGTAAAGAAGCATCGAGTCTGTCCCTCTCCCATGCCCCGGTTCAGCGTCACACTGACGATCCTGTAATTTTGGAGGGAAGACGTTTTGGGGGAAGCCTAATCGAAGGAAGGGTCAGCTGACTCATGCACATTTCAACCAGTGTATAACCGACTTAAGATCTAGACGTCTGCGTGTTTTAATTCATTATAAATCTAATTGATTATTAAAGTTTTATTTAAAAAAAAAAGGAATACAAAATTGGGAGAAGATTTTTAATGACCTTCTTCTAACCCTCCAGCGCCAACAAAGAGCCGTTTGGCACAAAGCTCCTTGTCTGAAGGAGAAAAAGCTTTGTCATTAGTCTCACTTGAATCATTATTATCACTCAAGAATGAATGTGAGCCACTATCACCAGATAGCTCTTGTGTGCCTAGCCTGGGCTTGGGCGATTGGACAAAGCGGGCTGGTTACGTTTCTTATTCCCAAGACCCAGGTATGGGGCAAGTCGGTGGACTCTCAGTAAATACAGGACGAGGGCGTGACAAAATGTAGTGTTCGTACTAAACGCAAGTGGACACCAGAGAAGGCCCTG
>NW_011888969.1:1571238-1573098 GCF_000151845.1 Pteropus vampyrus | reverse complement strand
CCAGCGACGCAGCCACGGCACAGCGTCTGCGGGACCACGTTCCGAGAATTGTCTCATTACCTGCGAACACCTGTGACATCCAAACTAGAAGAGAAAGAAACAGTGAACTCTGCGTATCGCCGTTTTAAGGCGAAGTTGAGTGCGGATTATTTTTGTTGTCAAGTCTGCGGGCGAGACACCGTGTCTGCGACGCAATGAAACCACACGCGTGCTCAAAGCGTAAGCCCCGCCTCGTGCAGAGCAGCCCCGATCGGGAAAATTAAAGAATTTACAGCCCGCTATCTCACCGCGGCAGAATTTTTTCACGAAAACAAGAGCGTTGAAATGAGGTCGCAATCACAGGAAGTTTCCACGTGTCTCATCTGTTAGCCAGGCAGGGAAAGCTGCTCACCCGCCGTGCATGAGGTCACTAAATTTGGGGATCGTCGGTCTGACACTGAACTGGGACGAACTCATAGGAGAAGGACAAACTCTGTGCAGTTGAAAAATGTGTCCAGAAAATGTCTCAAGAAAAAGGAACTTGTGTAAGACCATTAGCTTTTGTCCTCAATGGAGTTATATTACAATTATATATTATAATGTGAATGTCATCGATACAATTTTTGTGGAAATTTATTTTTTCTCTTGTTATGTAAGTGTCGCAAAATATCTTCAGTTTTGCGGCTCGGCCCAAAAAGCCTAAAATGTTTAACATCCGCCCTTTGCGGAAAAAGTCGCCAACGCGTGATTTATCAGAGAACAGGAAAAAAGAGTGAGGAAAACAATCACTGAGAACAAAACGCAAAATGAAATGATACGAATAAGTCCAAACACATCATTCACCGTAATCGATGTAAACGGTTAAGTTTTTCTAATAAAGACAGCATTGGATTCATGTGTTTTTAATCTAGCTATAAGCTACCGATAAGAGATACACCTAGAATCAGACTTCAAAGAAAACTAAAAATAAAGAGATAGAAAAAGACGTGGCGGGCACATTCTAACTAAAAGCAAGCTGGTATAGCAATATTAATTAAAAATAGAATTTAACTCAAAAGATATTGGTTCAATATCTTCAACCTGGAAGTCCCTGCCCCCCGACTTAGCTGACTGCTGGCTCGGTCACTCGGACCCTCAAGTGCCTCTACTCTGTCAGCAAAGCCGCTTCTTCAGGAACTCGGAAGAGCCTTCCTCTCCATCACGATTGCCACGGCCGGGGGTGGGGCCCCACCATCTCCGTCTGGGGTGTTCCGATGCTGCCTGACTTCAGGGTCCTCCAGTCCTTGGCCTACAGTGCCACCGTACTTGGCATTTGAAAACACTTTTTTTCTAGAGAAGAGTCTCTGACCACTGCCATGGATATTTTTAGTTTACTCCAATTTCAAAGGGATCTAGGCAATTTTCACAGGTGTGATTAGTCTGTCTGTAGACTCTGACACTCAAATTTTATATGAATGATGAGCCGACAGTCAGACCCCAGATAAATCCTGCTCTTTTTCTTTTTGCGAGTGATACATCTCGCCACTTGGCCGTAGGTGGCTTGCCGTGACCCGGCCTTGGCTAACTTTAAGCATGGAATATCAGAACTAATTCAGAGCTGATGGTGCAGAGAGCTTCTGCGGGTGATATTCGATAGGTGAAATTCCTTTCCTGAATACATCCTACTGGCTTCAGACGTTTGAAAAGAATCCTAATATTTAACTTAAAGCTTCTACAAGTTCACAGTGAAAAATCTGATCAGATTACATATGTCATCAAATTTTATTGCTCTCTTGAAATGGGAAGGGATAAAATGTAATAAAAATGAAAATACTTTCAAAAACTACTTCTCCCGGTGTCGTTTTGCTGAGGAACAGCCACCGTTTTTACTTACAGATAGGT
>NW_011888969.1:1558725-1569703 GCF_000151845.1 Pteropus vampyrus | reverse complement strand
CCCTCGGGGCACGCGCACACCCCGTGACTCTCTTCAGGCCCAGGCTGACGACCCCTGCATCCCCCGCTTCACGTCTCTCGGTAGCTCCGCCCCTTCCACACCCAAACCCTGACACGCCCTGCACGGCTGCGCTGCAGCCTCGGGCCTCACACTCCCGCGGTCCACCTGATGCCTCGTCCAGGGCCTTGCTCTTTCCCCTCCTCCCTGGCTTCATCCACTCTGCACACACAGCTTTTTCTGCCCGACGCCCCCTCCCAGGGCGCCGCCCGAGCTTTCGCACCCCGCGGGCAGTGCACGGCCCCCAGGAAGCCCTCTCTGGGCTTGGCTTGTCCTTCATCCACTCCGCCCCTTTCTTCTCCTTTGACCACTCAGCCCACTTTCCATCACTCTCTGGGTGGGGGGGAGGCGCATGTTCAGGTTTTTCGTGTGGCCTCGAACTAAGTATGACACCGGAGTTCGTAGAGGGTCGAAACACTGCAAGCAGGCGAAAACAAAGACCGATACGGGACAAGGACCGCGTGTGGCTTGCAAAGCTTAAAACGTCTACTCCCCGGCCCCGTCCAGAACACTGCCTGGCGCGTAGTAGGTGCTCAGCGAACGTTTGCAGAATGAATAACTGTTTAAAGTTGAATGTCGGGGGCGGGGGAGGTGTTGTTGGAGAAAATGCTCCTTAGGCCTCATTAGCAGACTGGCACAGATTAAACGTCAGATTTGGGGAGCAATAGTAGGAAACCTCAGAAAATTGTCCCCGATAGAGCTCGAGAGTATTTAGGGGTGAAAGAAAGACACCTTTCCGATGTGTTTGCAACCAAAAGTGCCTAAAGCCTTTGAAATACACGTAGCCGGAGTGGGTGCTTTTGTCATGTCCAGCGGTCCCCAGGCTGCAGTGACCTCTTCAGAGGAACAGAGAGAGGAGAGGGAGGAAGCCTGGTGTGTTTACTTCCGATTTTGTCCAACAATCACAGGCATGAACTAGTGCAATTCATTCCGCAATCGACATTCTTATGATTTCATATCGGTTTTCTAAAACATGTTTTGCCAACTCTAGAGTTAACATAAGCCTTTGCTGGAAAGGTTATGCTCCCGAGAATTACAACAGGCTCTGTAGTAAAATCATCTGACATTTCAGGGAGCCATTTCTTCAGCGCATTGAATGTCAAGGCACACAGAAAAGAATCTCTAATTAGTGACAGAGAACAAAGGACGGTCAAGTTTATTCTTACTTAAGTCCGTTGCTTCGACCTGATTGATTAGTCAGATAAACAGCTTTCCGGGTTCGGCTCACTGACTAACAAGAATTGTCTCCTTGTGTATTTTCTCCTGCAGAGAGTTTTTAGCACAGTCCCTAACAAGCAAAATAAATTTATGTCCTCGATATTGTTTTCCAAGGCGTTTGCCTGTGTTTCCTTGTGACCTATAATTGTGTTTAAATAAACATCTGAGCAGGAATATAAGAGTATGCCAGGCGCAGGGACGCGCAGAGGCTTGGTGGCAAGAGGGAGGCTGGCACGTTCACAACAGTGACAGCCGAGCGTGGGGGTGGCAGGCGACGAGGCCGGAAGGCCGAGCGGGGGCCGGGTCATCTGAGCAGTGGGGCCTGGACACTCGGGGCAAACCAGCAAAGGGGCGGACGCTCATGGTAGCACGAGGGCTGGTAGCAGGAGGGGATACGCGGAGGGGGCTGCCCCCCACTTTGGGAAATGACCGTGGTCGAGTGGAAAGGCCGTGAGTGTTGACGTCATATGCCGGCTCTGCGTTTACTGTCAGGATGACAGACATCGGGGAAGCGGTTTAACTCATCAGCTCCCCAGCTTTGTCTCCCCTCATGGTGACAGACACACCGTCTCCAGGGTTTCTGTGAGGACTGGGTGAGGAACAGCACACGCGAAGTGCCCAGAAGATGCCCGGACTTGTTTGGGAACCTGTACGTGTTATTTCTTCTGCGGGTTTTAGGCCATTTCTAAAAGCTCGTTTGCAGTAACAGTAGCTAACATACCGTGTACCACACTTTATTCTAACTGCTTTTTATGGATTAATTCATGGAACCCTCACACCCTGAGAAGTAGGGCTTTAGATGGGGAAACTGAGGCACAAGGGGGGTTGAGTAATGTGTCCGAAAGACAGGGCCACTAAGTGCAGAACTGGGATTCGAACCCAAATAGCGTGGCTGGCCCCGCTACGATCACAAAACCGGTTTGTCTACGATACACAAATTACCCATCACGGTCCCACCAACAACCCCGGAGGCAGATGGGTCAGTTTCGTCATGATTTTCCATATGGAAAAGTTGAAGCTGACGGTCTGAGTGGCTGGTCCCCACCTTAGCCGTCAGCCTCTCAGGGGCCAGCTCTCCGACCTAAGCCAGATCCACGGACAACGTGGCCCGCCGCCCACGGATGATTCAGAAGGAGATTCTGGCTCAATTCCTGTTCACGAGTCTGCTAAAGCACCATGTGACTGAAGGGCAGCCCCAAGATGCCACCCTTCCTCCCAGCTCGGCGCCCGTAACACATGAAAGCGACTCGAATTCGGGCCTTTGATGGCGGGACCCTAACACGTTCCAACACCTGCAAATCACAGAAGCCTTGATTCACAGATATTATTTATACATATATTATGATGTATACATATCTTACTTATAGACGTACACATGCTATCTACACATATTATTTGATAACTACGGATATCCAAATCGACTTGGTTTTCTAGAGAAAAACCGCAGCAATAAGTCTTAATTTTAGAGCCAGAAAAGATGAAATATGTGTACGCGCATAAATGTATGTGTGGATTTTAATCCTGGAGACCACAGCCTCTAAAAACAGAAGATTATTAACCGCTCGAGTCCTCTGTACAATAAGAAACGGAACCTGGTTCCCACTGCCACCGTGAATACGTTACAGTTTGCAAAGCCAGACACGGAAGCCCCTTGGGATCAGGTGGCTGTAAGGAGATTGCTCACGTGGTAGTGTCCGCCTCATACGACCTTACGACCTGGCCCGGCTTCGTGTGTTGAGGCTGGGCCTGGAATAGGGCCACACATCGCCCTGGCTGGACGGCCGCGAATAACAAGGAGAGACACAATGACCACAGTCCTGCTGAGAAACCAGAATCCCAGCTCTGTCCCTCCCAGGAACGGTGCACCCCCAAACCAGGCCCCGGCAGCTTCCCGCCGGCTTTACAGTCACCGACGTGAACGCCGTGAGGAGCCCCCGCGGGTTCCCACGCGTGACAGGTCCTGCCCCTTCGATCGTGGAAACTTGACCAATTCGAACTATTCTGGTTTTTAAATCGATATCTTCTTTTAAAGATCCCCTGTGATGTTACCAAACCGGTTTAAAAACTCTCCCTGCGTATAGAATCGAGTATGACTAAAATCCTCAAAGTTCTATTGTCATGTATTTTTAAATTTAGTCGGTTATATATTTTGAATATATTGGCGATAGACCTTCATTCTCAGTGTCCACCAGTTAAATAGAGTTCATTGCCTTCATAATAACTAGTCCCTCCCTTTTCTTTATCTACAAAATCCCAATATTATTTATTCTAGGAGTGGATGGGTGGTTTAAAAAACAAAAAAAGAAACCTACATTTCTCATCATTCCGTGGAAAAACCATAGCCCTCTGGCGAAGTTCCGACCGATGAACTATGACCAGAAGCTGTTTGGTGAAGATCTGGAAAATCTTAAAACCGGGGTAGGGAAGGGTATGTTCGGGTTGCATACTGACCTTTTCCCTCTGTCTTCCTCCTCTTTCTCCTGCCTGAAATACAATCACGATGGCTGGAGCTCTAGGAGACATTTTGAGGTCACGAGGATGAGGGGTCCCCTGAGAACAGCAGAGCAGAAAAGGTAGGAGGAGCTGGAACCCTGATGGTGTTGAGGAACCACCGGACAAGGTCCAACTGGCCTCCTCCAGATGGTTTTTATATCAGAGAAAACGAAAGCCTCTACTTAGTCTACTCCAGTGTGCAAAATCTCAGCTCACCTTCAACATGACTTTCTAAGGAAAACTAGCCAAGTTCAAGGTAAACATATGAGCTGGAAATGACGTTCTTGCAGACTGGGAGGTGGAGGCAGGGCCAGCAATGAAGGCACACTGTTGGCCCACACCCAGACTCTGCTCAGCTGCCCCCGGGAGGCTGCGTCAAAGAAAAACACGGCATCGCCTCAGCAAGAAAATGATGATTGGTTCTACAGTTTGCATTTCTTCCTCAAGTGTTCGTCGAGCGGCTCGCTCTGTGCTTGGTGTCTAGAGAGTCCGTGACGAGAGTGACATCCTGCTGTCACGTCCCTCAGGCCTAGATCACGACTCGAGCTGGCAAAGAGAAGGTGGTGAAGCCAGCATTTCAGGCTCGTAGAGAGCGTGCGCACTGTTCGATGAAGACGTGAAAGGGAAGAAAGACCCAGAAGCGGGCAGGGGGAGGGTCCTGCCCATGTCGCAGGGAAAAATAACTTGCATTCTACTCTCCCTGACAACGAGGCACACGCGCCCTCTGCGGGAGTTAAGGATGGCAGTGCCCACGGGTTTGACCACTCAGAGCCCTTGCGATGCACTTTGACTGCAATTTGCATACGACCAGAGCAAACCAGCTGTTGCTCCTCGGCCTCCTAAGCCGGTATTTGCCTTCAAATCAGATGTTATTTACTGATACTTCGCCACTGAAACTCGATGCCCTTGGCACTTAATGCCAAGAGTGGGGAGTACTCTTGTCTTTGAAGGAATCCAGATTTCATTTTTCTAAGCTATTTCTTGTCTTTCCTCTCTGGCTCTGCCTTTTTTAGGGCACCCGAAGGACAAGGTGGGGAAGTCCCGTGCCATCACGGAGCAAGCTCCGCAGTGTCTCTGTGAGTCCAAGCTTTGGGGCGCCCTTTATCCTGAGAGCATTTCAGTGCTCAGTGGCGGACATTCGCTCTTCCTTAAAACTCGAAGCCAGATAAATAATAGCGTGAAAAGCTGATAGGAGGTGAAAGAACACACATAATCCCCATCCTTGCTTGAGAAAATGTCGGGACGTGAGGAAAGTTAGACACAAACCACCGTGAGTGAGTCCAGCTCGAATGAAAACGGCCGAAGCAAGGACACTGCGTCCATCCCTCTAAGACTGCAGCGCCACACGCTCGCTGAGGCCTGAGAATTCCCGCCTACCGTCCAGGAAGCGGCTGTGGTCATTTGAGCGGTCCCGTGACCCGGGATGGTGAGGGAGGCGGGGACGCACGTGGGAGCACGGCCAGCGTCCGCGTCTTCCTCACGTGCATCAAGCTTTGACCACGACCGGCACTGTGGTTGCTTAGCCTCTGGGTCTGGAAGAGAAGAAGGTACCAGAGCCCAGTTGTTCTCGAAGCGTCTTCCCCATCTGGTGCTGACTCTCCCAGCGTTTTGAGAGTCATCCTGTGTGGTCCAAACCGTGGTTCTCGGCCCTCCGAAGCCCCCGACGCAGCCACTGTTTACACCATAACATGGAGATGGTCCCTCTTGGTTAAGCCCTGGGCAGGGGTCAGGATACTGGGCTCCGGTTCCGGTTCTGCTGTGTGACTGGAACCGAAGCTGACTTCTCCAGAACTTACTATAAAACTAAGACAACTAAACAACAGTATCTGTAAATTTCCTTCATCTGCGAAGGATGTTGCTGCTTGATAAAACAAATCATCGATGGCTAAGAAGTGTCTCTAAGTGATGGCACCAGGAGTGGGGGGGGGGCCTTTAATTGAGGGGCCGTGAAGGAATGGAAGGAGTGAGGAGCCGGGACAGGGCCTAGGACCTCATCGCCCAGGAGCAGAGTGCGTCCCAGGATGCTGCAGGCTGCTGCCCCACCCCCGTCCCCAGGGCTCTGGTTAAGAAGCCTGGTTCCTACAGGTGCAGAGGTGCAGGAGGCCACGCCCTCCACCCACCCTGCGCTGCTCCAGGGCCAAGGCCATGTGAGCAAGTCGGGGTGGCCTGGGGTCCTTCGGCAGTACCCTGTATGTGACCTTTGGAAGCTAGGGACTTGGGGCAGGCTTAGGTTGGTCTAAAGCATCAGTTTTTTGGATGTCTGTTGTTATTTTTGTTTCGATTTGTTTCACCCAGAGTTGATTTTGCAAAGAAACTGGTGCTGTTTGTTTCTCGGGGCGGAGAAGGGGGAGGCGGTGGTGGAAACGGGAGCCTTGGGAAAATTTTTTTCTTGGGAGTTTTGCCCAAAGGCCAAAATTACACTTGAAATTGCTGAGAAGGGTTGTTCTGCTGGAGGCGTTGGCGGCTCCCCCCGAAACGCAAACGGTTATGAACTCAACAGGAAACCAAACGTGGAGAGCAAAGCTCTGCTGTTCCCTCAGGCGCCCCGGAGTTCCGTGGATGGAGCAGGAGGAAGAGGCCCTGCCAGGGAAACGCTTTCACCTCCGACCTCTCTCCACCTGGGCCCACCTGGGCCCACCTGGGCGGAGTGCCGCAGCCCTGCACCTCTGCCCTCTGGAACACCAGGGGGCAGTGACAAGACCTTCCTGGCAGGCTTGAAGCCTACACCCTGGTTCTCAGGTCCCGGGAAGGATGAGCAGGCACACACAGAGTGACAGGGCAGCGAGGCGGGACCTCAAGGCCCTGTGGGGGGATTGCTGTAGGGTCCTGGGTTAAAAACAACCTTTTTTAGGGAGCCATTGGCACCTTGAATGTTTCCTTTTCACCCAGGACAGAAAGCGCCCCAAGGCCCGAGAAAGAATCAATCACTTTTTACAAATGTCCTTACCGCTGGCCCGGTGCCAGACGGGCAGCCGCAGAGTTAGCGTGCGTGGTGGCTGCGCGGTCTCGGAGGAGGCCATCTCTGCCGTCAGTTGAGCTCACGGTCCTCCAGCACCCGCTCCCACCGACGGACGGTTCGACCGGCGCTTCAACACGCAGGCCCCTGGCGGACCTGTCGCCCGTAAGCCATCGAGCTGCAAAGCAAAGTCGCAGTCACCCTCGGGCACGCAGTGAACGGAGATGCGGCGCAGGTGCTCGGCGCGGGGCGCAGCTCGGAGCCTTGGCCGGTGCGACACGGCGGGGTTCCAGGGAGGGCGCGGCGGGGCGGCCCGCGGGGCCTCTGTCTACACTGCTCGCTATGAGCCAGGCGCCCAGCGCAGTTTCTGCCTTTTTTCCTTTTTTCACAGGGCGAACATCATCTCGGGGTTTTCTTTCAGTGAGCAAAAAAGGAACTCATGTAGGCGTTTCGGGAAAAGCGAAGTCGTGGTAAAGTGAATTTTCAAAAACTGTGAGGAGGGGACTATAATTTATTTCTAATTCTGGGACTCCTGCAAGGGCTTCGCAGGAGGAATCATTCGCAGAGATGTTACCCAAAAAGCAAGGGCCCGTACACGGGAGCCCCACGAGGCCGCCCCTGCCACCAGGTCCTCTGTCAAACGGGGTGCCCACCGGAAGAGTCCTGCTCTTAGGGGGATTTTCGCCTCCCATAGTACGCGCTTCTCATCCGACTCTCCCCACGCCCTCCCCACTGCCCCGGCTGACCGCCCTTCCTACTCTAGACGGCTTTTCTGGAATTTAAATTATAAGTTAATTTTGTAGCATTCATTAAATGGCATTCGTTAAAGTCTCGGCCCCCATAGTCTCACATTTTCTTAGAATAGCTTTGATTTTGTAACTCTGATCCGGCGAACCACCTGCCACTCTGAGAGCTGTGCATGTGGGATTCTAACAAAATTGTCCTCAAGACGTCTTTATGCACTGTGATGCGGCATTACACGGAGGTCAGAAGCAGCACAGGTACGGGAGCCGCTCATTGCTTAGGTCGCGTCCATTCTCGTTCACGGTTTACTGTGTGACCTCGTGTGTGTTACTAAACCACTCTGAGCCTCATTTACCTGTATAAGTACCTAGCACAGTGCCTGGCATATAATAAACACTCAAACTAGAATTTCCCTCTCTTTCCTTATTCATTTCTAGCTAAGAAAACAATAGCCCTGAAGGTGAATTTGCTTCATATTGTATAATAATCATTATTGTGATTTATTCACTGTTATTATTATCGTTGTTTCCATTGTTTCAGCTAACATTTTTTTCTTTCTCGGGCACTTTGTTCAATTCTTAGGTACTCACTCCAGGAGAAGAACGTGGAGAACCGAGCACTACCCAGAATTTCAAAGCCACTTATAATTAGGTTTCAAACACATGAGCAAGCAACAAAAGAACAAATGGGTAAAATGGACATCATCAAAATTAAGGACTAGTGCTTCAAAGGTCACCATTAAAAGGTGAAAAAATGACCTACAGAATGGGAAGAAAAAAATGTGAACTATATATCTGGCAAAGGACTTGCATCTAGATTATGCAAAGAACACTGTGACTCAATAATAAAAAGACCGAATGAAAAAATAGGCAAAGGTTCTCCAAATGGATATACAAATGGCTAAGAAGCACATGAAAAGATGGTCAAAGCATTAGCTCTCAAGAAACGCAAATCGAAACCACAATGAGATACCACTTAACACCCACTAGGATAGCAAAAATAATAATAATAATAATAGAAGAAGCAGATAGGAAATAACAAGTAGGAGCAAGCATGGGGAGAAAATGAAACCCTTATACACTGGTAATGGGAGTGTAAAACACAGCATCCAATTTGCAAAACAGTCTGACAGTTTTTCAAATGGTTAACCTTAGTTACTAGAAGACCCAGAAATTCTATCCCAGGTACATACCCAAAAGAAATTAAAACCTATGTCCACGCAGAAACTTGTACATGATGATTATAGTGGCATTATTCATAAGAGCCAAAAGGTGGAAACGACTAAGTATCCATCAACCGGTTGGAGGATAAATACTTCCGGCAAGGGAGTATTATTTGGCCATAAAAAGGAATAAAGTACTGATACCTGCTACAACAGAGGTGGGCCTTGAAAACATTATGCTAAGTAAAAAAGCCAGTCACCACATATTATAATTATGTGGGTCTGTTTGTATGAAATATATAGAATAGGTAAATCCGTGGAGAAGAAAAGTAGATTAGTGGTTGCCTAGGGCCGGGGTGGGTTGGAAGGAAGTGGTGAGCGGCTTCTAATGGGTACAGGAGGTCCCTCTTGAGGGGGATGAAAAGTCCTAAAATTAACTGCAGTGATGGTTACACACCCTGTGAATATCCTACGACCACCAAACTGCATAATTTAGGTGGGTGAATTGTATGGCATGTGAATTATATCTCAAACTATTATTTTAAAGATAAGCAAGTGGTTAGCACCTATTGAGGTTTTCTGACAATCTGAACTCATAGCTTTAAGGCAGTCCATGCGGTCCCTCCAGACCCCGCCCACCCCCCCCATTCAGGGGGTCAGGGAACTGTCCAGGAGGCACTGGTGCTGAAGGCTTTGGGTGACTACCTCGTGCAACAGCCCACCCAATCGCCTGAAGCTCCTCCACGCACCGAGAAGCCCCACCCTCTGCTCTGGTGCCGTGGTGGCCAGGAATGCCCTTCCAGCCTCACCCTCGTCTGGTAAACTCCAGTGCTTCCAGTAAGGCATGGTTTGGGGCCACCCCCTCTGGAGCCTCGTCTGACTCTTCTGGTAGGGTTAGCCATCTTGCCTGTCCCTCTGCTCTCGGATTGCCATTGGATGAATACCTATTAGCCCCTCTGCCTGCCAATTAGGCTTTCAGCTCTTTGAAGGTAGGAATTGAAACACGTTCATCCGAGTGTCCACATCACCTGGCAACGCTCAATAAACTGAACGAGAAAGTCAAGGAGGTCACAAAGCCAAGGAGTACACACTTACCATGTGTCCGACACAGAGCTCACTGCAGTGTTGAATTCTCCAGAGAGCCTGCAGGAGCTGAAATGATAAAGCACACTTTTCCAATAAGAAAACTGAGGCTCAAAGAGGACAAGTAATCTCCTCAAAGTCACAGAATTAATACTTAGTGGAATATCGAACCGAAGTCATGTCACGCTAAAGGCCACAGCCTCTTACAAAGAATTGAAATATCTCCCAAGACCACTACATCTATGCATCTGTTTCCCAAAGGGCTTTTCTTTCTCCTTCTGGCTGCTGCCGCTTTTCCTCTGGGGTTTCTGCATCCTCTGGCAGAGGCTTCGGGATTTCGTGTTGGATCTCGGCTTTTTCTTAAGGTTATCTTCATCTAAGATGTATGACAAATGACTCCTTGTTTTCTTGGACCAAATTCATGCCGCTTCAGGGGAGAATGTTCTGACCTGCTAAGCTAGCCTTCACATGGGCTTTAGACTGACCATTGCTTGGGGGGAGGGGGGCAAAATTCTCCAGTCCGAGCGCTCCTGAATCTAAGATGCATGCCCTGCGTGACTTCTTTGGCTGCTGTTCTGTAAGTGCGAAGTCGGATCGAAATATCCACTGGATAATGACCCTCTAGACACTTTGGGAAATAATTCAAGCAACACCCAGGTGGTGTTGCAAAGAGGCACGAGAGCATCTGGTTGCCACGGTAACGGCAGTTGAGTTTCTGACACGGCCTGCAGCGGCGGCCGGGTAAACACCAATATGCTGTCTCATTTCCAAAGGAAAAAAAACAAAAAAGCATTTCTAAACCCACCCACTGCCTCAGTGTGGAGAACTCTGATATGACAAAGAGGCAGGTCGATGTGATTTCGCTTCTCCATCAGAGTGTTTCTCTGAAAACTGAAGCGTTAGGCTGTGCATCAGCTGGCGTTTCCTTCGATGAAGCTGGAGCTGGAGTTTCTACAGACTTCCTCTCTTCCTACCCCGTCTCAAGGAGCTCCTGGGACGAAGGAGAGCTTGACCCTCACAGTCGCTTATCTGGGACATAATTCTTATAATTCAACAGAGAACCCGATTTCCTTTTTAAATATGTTTAAAAGATATGAAGCAACCCGGATGATTTACAGTAAATATTATTTTTACACCGGTCAGGATAAAACCAAGACACCTGCCTTCATTGGCATTCTAAACAGCTGGGACAACTCTCCTCACTGTTGACTGTCAACACAGCGAATAAAGACACAGGGGTCCTCTCAAGGTCACCTCGGTGGGCA
>NW_011888969.1:1551835-1553725 GCF_000151845.1 Pteropus vampyrus | reverse complement strand
CGCTGGTTTGCAGAGGTAGCGGGCACGTGGGGCTTCGTGTTGTGACTCGCCTCGCACTCGGCGATCCACGCTGGCAGGAGTTTACATTACGAGTGAACAACGAAGAATGCACTGCGGCTTAACTGGAAGGTAAACCGGTTTGCCTGAGGACCCCCGGGACTCGCCCCACAGGGAAGATGGCCTGGTGTTCCAAGGCAAGATTCCAGCCACTTCCGGCTCTAGGACAGTAGACACAGGTCCAGGTCAAGCCTGCTTGCGTTTCGGGTCGTGACGATGATTAGGAGTTGCTCCGTAAGCAGCCTACATAACAACGAAGGGGGACGGGTTGGCAACGAATTCTCAGGAAGAGGTTACTAGACACGCGTGTGCACACGGGAGGCACAGTGCCCGGGTCTCACGCCAAGTCGAGACCACGGCTGGGGGCGGTCTCGCCACAAGTCCAGCGAATGCGAATGGACGGCAGGGTTTGCAAAGGCGACATTTGACTTTGGCCATTTACTGATTTTAACCCCAGACCTGCATCTGGTCCGATCCAAAATTCAAGTGTCCCAGGCTCCACCAGGAGGAACCTCGACACGATGATGGCGACATCTATCATGGAAACTCACACGTCGCCTTCTCAGAGAGGCTCCCAGCCGTCCGGACCCCTTCTCTGCTTGGGTTTCTCCACAGCAATTACCACCACCCAAAGCACTATCTTTTTCTCGTGTGTGTTGTTTGCTCGCTTGCACTATAATGCAGGACCGATGGGGGCAAGGATTTGTTGTCTGTACCTAGATTACTTCCTGGAGCACAGTACTTTATTAATAAATATTTGTTGACTAAATGAACACCCCTCTGCTTTGAAAAACCTGTGTTACCTCAGGAGCAAAGGATGAGAGATCTATTAGTGAGAAAAAGCATCGGAGATTAGGTCATGGAGCAAACGGTGTGATATGACAGCGATTTCCCTAAACAGTCTGGAAAAACCTGGCATAATCTGTACAAAGGATAGAAAGAAGTAAGTTATTGTGTGATGGGACTACTACGGATAATTGAAAACTGAGTCCTTTTCTGCTTCGATCGGTTTCCGGGAGAGCAGATGGATGAGCCAGCCCTGGGAGCAGGCCTGGGTCTCCAGTTCCTGTGGCTTCTCTCCTTCCCGAGGCGACGCCTTCCCCGCGGGCCCTCTCATCGAGGGTTTGCACAGATAGGAGACAAAGGTTGAGTTCTCGCTCCTGCCGCCATCTGCGTAGTGACTCGGTGAGCCCCCAGCATCATCCTTTGAACATTTTCTACGTGACACGTGCCCCGCTGTGGGGACCGAAAATCTCTGAAAGATGCAGCAGTGACCTCCCACTGGCAGTGTGACATAAAATACATGTTTAAACCCCAGGCCTCTCGCCTCCTCTGCCCCGGGCCTCAGCTCTCAAATGTCTCAGGGCCCCAGGACCCGGGGTCTGAGCACGGAAGGGCGGTGGTGACAGCCCAGCAGGCCTTCTGCTGTAAACAACCCAGTGTCAACATTCCTGAGAGGTCACGCCACAGGAAACGGAGAACAGGAAGACAGAGCATCAGCACGTCATCATTTAACCGAAGAAACGTGGGCTATGTTGACCACGACAAAGCGGGGAGCACTAGAAGAAATGACAATCGGTCATGTTCGAATTAGTCCACACCGTCGGAATCGAATAGCTGGGCCGTGGCCGCTGCGAGATTTTAGTGCGAATTCACAAATTTGGTCAGGAATTCCAGGACAAACAACTCTTCCGTGAAAAGTGAGTCGGTGACCCAACTGGATCAGCGAGGCAGAAGACAGCTGCTTCCGGGTCCGGCAGTGAGGACTTCGAGTCTGGTGCTGGTTCACCGCACGCTCTCCACACGGGATCTGGGGAGTCTCTGCATTCAGGT
>NW_011888969.1:1547598-1549935 GCF_000151845.1 Pteropus vampyrus | reverse complement strand
AAAGCCTGTCGGATTGGCTTCCTTGCCTGTGTACCCTTTCATGATGCCCCGGCCTTCAAGGGTAAAACCACCCTGAATCACCACCAGGAAGCAAAGCTTCCGTAAGCTAATATTAACCATTCCCTACTGACCATTTTAAAACCTTTCTTTAAAAGAGATTTTGGAAAAAAAAATTATTCTGTTAGTGCATGTTAGAGGTTTGGCATATAATCAGGAAAGATAGTCTTTGTGTGCTGGAAACTGTACTAAATTCTTGAAGTTCTTTGTCACCAAACCTCCCGGGGCAAAGGTGGGGAGTTGCTTTGTTTTGAGAAATACAATCCTCTGAAACACCCCTCCCCACGTGTTCCCACAAGATCAAGTGACTGGCGGTTACAAAGGCCGTGGGCGTTACAGAGACCCTAGGTTCTTAAACACACACAGCTCACTTTCTTGATCACTGAGATGGCAGAATTCCTCAGGGATTCATCAGTCAGGAGCCCATGGAATCTTCAGTCAGTTCTTTTCCACCTTCTGGTGCAGAGACAAGGTGCCCACAAATATCTTTAAAAAAGAAAATTTTCCCTCTGGGTCTGCCACGGACCTCACACCCCTTCCGGGTCTTGGGGGTCCTCTACCATCACCCCTTTGTTTTATGAACCCTGCGTAGCCCTCTTTTGACAGAGAATGTGAGCAGAGAGGAAACAGGAAAACTGTCACTGTGGACCATTAAAAGCTCACAATTTCAATAGGGACTGGCATGTCATCACGGACGCCACTTGACCGTAAACATGATTACAAGTAATTCTGAAAGATACACATTACTAGTAGATATTTAATTGCTAAGATGAAAGGAAGAAGCAAAGGACAGCAGCTGGGAGATTAAATGGTCCCCAGATGCTCAGATGGGTGTCAACCGGAGACGTGGAACCCGCATTATGCGCACATAACTTCTCCCCCGGCAGAACTTCTCGGGGCTTGGAGAGAATTTACGAAAATGTAAAGGGAGTCACCTTTAACTCTTCCTTCCCTAGGTTTCAGCAAATCCGTCCCCTCCGACTGCTCCTAACAGGTCTTTCTTCCTGTTCTTCCTGTTTCAGACGCTCCAGTCCTAGATTCCCTTCTCCGGCCCACATTCTTCGGAGAGAATCTGTCTCCCATGGTCCCACCTGCTCTGTTTATATCAAATGACCAGGTGGATGGCCACGGCTGACTACAGAGAAGCGAAGCCATTGGCTGGTCTGACTCTATCTGATGTGTTTGCTCCGGAAAACGTGAAGACACCCACACTTCGGCTGTGACGAGCTCCGAACTGAAGGCAATGTGCAGGTCGGCCCAGGTGGTCACGTCTCACCATTTGACACGAGACAGTGAAGCAGAGACAAGAAAGAACACGCCTCCAGGGAGACACAAAAAGCAGACTCACTTCTTGAATGACCATGGCCCAGTTCGAACCCCTTGTGTAATGCGCCCATCCTTTCTGCCATAAGAATCCAAAGACATCGTCACCACTTCCAACACCGTTATGGGCACCATGATGATCGCCCGCGTCACCAGCATCACCACCACCACAACCGCCATCATCTTCGCTGTCATCGGCATCATCGGCACCACCAACGTTACTGTCACCAATATCATCACCATCATCACCAAAACCATCATCACCATCATCACGACACCATCACCAACACCACCATCATCACCACTATCATCAGCGTAACCACCATCTTTGCCATCACAACCACCATCGCCATCCTGTCACCAACAAAGCCATCAACAACTATTCCTGTTGCAAGCACCTTGACCACACCTATCACCGTCACCCATGACCATCAACTTCATGAATGCTACCATCGGCAGCAAAATCGTCCTCTCTCAATCGGGCTCATTGGAGTGAGTGTCCGTTCCTTGCATCTGGTGAACCCCAACTAATCAGGGCCTTAGATTAGGATTTCCTAAAATTAAACTGGTGACAAAAATATTGGAGCCAACCCAAAATACACGTGAGACATGGATCATGCAAAACACTGGACCTGGCAGATTTTTGTAAGGGAAGTTAAGAACATTTTGCATTTTGCGTGATTAAACATTTTGTGATGGGGAAGATAACCGCAAAGAAAAGCAAAACACCTTTTGCATTTTCCTCCTCGATACGTCGTCGCCCGTTGTGGCGCAGGCGCCGGGGACCAGGGCTCCGCCTCCGTCTCTATGCCGAACTCCTTTCTCAGTGCCCCTGACCCTGCGGGGTCTCTCGTCAGTACGTTAACCTGCACGCTGCACTGCCGGACGCAGCGGAAGACTCGGTGGCTGACGGTGTGGCCAGGGGACCCCAGGAGGCGAAATGTAAGATGTAGGCAC
>NW_011888969.1:1542083-1547548 GCF_000151845.1 Pteropus vampyrus | reverse complement strand
AACTAATCAGGGCCTTAGATTAGGATTTCCTAAAATTAAACTGGTGACAAAAATATTGGAGCCAACCCAAAATACACGTGAGACATGGATCATGCAAAACACTGGACCTGGCAGATTTTTGTAAGGGAAGTTAAGAACATTTTGCATTTTGCGTGATTAAACATTTTGTGATGGGGAAGATAACCGCAAAGAAAAGCAAAACACCTTTTGCATTTTCCTCCTCGATACGTCGTCGCCCGTTGTGGCGCAGGCGCCGGGGACCAGGGCTCCGCCTCCGTCTCTATGCCGAACTCCTTTCTCAGTGCCCCTGACCCTGCGGGGTCTCTCGTCAGTACGTTAACCTGCACGCTGCACTGCCGGACGCAGCGGAAGACTCGGTGGCTGACGGTGTGGCCAGGGGACCCCAGGAGGCGAAATGTAAGATGTAGGCACCGACCTGGAGGAGAAGGGCCTGGGGTGTAGACATGCTCCGTCCTGATGATGCGCAGAAGGCCTTGTGTAGGTTCACAGGGCACGCTCCCGGCTCCCCACGCTGCTGCTCGGGCGTGTGTTCGAGGAGTCCAGGGCTGACGGACTCCTCCCCCAATATGAGCAGAGCAAACCTGGCCAATCAGAAGAGGCTCCTCCCACGCCCTAACCTGGAACCCATGGGCCAGGGAGTGTCACAACTGGGCCACCCCACAGTCTCCTCTCCTTGGTGCAGCTTCCACCCGTGCATGCCTGTCCCGTCCTTTTCCAGAACGAGGGGGCCAGAGCACCCTGACAGCATGGTCACCTCTAATTTTCAAGGGATTTGGGTTGAAGAGCCCAGGAGTCAGGCTGACCAGGGTCAGAGCGACTTCGAGCAAGTCGCCGAGTCTCTCCCAGCCTCAGCTTCCTCTTCTGTGTCACGGGATGGACCACGAGAGCTCCTTCGTAGGGTTTCGTGACTATTAATGAAGTAATAGTAATTACTTTTATTAAATATTTATCATTTGCTGAGTCTAGTGCCTGAAGCTAAATAAATGTAAACCACCCTTGTTTCGTTTTTCTTAATTGTTGTCTTTTGCAGAATCTAACTCACGGTTGTTCAATTAGCACTTGAAATTACTAATAAAGACATTTAGATTTAGTTAGGAGCAAAACACAGGACGTGGGAAATGGAACTCTATTAATCCTAATTGTGCACGTTTGATGCCACCTCCCCGCTCTGCTCTAAGTTCCCTGACGGTGGGCACTGAGTCTTCACTCAGTTTTGTGTTTGCAGCCCTTACATAAGGCCAGGAGTATAGTACATAGTAGGTGCTCACTAAAGCCTCGGGGAACCATTATGCTTATCCGCAGCTGCTTTTCAGTGACGTTTTCGATTGACTTCAGAAGAAAAATTAAACAGCCCTAAAGTAAGAACTGACGGAGATGCGCGATTTATTGTAAGAGAGAATGAACAACAAAACGAAGACCTTCGCCTCAGAGAGCTGCCTCCTCTGCAGGTGGGGGCCCAGCCGTGGCCGTGGCTGGTGCTGGCACAGCGTAGGCTCCGTAGGTCAGACAAGTAATTAAATCCTGCTTCCCAGGAGTGTGAAATCGATCCCCAAAATAGCTGCCTCTCTTCATGGCATGCATCAAAAATGTTTGTTTACGGAGAGCTGATGGGCCACTAATTACCTCCTGACACCCTGCCACGACACTCATGCATTTCCCAATCCAGCCCTGACAGCCGTGAAGTGCACGCCTGTCACCCCCTGCTGCCAGGCCGCAGTGTCCCTGGTCGGGGCCACGGACTCGGCTCTGCTCTGAGTGACAGAGACCAGCGAGGTCCTCACTGCGGCAGCCCGGCTCTCACACGATCTAATCCGCTTCTTGCTGATCCCTGCGACTAATGAACCCTGTGTCCATGGGGCCACGAGTGCCATACGATGGCGGTGACATTGGGTGTCAGAGTCCTCGGAAGCTCACCGTGAGCGAGGGGCCCTTCGGGCTCTGGAGGCATCGACTCTCAGAGTCGGGCAGCTCTTATTCTAATGAGCTCTTGTCATCGACACATTGAACGCTCCTAATCCGCAAATCCCGTTTTTCTCAATTTAAGACTATAATTCTCCACCCGGCCCGTTTATAACCTCACTGATTTCAGTGTCCTGCCCCCCATTTTAAAGGACTTGATCTAAGAAAGAGGGATTGAGGTGGGAAGGGGCCTTCAGAAACCTGACCTGTGTATTAACTAAATGAGGGCGGTGCGCAGAACTCACGGGGATTAAGCGTCTACCGCGGAGCAGGCAGCATCACAGCTGTGTGGTCACAGCCTTCGCAACTGCACAGCATGACAGAGGCACCGCTACGTCCTTCGGAAACGGCATTTCCCACGGTCGCTCACATTGCACTGATCATTGAATAGAAGGAAGCCCGGGCCAGGGCGTGGAGAATTTCAGAGCTGAGATGTTCTCGAAGGCCTCTTCTGTCTGAGTTCATGTGATCGTTTCATTTCAAAACTACTTACTGAGCACCCACGATGTGACAAGCACTGTTTTCAGCCCTGGGCTCCAGCAGAGAGCAAGTCGAAGGCCACAGGGGCTCACCGTCCACGGAGGGGCCGGCAGCGAGCAGTGCCAGGCGCAGCTGTCATGTCAGGATCCAACCTGTGTTTTGAATGGGGGTGCATGCTGGGAGGCCCGAAGGACCCAGGAAAAGAGGGTGTGTTCCCGAACACCCTTAACACCAGGGTCATCGGTCAGCGCACCCAAAAAGCTTGATTGAAAACCACATGAGGCAGAGTGTGGGCTGGGTTAAGGGACCAGCAAGGAGCTGAGGCCCCCGCAACTAGTAACAATGGGTGGCCAGAACCTTCCGGGGCCTGGATGAGGGTGGGGGTGGGGATGGAGTTAGAGGGGCGGAAGAGCCCGGGCAAGCACGCAGATTCCCATGCTCCAGGGAATCGATAGTGCCGAGGTTCGAGACGCTGCTCTAATATTACAGAGCTGCCTCGAACTTTCGCCAAGAAAGATGTCCCGGCCAGCTCCCCTGGCTGCAGTGCCCCGAGTCCCTGCACCTTGCGGTGGGCGTCAGTACGAGGATGTCCGTGGAAAGCTGTCTGCTTTGGACGAAGCAGCCCTCTTTTCGACTACTTGGTAAGTAAAGATTCTGTAGGGATGCACACACTCGCACTCGCGTGTGCCCGCGCACACGCGCCCACACCCTAGTGGAATCCTAAGTCACAGCCCCTCTTGGTGACGCCGAGTGACTTTAGAGGCACATCCAGAGCCCTTCAAACTTGCCATTAAGGAAGCTAGACACACTCACGGGGGCACGTGCGTGAGGATGGGACTCCTCTGGCCCTCACGTGCAGATGGGAAATACGAATCCGGGCCCGTTTTCTCCTGGTGTCCGAAACCTTTTCTTTGGGCTGCTGCATGCAAACGTCGTAAAGGTCACGGACCTGTCATCTGACAGATGTAAAACTTGTCTTTTCACTTATTTAAACCAGTTTCTCACTGGGACGATCCCGCCATGGGCATTCGCGTGGGATCACCTAGCTTTCGGCGCGCGTGGAGGCCATGGAGCGAATTTCGGACGGAGGCAAATACTCTGCTTCCTTGGTTGTGGCATTTCCCCCGCCGACGTCCGAAAGCCCGAGGCAAAGCGAAGATGGAGAAGGGAGAACATGACTTTTTCCACCCAAGTGACCGACATTTTAAAAATCACCGACACGCGTGACTTCACTCGGAGAAGTCGGGAGGTGACATTCAGTTATTCTTCATTGCTGCAGGCTGGTGGTGGGAATTCTTCCTGGGGTCGGAGGCACAGTCCGACTGACTCAAGTGGCCGACGGTGGCTTCTTTGTTTAGAGAGACATAACCGCAAGGAGCCTTCGCCGGCTCACGTCTCTGCTTTTCCTCCAGGAACAAGCTTTCCAGATCTGGCGCCGGGCCCTGCTGAAACCGGACAGCAGACGGGCGCCTGGACAGCCCCCCGAAACAGCCTTTCGTAGGAAGGAAACTCGCTCCTCCAAGAGGTCTGTATCTTGGAGCACCGCAAAGCAGGCATCTGCAGACAGGCGAAGTGACCGTCGGGCCCGGGCGCGTGGGAGGGTTGGGATCCAGGCAGAGGACGGAGTGACTTCAGTGCTGTGGGACATGCGACTCCCCAGAGCTGCAGCCTCGTGTGCGGAGCTGTCTCTCTCTCGGTCTGGGAAAACACAGGCCTCGAGGGATCCAGTGGGTCTGCCAAAAGCTAACACTGGATCAAAACAAAACCAGCCCACCCAGTTATACCAGGCAGCAAACAAAACCAGTCCACCCAGTTATACCAGGCAGCGGCTGCCCCAGGCCACCCCTTCCCCCAACCCATGTGAAACCCACGGCCTCCCCCCCCCCCCGCTTTGCTTTTGTTTTAAAGCGTCGCTCATTCCTCAAGTCCTCAGCTCCACGGTATTTGTATGAATTTCGTAATGCTCGAAATCTCATCTCGTTCCGTGAAAGGGGGAAGTCTCTGCACGCCGCGAAATCGTTTTATTAACCTGCTCCCTCAGCAAAGCGATCTTCAGTCTGGAGAGCGTGCTTCCCAGACCTTCTCTTAGGCTACATTAGCTACGATATTCTTAGATATAAATTAAGATGTTCTACCAAGTTCCCTTGTCTCTCAGTCCGTGATAGAAATAGCAGTTCATTTCCCAAAGATTAAAAACGAGGCATGACACATAATTATTGGAGCAGGAGAGATTGTCTCCCGTCTCGCGGAGCTGGCCGTCCCGGCGTTTGGGGTGTCGGCAGGAGCACACGGGCTCAGAAGTTCCGTGAGGGGTCGCCCTCCAGCGTTCTGCTGTGTTTTGGGGTTCCTAAACATCGCTTGCTGAGGATGGGCAGGAAAGCGGAGGCCCCTGCCGGCTGAGTGCTCCTCCTGTGTGGGCGAAAGACAGATGAAGACGGATGAGGCCGTGTTGTCAAGGTGATTTAAGGCGCCACGATGTGGCCTTTCAGCAGGTGTCCAGGTGAGTCAAGAGCACAAGCCGATAAGGACACTGGAGGCATCCGCTGGCTTCATCCACAAGCTCGTCTCTTAACTGCCGCCCATCCATCAGGCCAGCGGAGGAGATACTGGTTCTCACCGCTTCAAATTGGGTTTATTTTCTAAACTTTATTATATAGATAAAACTTCGCTCCCGGGGGGACTCAGCTGGAGGGTACTTCCATAAGTTTTTGCAGAGCTGAGCAGGCACTGTGGGCAGATGGTACCGGGGGTTTGTCTAGGCCGATGACACCCGTGTGGCTAAGTGAAGGTCTATAAACAATTAGGAAGCCAGCCTCCAGGCACAGCCCAGGCCTTCAGCTTCAGGCTCACTCAATGAAGCGGCCGAAGGGAGGAGATGAATACTTCCGAATCAGAAAACCAAGGAAGAACCCGGTCAATATTCTAAAAGCCTGGAGTTCTGAGAAGCGGAAGGAAAAAGCATCTGAGAGCCACAGAAAAGAAATATCTTCAAACTGTACTCTGGG
>NW_011888969.1:1541676-1542033 GCF_000151845.1 Pteropus vampyrus | reverse complement strand
TTCTCACCGCTTCAAATTGGGTTTATTTTCTAAACTTTATTATATAGATAAAACTTCGCTCCCGGGGGGACTCAGCTGGAGGGTACTTCCATAAGCTTTTGCAGAGCCGAGCAGGCACTGTGGGCAGATGGTACCGGGGGTTTGTCTAGGCCGATGACACCCGTGTGGCTAAGTGAAGGCCTTTAAACAATTAGGAAGCCAGCCTCCAGGCACAGCCCAGGCCTTCAGCTTCAGGCTCACTCAATGAAGTGGCCGAAGGGAGGAGATGAGTACTTCCGAATCAGAAAACCAAGGAAGAACCCGGTCAATATTCTAAAAGCCTGGAGTTCTGAGAAGCGGAAGGAAAAAGCATCTGAG
>NW_011888969.1:1537619-1538121 GCF_000151845.1 Pteropus vampyrus | reverse complement strand
GTCTCCCCCACCTCCTCCAGTGATATATCCAACTTAGTTAGTCATTAGTTCGCCCACTAGTTGACTTTCTCGTGCACAAACAGAACCCCGTAATCACTCAGGGACTGACGATGTCGTTCCTGCCCTCTGAACAACTCACAGCCTGCGCGCGTGCTCTAGACCTGGCTGGCCCTGCGGATGTGCCAGATGCAGAGGGACCTCGGGGCCCTGGGGGGCAGGGAGGGGCCGGCACCCAAGTCTCCTCAGAAAAGGACAAAGCCCCAGGCCTCTGCCCCCCCCAGGGGCTTTTAATCCCTGTTATCTCCCCTTAAATGAAGGGGCGGAGAGGAAGGGATTAGCAGGGCGCTTGCCCGAGGCTTCTGTTCACAGGTGAACAGGCCGAGATCTCTATCACGCCTGCCACTCACCCATCTGCCTGCTCGCAGGTTTGAAACTGATACCCAGGAGATTTTCTGGCTTTATCTCTTCAGCAAGGTCTGTTGGGGGAGAGGGATGCCTGGCC
>NW_011888969.1:1536028-1537569 GCF_000151845.1 Pteropus vampyrus | reverse complement strand
GACTAGAGCCCTCCCTCTGGGCCGGCCAAGTGACCCCCTGAGAGCGGAAAGAAGCCCCTTTGCAGAGACGGGTCTCAGCTGGGGCTGCGGGCACTGTCTCGAGGGCAGCGTGTAATGGCTCTGGCATGGAGTCTGGGAAAAACGCACGGATTGAGCTGATGCGGCCACTCACTGAGCAAGAATATTTCTTGGCAACTACTGTGCGGCATCCGTGGCCATCAGCCACACGTCCCGCGGACCAGGGCCTCACATCGGGGTCTGCAGGTCAACCTCGTGGCTTTTTCAAATGTCACCTCAAAGCCCTCAGAGGAGAGGAGAGAAAAAGTATTGAGCTGGCTTCGTGCGTCTTGCTGAAGGCACAGCTGGGACCAGCCCCTCAGCTGATGAAGCCAGCTTAGGTCAGTGGCTTTCGCGTCCCCGGGTCCCGGGCGCAGGCTGCAGGGGCCTGGGCAGTGGGCACACACCGAATAGGAGCACCGAGTGAGCAAGGAGGTGGGATGGAGAGAAGCTTGGCCGCAGATTCAGGAGCAGCCTTAGGGTCTCCCCTGGGCTCCACCCCGCCTCCCCCCTCCCCTGCTTACCCTCGTTCAGGCCCCTGCGGCTCTCTCCAGATGGGCCGGGTGCTTCCCCGAGCCACTCGCCCCTCCTGGCTCACTCGCCTGTGCCTTTGTGCAAGTTACTTCGCCTCCCCGGGTCGCGGCTCGCCCAGCTGGGAAGTGTGGACAATCACAGCGTCTACTTCATCCAGTTACCGCGGAGGGTTGAGAGCAGATAGAAGATGCTTAGAACAGGGCTGGCATCTAATATGAGCTATACGACTGTTGTTGGTCGTGGTTATTTTAACTTATTGGCATCAGCCCAACAAAGAAAAAATGGCATCGTTCTTACTCTGGTGAAACACAATGACCTGCCCGGGGTCCCGGGACTGGTAAGCGGCCGACCCGAGGCCAGGCTCGAAGCTCACCCACGGCCGGCCGGGTGACCGTCCAGGAAGCCCTTCCTTCGTGCTGAAAACGTAGTCCTGGCCTTTGTGTCCACAGGAGGCCCGTGAAGGCTGGTGTCACCCTGTGCCTTTCCCCCGACACAGCCCAAGTCTCAATCGTAAATGACCTTTTTCTAGGCATGTTTTCCAGATTCAAACACTAAATCTGAACTGAGAGATGGTCCATAGCTTCCATCTGTTGATTTCTCTGATTTCAATGTTTCGGGTGATGTTGGGGTTCTAGGGTTTGGGGCCCGATGATAAATACCCTCTCGTCTTTGAGGTGACACGTTAAAAAGCCTCCTCTCGGGAGGTGATGAACTGTCCACCTTGAGTGTGTTCGTTCCGTGGGGTGGCATCACCCCCAGAAGACCACTCTGTGGAGTCAGCACCGGAAGCACCTCGTACAATGACACAATGACATGCTCTCCTCCAGCAGCCTCGTGTTTTCGTGGGCCCCGGAAGCTGTTGAGAGACACACGTCTTCCTGACCTGAGGCTCGGCAGTGCTGGCTGCCAAGACTTAGGCGTCGCGTGACGTTCTCTCTCTGAAACGGAAC
>NW_011888969.1:1526811-1531703 GCF_000151845.1 Pteropus vampyrus | reverse complement strand
GACAGGGACCAGAGCATCTCCACAGGGACCAGAAGGTCCATCCGGTCAGCCACACTCGCGGCCACCCACCCCTCCCAGCTCAGACCCCCAGCATTACAGAGGAGCCGACCTCCACGACGAAGCCCCCTTCTCCACTGCTTCCCCGCCAGGCTAGTCCCAGCCACCCTCTCCCAAACGGAGCCCCCAGAAGCAGCGCAGTCCCTCGCCTCGGTGGCTTCGAACCTGTGGCTCCTTCTACTAGAATGCCCTTCCCTCCCTTAACTGCTTGACATCACCTCCTCCAGGAAGCCTTCTCTGATATGCCCCTCTATCCCATGATGCTACACATTTGCCTCTTGCTCCCTCAAAGGCGGCAGACAAATTCGCCCCAATACCACATTAGTCTGTGAGGGGCTTACACGCAGCTGCAGATCTGTTAGTTCTTAGATTTGGGAGCACAGGGCCCCTGCAAGGTCGTCCTTGCCCCGCCCGGGGCTGCTCCATGGCCCCTGGGGCCCACAACAGGCGGGCGCACACAGCGCTGTACTCTGAGCATCGCAAGCAACACACGGCGCCACCCGAGCACAGCGTCCCCATGTCACCGAGGTTCGAGGTTCGGCTCCTCTGGGGTTGTGGTTCAGAGAACGAACCCACCTGTTAACACAGATAAACCAAATGCGGACATTTAACGCCCCAAGGAAAAGACACCTGAAAAAAAAGAACTCTACTTTCCTCCCTAGAGTTTTCTTCGAGAGAACAATTAACCTCCAGAGACGTAAATCTATGCAAAATCTCTACTGGGAAAGAATTTAGAGGGAGGCCATGAGCAGTAACTTTCCAAGAGGAAGAAATGTGAGTTTCTCCCTCAGGCCGGGATGTTTCCGAATTGACCACCAAAGGCCATCGGTCAGAGCCTGTTGGGCGACAGGAATCCTCTGCACAGCCAGTAATCCCATCAAAGCGAGAGGTAGGGAGGGGCTGCTCTTCCCCGCTCCCCAGTTCCCCGCCCCCCAGTCCCCCGCCCCCCAGTCCCGGAAGGAAGCTGTTTGCTCAAAGCACACAGAGGCGCCACTCTGGAGAGGATCAAGCAAGCCCTAGGAACCAGAGCTCACCCCGCTGTGGCTGCTCTGGCCCCTCCCAGAAAGAGGCGGAGCCTTCCAGAACACGCGGTGCAGGAAAACCCCCAGCTTCAAAGGCGTCTCTCTTCCCATCGCTTTCTTTTAAAAAACGAATTAATTATAAAGCCAGAAGAGCCGCCTCCCACTCCATCAGCCCTCAAGAGGGGTCAGGGACACAGGTTCCCCAGAGTCTGTGACAATCAAGACTCAATGAAAACTCATTATAAAAGTAAATTAAGAAACAACTCGCCAGCATCTGCTGCTGGCTGGTTGTTGTTTTCCCCTTTTAAGCCCAATAAAACAATTAACTTTACATCTCAGTTTCCACGGCAGAGCTCGTTTCCCAGAGCAAGGCTCTGGGCGGCGGGGGCTCTGCGTGTAGAATCAGCCTGTGCAGGGGGGCAGGGGGGCAGCCATGGGCCAGGTGGCTGTCACTGCACAGGGACGCTCAGGTTTGTTGTCATAATCGTGCTTCGCAGCAGAGCCGCCTCAGGGGGCGGCGGCCGGGGCCCAGCAGAGCCCATTCCTCAGGACAGAGAAGATGTTGTCATATGTGTCACATGTATAACATGTGACCAAGTGAAATAGAAACCCAGTACAGGCCTGTCGTCGGGCCTTGGGAGCGTGTGCCACAGAGCCCGGTCTGGGGTGGTCTTGGCCTTTTTTGTCCTATCCACAAGGCGCAGTGGGACTCGGCCAGGCAGGGGGTCGTGTGCTGGCTGGCACACTTGGTGGGGGTGAAGGTGGTTGGGCCCAGAAGGCCAGAGTTGTGGTGGGCTGGGGGGCGGGCCGACCACGCAGGAGAAAGAACCTGGCCCAAGTGAAAGACAAAGGGGGTCGGCCACCGCCTCCCAGCAGCCCCCCAGCGGCACCCCGCGGGCCACAGCTGGAAATAGAGATGGAGGGCCGGGGCACAGTCCGGGGGGCCTGGGCTGCAGGGGCCCAGGTGGCCGGCAAGGAGCAGTGCCGAGGTCAGGGGGACCGGCTGAGATGGCCCCTGAGTGGCTGTGAGGAGGAGGTCGAGGGCCTTCAGCGGAGGACGGGGTGAAGGCAGGATGGGGTGAAGGCACGACACAGCAGGTGTCACACACGGCGCTGTGAACGGAAAGGGGAGGGTGCAAGGCAACTCCCAGACGGCTCCCTTGAACACGGGGCCTGGAGGTGCTTCCGGGTGACATGGGGGGCCTGGAGGTGCTTCCGGGTGATGTGGGGAGCCGTAGCTGGGGAGAGGGGCTGGTTTTCAGGCAGGCCGGAGAGACTGGGGTCTGCACGGGGTGAGACAGTGACTCGTCTCTCCATCCTCCTCCCGAGGGGGCTCAGAATGCCACTCAGAGCTGGGGGCTCTCCCGGAGTGAGGAGCGGTGCCCAGCCTTCTCTTTGCGGGGTTCCGAGCCTGTGCAGACGCCGGGATGGAGCTGCATCCGGCAGGGCTGGTGACAGAGGCGGGCGCCGGGGCCTCCAGGGAGTGGGGCAGGACCCGTCAGTCACCAGCATCCCAGCAGCTTCTGTCATCACCCAAGTTCCATGGATGTGGTGGGGCTGAGGGGCCTCGGAGGCCAGGAGATGCGCACTCGCCCGCAGGTGTGACGGATGTGGCCCCGGCCCCCCAGAGTCTATGAGCCCCGCTCCCCCTCTTGGCACATGTTCCTTCACCCCGAAACGTAGGTCCCGCAGGGAGAGGCTCCTGCCTGCACGCCCCGGAATCCCCCCCCCCATAACTGCGCAGGAAACGCACCCCGCCTCCCGGTACTGGCAAAGACAGCTCGAGAATGGGCAAGAATCCAATAAAAGAAAATACACGCGTCCCCAGTGTTGAGTCGGCATTTCCCGATGTCTGCCTCGCGGCGTGAGTGAGCGTTGCACACACGCTCGCACCCCGGACCCCAGTGTCCGATGGCGGAGGAGGGGCGGCCTCTGTGAAGGGGCAGCTTCCCTCCCCGCCTGACATCTCAGAACCGTGTGTATGCGAATGTCACCGGCACTGTGATGCTGTGGGGGGTGGGGCTGGGGGGACGCAGAGCCCTTGTCTCTGAGGACAAGGCACCTCCAAAAACACTGGGGGACATCCGAGTAAAGGCGGAGGAAGGGGGTTCTGCTCCCCATCTGTCTCACACATGAGACGGGTCCCCGAGTCCCACACTGGTCCGTGAGCTTATACTGACCTCTAGTGGTGGGCTGGTGCAATGGCCCCGCTGGAGCTCGCGGCTCTGCTTCGTGGCCTCTGCTGCCCTGTCCACGGTCTCAGAGCCCAAGCCCTGCCGTTAAAGACTCCCGATGCCCCATAATAAAGTCCACAGAGACGTAACCTGCGTGTCTCCAAATTTCAAAAAGATAAATACAAAGCCTTAACTCTAATATGAAGCAGAACTGCAAGAACTGAAAGGAATTTGTGATTATTTTGGGGACTCACCAGAAGCTCCATCTCCAGACTGCCCGCTAGACGGCAGTGCCGCGCTCCTTACGAGCGCCCAGAACCCTGCCGGATAGTGAATGCCTGTGGCCGCGCCTCCCTGGGCGGTCACAGGGACTCAGCCCTGCCAGGTGACTCAGCAGCAGCTACAGATAGCGCGGGGACACGTGGTTCCAATAAAACTCCGCTCCCCTAACGCTGTTTATGGAAACGAGTATCTGGCTGGATCTGGCCCACAGGACGGAGTCTGCTGACCCCTGGTTGGAACAGCCCCTTCAGCCTACAGGTAAGGACACACGTGGGCGGGAGGGGTGGGGGGCAGGGAGTGGCCAAAGCTAGGAAATGAGATCCTGACCAACTGAGAGCAAGGTCAAGTCCCCGGCCCCCCCCCCTTGCTTGGTTCTTGCCCTTGGTTCCTTGTTTTTTCCTTCGGGGGTTCTTTTTTCGGTGTTGTTTGGCGGGGGTTTTGGGGACCGGGCGGTGGGGGGTTGGGGGGTTGGGAAAGCCCTGACATTCATTCATTCATTCACTCACTCACTCATTCGCTCAAGCCTTTGTTGATCACTGAGCCCGCCCTCCTGGCCAGCCCGGCCCCCCAAGGGCACAACTAGCTGCCTCAGAAATGCAGCCTGGGGCTGCAAGCCGTCCTAGCTCCCCCTGGAGGCACAGGGCCGCCCTGGGTCTTCCTCACTTGTCTTGCATCTCCCCAGGGCATGCCCCTCCGTGCTTATGTCTACAGGACGGGCCCGCAGCAGGTGTTCAGCACCATGGCCAGAGAGCAGAGCTCCGTGGGGCCAGGCCCCTCCAATCAGTCACCAGGGTCCCCCGGGACCTCCAGGATCTGCTTGCTTCTGGGTCTGGATGCTTGGCCAGTGTCTACGAACTCTGCAGTTAAGGACTAAGTTTTATTCTTTTTTCTTTATTCTTTTTTCCCAGTTGTTCTTGGACTGACGCTTTTGTAAAATACAACAAATATGAGAGCTGGAAGATAAAAAGACACAAAAATATATTATTAGATTCAGCAGACGTAAATTTATTCTGTCGAGTGGCTATAACAGTGTCCAAACTCTAATCTCTCTTCTTATTCACAGTGGACAGGGGACGAGCAGCATGCAGACCTGAGGCTGAAACGAACCTGTGTCACAAAGCCTGCGTCAGCGTTGGCTCTGGCCAACATGTCCTGGCCAAAGCGCTGTGCTTGTGGTCATTCTTGCCATCACGGTCACTGGGGGCTGCTCCTTCCCTGGTGAGAAGTGTCCCCTCAGGACTGGCCATCGGACATCCCAAAGCTCCTGGCCCTGGATCACAGGGCCCCCCAGCTGTGCAGGAGCCCTCAGGATACACTGCACATGCATCGCTGGTGGCACAGGGACCCAGGTCCAGGC
>NW_011888969.1:1523041-1526761 GCF_000151845.1 Pteropus vampyrus | reverse complement strand
CGTGGGGCCAGGCCCCTCCAATCAGTCACCAGGGTCCCCCGGGACCTCCAGGATCTGCTTGCTTCTGGGTCTGGATGCTTGGCCAGTGTCTACGAACTCTGCAGTTAAGGACTAAGTTTTATTCTTTTTTCTTTATTCTTTTTTCCCAGTTGTTCTTGGACTGACGCTTTTGTAAAATACAACAAATATGAGAGCTGGAAGATAAAAAGACACAAAAATATATTATTAGATTCAGCAGACGTAAATTTATTCTGTCGAGTGGCTATAACAGTGTCCAAACTCTAATCTCTCTTCTTATTCACAGTGGACAGGGGACGAGCAGCATGCAGACCTGAGGCTGAAACGAACCTGTGTCACAAAGCCTGCGTCAGCGTTGGCTCTGGCCAACATGTCCTGGCCAAAGCGCTGTGCTTGTGGTCATTCTTGCCATCACGGTCACTGGGGGCTGCTCCTTCCCTGGTGAGAAGTGTCCCCTCAGGACTGGCCATCGGACATCCCAAAGCTCCTGGCCCTGGATCACAGGGCCCCCCAGCTGTGCAGGAGCCCTCAGGATACACTGCACATGCATCGCTGGTGGCACAGGGACCCAGGTCCAGGCTGGGCAAGCCGCCTTCCAGACAGGCTCATCGAGGGAGGGAGCACCAGCCGGTCCCGGGCTCCTGGCTGCTCACATGCTCCTGGGCTCGGGAGCCCGGATCAAGCCTGCAACCAGATTCTTGGGAAGAGGAGGCTGCAGGGGACCCAGAAACACAGGAATGGGTCCTGCAGGGTCTGGGGCTGGCTGAGGCAAGTGTTTACAGGTACTTCTCAGGGACCAGGGACTGGCACCTTCTACTTGCCACTTAGGTTCCTGGGAATAATAGACCGGTGTCCACGAGCCTGGACTCCAGATTTAGACCTTGTGAGCATTCTGGAGGGGATTCTGTGTCCTGTCACAGCCTCTCAGAGACTGCAGAGCTCTGGGGTGGCAGCAAGCCTGAAACCCAAGAGCATGTCTTGGGGGCTCTCTGAAGGCCCCCAAGGGTGAAGCCAGGCTTGGTTTATGTGTCGGCGAGGACAGATGGGGTGGGTGAGATCCAGGGCTAGCACTCCACGCTCCAGAGAGGGAGGGGACCGGGGTGCGGGGGGATGGACTCTGGGACGTCACAGACAGCGAGTGCAGGTTTCCTGGAGTGCACTAGGCCTGCCACACGATGAGGTGCCACAGGCTGGGGGGCTTAAAGCAGCAGAAGTTCATTATCTCACCGTTTTGGCGGCCGCAAGTCCACAGTCAGGTGATGGCAGGGCCATGTTCCCTCCAAAGGCTCCAGAAAAGGAAACTTCCTGCCTCTTCCAGCTCCCGGTGTACCCCGGAGCTCCCCAATCTCTGCCTCGTTTCCATATGGCCATCATCGCCCATGTGTTTCCATCTTCACGTGGCATTCTCCTCTGTGCGTGGGTCTTTGTGTGATTT
The DNA here is from genome assembly GCF_000151845.1 of Pteropus vampyrus. Classification (NCBI taxonomy): domain Eukaryota; kingdom Metazoa; phylum Chordata; class Mammalia; order Chiroptera; family Pteropodidae; genus Pteropus; species Pteropus vampyrus. The sequence goes on along the minus strand of NW_011888969.1, from coordinate 1,525,308 downwards.
CCCTCTTTTTATAAGGATCCCAGTCATATGGATCAAGGGCCACCCCACTCCAGTCTGACCTCATCTTAATTGATCTCATCTACAAGGACCATATTTGCAGATAAAGCCTTATTCACAAGTACTGGGATGAGGACTTCAAACCAGCTTTCTGGGGACACGACTCAGCCCGTAACCAACAGTAGGGTTCTCGCCTGGACTGTCCTGAGCGGACTTGGGGTTCCATGGTCCCTGCCTCAGCTGCCAAACACGGTGGCCTGAGACGCAGCAGCAATCTGTGCGTCTGGGGTGGAAGGGGGTGGCCTCTGGAAGTGTTTATGTTTTACTCATCCCTTTTATCTAAGTGGCAAATATTTCGTGGCTCAGAGGAAGGTTCACTTTCTCCTGCTGTGATGGGGTGCCTTGTAGCTCCTCTCTGGTTTTCATCCTTCCCCGACAAGGATACATTTTCAAGGCTTATCGGAAGATTTGTGACATTCGAAGGTCCAGGAGGTGAAAATTAGTTGCATTCTCCTTAAGAAATTTAGATTGTCTGCTTGGCTGTTCAGAGTAGTAATTTTTCACCCTTTAGAAACGGATTTATAGAAATCACCGCAAGACTGTAAAAATGTTCCCTGGAAAGTTCTTAGGTGTTTTGAGGTTTCTGTGAATAATGTATTCATTGTTAATGTTATTCATAGCGGGGTTTTTTTTTTTGTTTTTTTTTTTTTTATGGAAGCAGACCAATGGGAGAGGTTTTGCCAAAGAAGCTTGTTGAAAAAGTAGGGACTGAAAAAGCAGGTTTGTAAGACGAAGGGGGGACAGCAGGGCGGGTGGCTGCAGCCAGCCTGGCCTTTTGACCTTGGGGAGCTGGCTCCATTCGGACCTTTGGGACCTCAGTTTGCTCGCCTGCCAGATGGAGGTAACAATGGGTCAGGCTCGCAGAGCTGGCCGACATGGTGGTTCAATGAGAAATGCAGGAAAGGAGCTGAGAGGCTCATGGCACCGCTGGCCCCCTCTGTGACCGCGGCCGCCTCAGTGACGGGGCAGGAACCAGGGACAGGTGGAAAGGGGACCCCACGTTTTCAGTAACATTTTATTTATTTTTTTATGTAAAAGGTACTAGACAAGAATATAATAGACTATTAAAATAGCTCTATGGAGATATAATTCACTTACCAGAAAATTCTCCCATCTAGAGTCACAATTCGGTGGCCCTTAGTACCTTCCTAGGTGGCGAAACGCTCGTCACTGTTCTAGAGCATCAACGTCCCTCGTCCCTTGACGGGCGCTCCGCCCTCTCGGCCGCCGCTGGCCTCCTCTCCGTTGCTCCTGGTCTCTCTCTCGTGGACGTCCCACACGGATGGAGTCACACGGCTGGTGGGGGGGTGTGTCTGGCTCTTCCTGCCCCGAGCGTCCTGTTTTCAAGGTCTGTCCCTGTCTTCCTGAGTGTGGGGACTTCATTCCTCTTCACGGCTGCCTGCCATCCGCTGTGCGGATGCCTCACACGCCGTCTGTCCTTCCACCAGCTGATGGACGTTTGGATGGTGTCAACTTTCTGGCTGTTGTGAGTAGCGCTGCCATGAGCGGCCGCGCGCGGGTTTTTTATAGACGTACGTTTCCAGCTCTCTTGGGTGTTTGCCTCGTCCTGGAATTGCTGGGTCGCCTGCAGCTCCGTCTGATCGTTTAAGGACCCGCCAGGTGGCCTTCCGAAGCGGCCGCTGCCTTTCCGGCTCCCACCAGCAGCCCACGAGGGCGCTGACGCTCCTGCGTCCCCGACGACACGTGCCACTCCTGACTCTGACTCCAGTCAGACGAGAGGGTGTGAAGCGGCATCTCTCTGTGGGTTTGATATTCATTTCTCTGGTGAGCATCAACTTCGAACATTTTAAATTCTGAGTGGTGGGCACGAGGGCGTTTGGCACATTATTCTCTTTATTTTCTGTATGCCTGTACGTTGTCTTAACACGTGTTGCTTGCTGTCGCACCTAACACAGTTGATTCATAGCAAGCCTTCGGAACACGGTAATGATCCAGGTGCCTGCAGATAGGGCTCCTGAAGAGAACCCGCCTGCTGATCCGCAGGTGGCCACTTTCTCACGTGGCCGGACGTGGCCTGCCTTCCACGCGTGCTCGTGGAGAGTGAGCTCTGGGGTGTCTTCATCTTCTTATAAAGACACTAATCCCATCACGGGGGCCCTACCCTCATGGCCTCATCAAAATCTAATCCCTTCCCAAAGGCCTCCCATCTGCAAATACCTTCGCCTGGAGGGCGGGGCTCAAGTTGGGAA
>NW_011888969.1:1518268-1520591 GCF_000151845.1 Pteropus vampyrus | reverse complement strand
CAGTGTGGGCCCCGCAGACCGGACCCATCTGAAACATTATCATTTCACACTTCCTTGTTGAGGACCCATGACATGATGAGTAGATTTTCTCTAAATCTGTGAGCAACTATCCAAGTGCTTTTGAATGTGATGTAAATTTCAAACCTCCAAATAACATGATTTCTTGCCTGGTCTCCATGGATCACGTTTTGGGGACAGGACCTTTGCCCAAGTCCATGAAGCTGCCCCTTGGGGGAGTGGATGATGATAACTAAGCGGAGGGTTATCTTAAGGATCCAGAAGCCTTCCATCTCCTGATAACCAGTCCTACATTGAGACCTAATGGATGGAAAGACCAAAATCAGGCGTGTGACACGTATTTAATAAATTTTATTCACTTAGTCTCAAATGGCAGCGTTTGGGCAGAACAATCTAGAGCAGCAATTCTCAGGCTTCCGGGGTTTCCTGAGACTCCTTCACGAGATCGGTGGGCTCGAGTCTATTTTCATTATAAGACTGAGGTGTTATTTGCCTTTTGAACTGGGTCGATACTTAAACCGATGTTGGAAAGGCGATGGCGGGCGAACTTGCTCGCGCCTTAGCACCCATCAAGGCACACGTGTCAGACTGCGCTAGACACAGCTGCGTTCACTGCCACGGACTCACGGTGTGAATGAGAAAGAAGCCAATTTCAGTTAGGGACACCGCTGACCGAAATAAACACAAGCACACAGCATGTTTGCTGCTTAATGAGGCATGATGGCCGTCTCCAGGAAAAGCGCTCATGCGGCTGGTTGAGTTGGGAACAAAACTGTCTTTTTCGTGGAATTCTGCTTTTATTTGAAAGGATGACTGACAAACCACGGTTATTCGGTGTTGAGTATCTGGCAACATTTTCTCAAAAATGAACGAAATGAGTCTTCACTTCAAGGAAAACAACGGACAGGATTTGTTGCCGATAATCAAATTTGAGTCTTCAAGTAAAAATTAGATTTCTGGAAAACTGGTCTCTGCCTTCCTCAGCTTACCAGCTTCCCAATACTTAAAGGTTTTTCTAATGATGTTAGTGGCAATATTAACAAGCGTGAATTTTCAATGATTATCATGAATGAGTCAACACTGGAAGATCTGCATCGATCAATGAACCAGTATTTTTAAGGGACCAATACTTGATGTCGCAAAACCATGCTGGGTTAAAGATCCGGTCACAGTGCGAAAGAGACCAATACCAGGTTTTAATGCCAACAGAAAAGAAAAGATTCACTCACATAGTTTCAGATTACAACGGACCTTTAAGCAACGACCCCCTGTCAAGTTCTGGTGTCGTATCAAAGAAGAACACGCACGTCCATGGTTGTCTGGAAAGACGGTTAAAACACTCCTCGCCGTTCTGACTGTATCTCTATGTGAGGCTGAATTTTCTTCAACCCAAATGATTTGCCATGGCAGATGGAAGACAGAAGCGGATGTACAAAGGCAGCCGTCTGCTCCCAAGCCAGGTATTGAAGACATTTACAAAAACATCAGAGAATGTTGCTCTTCTCACTAAGTCATTTTGTTTTGAAATAGTTATTTTTCATTAAAAATATTATTTCATTAAAAATGTTATTTTATTTATATTGACATGTAATGGGATTCTTATTTTTATTTTAAAGTAAATAAAAATAATTATTCGAATACTCGGTTTAAATTTCGAATATGTTAACTAAAGAAAGCTCTTTAGGGTCCTCGGTCACTTTTAAGAGTGCAAAGAGGTCCTGACACCAAAAGGCCTGAGGTCTCCCGCGCCACGGCCGGGGAGCCTTATACATGCCATCGATCTCTTGAAATCTCTGAAAAAGTGATACATCGGCCACCTCGCTATCTAAATTCTCTACGTGTTTTCACTTGATTAAAATAAGTCCACGGTGGCCAACTTTTCGTGGTGGCATTAAGCTAGACAATTGACAACGGACAACGTTGGAGGGGGCCATTTACGAGTTTCTTCAGCATGAGTTGACGCGGGTCAGAATATAGCTATGAAGAGCTCCCAGAGGGGCTTCGTTGACAGCGAGTCTGAGCATCCGTGGGTTGGATCCTCCATAAAAAGCCACAGGTGACCTGGGTGGATGACCTGGGTTTGCCTCAACGGTGTGCCTTCGGCTCTTTGGCACCGACATGTAAAGAGGAAAAGATGAAGAGGGAGTCTGGAAAACAGAAGTTTTTTGTTCCAAGAGCCCTCCTTCTGGAACCGGAAATGCATTTCTCACGTCCTATTGAATCTATCTATTTCCATCATCGCTCGTTCGCCAGCTTTCGTTAGGCAGACGCTGAGGACATTCCAGCAACGGGACACAGCCGAGCA
>NW_011888969.1:1509180-1517703 GCF_000151845.1 Pteropus vampyrus | reverse complement strand
AAATCTCTGAAAAAGTGATACATCGGCCACCTCGCTATCTAAATTCTCTACGTGTTTTCACTTGATTAAAATAAGTCCACGGTGGCCAACTTTTCATGGTGGCATTAAGCTAGACAATTGACAACGGACAACATTGGAGGGGGCCATTTACGAGTTTCTTCAGCATGAGTTGACACAGGTCAGAATACAGAGGGGCTTCGTTGACAGCGAGTCTGAGCATCCGTGGGTTGGATCCTCCGTAAAAAGCCACAGGTGACCTGGGTGGATGACCTGGGTTTGCCTCAACGGTGTGCCTTCGGCTCTTTGGCACCGACATGTAAAGAATAAAAGATAAAGAGGGAGTCTGGAAAACAGAAGTTTTTTGTTCCAAGAGCCCTCCTTCTGGAACCGGAAATGCATTTCTCATGTCCTATTGAATCTATCTATTTCCATCATCGCTCGTTCGCCAGCTTTCGTTAGGCAGACGCTGAGGACATTCCAGCAACGGGACACAGCCGAGCAAGACCCCCACAGCGCAGGCTCATTGTATCCCTCGGGAAATAAATGCATTCGCAAAAATTAAATTTTTATAGAAATATTCCCTGGACAAGACTTATTATAGGTGTCCTGCATACTTGGAACTTTGACCTGTTCAGATTTGCTGTTTATGTAAACGTTTCTTTAAAAAAATCAGCTCTATGAAATAAAGAAGGGGGAAAAAAAACCCTAAATTTTCTTTTACCCTATTATTTATTTTATTTTCCAAATGAGGAAGCAGAGGCAGGAAAGCCGAGCCTGAGTCCGCTGCGTCTGAGCCACCCCTGCTCCTCCACGGGACCGGTGAGCTGAGTCTGGTCTTTTCTGAGGTCCGCGGCAGTCCCCGCTCGGGGTCACGAAGTTTGGAGTGGAGCTAAGGCCACCTCCTTCTCTGCTTTCCCAACTAGTTCAGGTTCCGCTTTGGGCTGCTCCCAGTGCACCAAGAACTCTGCTTCAAAAGCACGTCCTCACAGTCGACTCACAGTCTGTCTGGCCCCCTGTGCCATCGGCTCCGCGTCCACCGTGCCCATCGCTAGGTCCTCAGCTCCGGCCCTGTGGCTTAGGTAGACTAAGCGCTCAATAAATATTTACTCACTGTGTGTGGCAGGAACCTAGGCCTCTTCTCACGTAAGCATGTGCTTTCTGCATGACACCGCCCGCCTCGGTGGCTCGCGCCCTGCCGTGATCGCAATGGAGATGCAGGAAGAGGCTGTCTTAAGTACAGAAAGGTAATATGCAGTGTGTAGTGTCTGCCGCGAACAGCTCAAATGTTAATCAAAAGGCGAATGATTATCTGATTAAACACGTCAGGAATCCAGGGAACTCGGTTAATCCCAAATGCCGCATGCCGTGTGGACGCCGGATGGGGTAGAAGCAAAGTCCAGTTTGGATCTGCACTTGGGACTTTGACAGCTTCTCGACGGACACGCCCGGTGCTCCTGTAAGACTTTCGGCCGCACCCACGTGTCTCTCGGGAGACAGGGAGGGAAGTCTGCGTCAGCATCTCCGCTCAGCCTCCCCCGTGCTGTAGGACGGCGGACACACCGCCTAGCCCAGCCGAGCCTCAGTCGCTTGTCTATAAAATGGGGTTCATTATAAACACATGCTTTTGCCGTGAGGGACTCACACACTGGGGCTCACACATTGGGAGACAGTGAAGGCTGTTGTGGTCACTGCTGCCGGTAGAGCCAGAGGACTTCGGCCCCCCCCACACTCTGTTCTGGGGGACCCGCGGAGCACCCCACCACGCTGTGTGCTGAGCGAGGAAAGCGGAAACTCTGCCGCCTGCTCAGTGACTTGCGAGTTGAACGTTTTGTGGAAGAGGCAGTGCGTCGAGATCACCAGACAGACGGAGCATTCCGCACAGGGTCAAGGTTAGAAATTAAAAGTCTGCGCCCCTTGGTGAGGACTGGGAGGCAGGAGGCAGGAGGAGGCTTTGCTTTTAAAGTTGCTTGTTTAAAACCGGATGAGAACAAACCCACAGACACAAAGAACGAGCTGATGGCTGCTTCGGGTCGGAGGCGGGAGGAGGACCTGTGGGAAAGGCGAGGGCTTCGAGAAGGAGGACTTTGCAGTCATGACACCAGTCACAGGGTGTAATGTACAGCGCAGGGCATGAGTCATTAATACTGCGGTAACTGTGCACGGTGACGAGCGTTTCCTAGGTTTATCGGGGAGACCACGTCGTAAGGTATGTAAACGATGCATATAAACGCTGAGTCACCATGAGGTACACCCGGAACTGATATAATCGTATATCAACTATCATTAAAAATAAGTCAATAAGAAATAAAAAAATAAAAAATTCAAATAGTTGGTTTAAAATGAATGGCCTTAAAATACAATATATTTTTATCAAAATTTTTCCTTTTTACTAGACTTTTAGACTTTTCGAAAGTGAAACTTTTGGGATCTGAATGATGCCTGTCTCGGATACAAATTATTTAATTTCTTTTTAACCGGGACGTCGTCTGACGCTCTGACCGATGATGCCGTGATTACCATTGAGTCTGGGCGGCTGAGGACTCAGTGCAGGGCGGAGCGTGGACGGACCGCGCGCCGCCGCAGAGGCCCTGTTGGGCACGAACCTCCCACACGCCTTGGTTCCTTCCTGCGCACCGCCCTGGTGCAGCCGTGTCCCTGGTCACCGTGAGTGTCCCTGGCCTTGCTCTATGCCTTACAGGGCACAGAGTCTGGGTCACAGGATCTGCCGCCTCCTCTGGGGATGTGTGGACCAGTCATGTCGGGGACACCCACCCTCCCAGCGCGGGTGAGCACCCCGGCCTGGCCGGGACTCTGTTTCAAACAAACTGGGTGCCTTTGCCTGAGCAAGTGGCTTCTTTTGTTCTGAGTGAACGGGGTCCAATGGGAAACCCACAGAGGCAGATATAGGTGGCCCTAAGCTCTAAGGGAGACATCAGGAAGGCCACACTTCCTGCCTGGGACAGAGCTCAAGGAGCAGGGACATTTGGTCCTTTGGTCCCTGTGCTCCACCCCCAGCCTTGACCATCAGCCTGATGCAAGCGAAAGCTTGTGGACCTGAGTCAGGTGCAGGTGAAAGGGAACAAGGGTCCTGAGACCTGTTTGCAGCTGGCTTTGTCACTTGCCAGCTCTGGACAAGTTTATTAACCTTCCTGGGCTTCAACTGTTTGTTTGTCCCTTGCCCCACCCCTGGCTGAAGGACTTACGTGCCCTAGGATGCTGGAGGTGGTGGGGTTGGGCACTGGGGTCTGGAGAGCTCAGAGGGACTCAGGGACCAAAGAGCCCTGGCTTCTTTCCACGTTAGTTAAACTCCTGACTCTGAGCCACCCTGTCCCACACATGCTGCACATGCGTCTTTGTCCAGTTGTAAAAAGACATCGGATTAGACAACCAGGAACCTGGCTTCCGGTCCGCATGCAATGAATGGCTGGTTTCGGCGAGAGAAAGCTGGGCGCTGGGCAGTTGCCGGGCGGGTGGCGGACAAGCCTGCCCTGGAACCTGGCATGGTACCCGCCCGCCCTGTGCAGAATCCGCAGGTTCTCAGGGCTTCCGGGAGGCCGAACAGCCTTAGGAGGAGGGAGGATGCCCAGGTGTCTCTACCTGCATGGCCACTCGTCATGTACGGGGCACCGAAACTGTGCAGCCATGTGGGGCCAGCTGCAGGGTCAGTGTTTAGGCCCCTAAGATGCCATATCCCAGGACACGACTCTCCCTGCTCTGCCTAATCCACGGGGTTCGTAGAGACAATCAAGAAGGTCCTAACGATGATAGCAAAGCTGACTTCAGAGTCCCCCCATCTCCCACTGTCTGCAAATGTCGGTTCACTGGGAGAGACCCATCACTTTGGCATTAGTGAAAAGTATTAATTTCCCTAAAATTATCAGCATAGACCCTATGTTCTTACAAAATCGAAGACGATGTCATTTCACAGGACTTATTTATTTTGCAAATATGGCTGAATCTTGTCTCCCAATTCAACACACCAGGACCACATGGGTTAAGTAGGGGTGATTTCCCGACTCTCGAATCAGTCTAATCCCACAGACTAGTTCAGACCTCCAAGATAGTGTCTCAGGTGGATCCACTGCAAAAAAAACACACTGCACATTTATTAAGTAGTTTAGTACAGCAAATAAGTATTTAATGACATTTTTCTTTCCTTGCAAACAAAATCAGTCCCCCTCGTTGCCCCGTGGACACTCCCGGAAGGCCATCTCATGGGTGGGGGCAGAGAGACCTGAGCAGAACCCTCGGCACCGCCCGCGCTGCGAACAGTCTGGATGTCTGTTCCTCCCAAACAAAATTCCTACCGAATTCATCACACACGTGGTCTCTTTACCTTCCGCCCTCGGACATGTAACGAGAAGGCCATGCTCTCGATCTTCCCAATTGTCAAATGCAGTTCCATCTACCGGATTCCTATGTCCTAAATGGTTCCTTAAAGGCCATCTGCGATATGAGGATTAAGATGATTTGTCCTCTAAAGAAGTCTAGCTCTGCTCAGATGCCGATGAATCGACGAGGACTTTGCGTCCGAGGGCACCTTGGCACTGACACCTCGTGTGCCACCTCGTGTGAGTGCTGCCTATTTACTTAGCTGTCTGCGTGGATGTGTTACCCACATCTGTTTCCTCTCAATGACTTGTCCACATGATCAAAATCTGACGTAAAATGCAAAGGATATAAATGTTTTTAACTTCAAAGAAGTTAGAAAATTTTTACTGTTGATAATCATATTTTTTAATATGTTCAAAGCTCCATAACAAGTTAATTTATTAGAGTAACCTTGACTTAGCAGGACTTGGGGATGGAAAGTTATGGGCAACCGGCCTTTCACAGGATACGCACGGTCTTGTGACTAAGTCCCTGTTTCATGTGGAATTCAGTAACCGCTTTCCGAGTGTCTGTCTTGATGGCTCTGTGCACGCAGGTGCCCAGGTTGGCACGCTGCTAATCACAGCACAGGTATTCAGTGCATGTTTTTTTAATGAGAAATACTATTTATAAGACAGATTGTTAAAAATCATAAGAAAGTCATGAACCCCTGACAATGTCATAAAGGACGTATCTTCCTGTCCCGAGAGCTGCTGCTATGTAAATTACACAGGGGGGCTGGGCGGGGGCAGGGGGGCAGGGGGGAGCGGGGGGGGGGGCAGGGGGCGGGGCGGGGGCAGGGGCGGGGCCGGGGCGGGGTCTGCTTCCTCTGGTTCCAGTTCTGCCAAGACCCAAGAGCTGATTATTTCAGAGCCTCGCAGCGTTCAACCTGACTGACTTATGGGATATTGAAGCCCAAAAGGTCCTTGGAGTGATTTTCTGGAAGAAATATCATAACTACCGGCAAAGCAGGTCGAATCTATTCTGGTTCCACTTTCAATTTTCCTGAAAAAATAAGACCGTGACCCAGTTTCACCTCCTGTTCTTAGAACGTGACCCGACACCCACGTTCTGCGCCTGGCCCGGCCCAGCTCAGGCACGGATGCCTGCAAGCCGGTGTCTCTCCCTCTCCTTCTTCAGCTTCTGGCTGGACAGGTGTCTGTCGCTGAGTGATACACCCCCGTCTGCCCGACTACTCCCGTGTCTGTGTTGACACCACAGCAAACAAGCAGCGGGCGGGTTGCGGGGCTGGTCACCAAAACGCACCGCAATGCTCCATTTCTGCTTCGACTGAATTCAGTCTGATCCTTTAAAACCGAAATACACTTAACCTGCTTATCACAGAGGCTGTCGGTCTGTGATTCTTATCCTCCATCTTTTCACTTTCTAATCTGTTCCCCACCTTTGAACCTCAAAAATGGGCGTCAGCTCTTCTACCCACCACTGGCTTTGTGATATCAGTGGCTAAGGGTCCAAAGAGCCAGGTATTTCACCCCAAAGTCTCCCCTTTTGCCTCCAACACCTAGTCCTGAAAAGATGAGTTCCGAATCCCTCTGGACTTCAAAGTCTTCCTTCACAGAGAGGAATAAAGACGGACCTGGCCCCTGCCGAGGAGTACGAGATCACAGGTGGCCGCGTGCTTGGGGCTACTCAAGGGGAGGTGTCACAAAGATCTTTATTATTCCAGGTGGTGAGACCGGCTCAGAAGGGTTCACGGCTCAGAATTATTCTACCGCTTTGAACACCACGTGGACTGGAGAGCGTCTCCTTTCAGCCTCCCCATCCTCACGGGAAGGGCCCTTTTCAAGGGGACATCATTTACGAAGAACAGAGAGTGTCACAAGATACAAAAGTTGTCACGAAATGACAGTCAGCCAAGGCTGCACGTCACCCTGCTGGTTACCCGGACAAGCTGAGCAGTCAGTGCTCGGGGCGCGGACGTGCCATAGACTAGACCTAACGACGATACGGTTTGAAATAGAACTTAGAACAAAATCCCATCCCTCGGAGCGTATTCCATCGGCTTTTTCTGCTCCTGCTTCTGCCGGTACCTGGCCTTCTGGTAGAAAACGATGATGACCACGGTGACAATATTCAGAAGCACGGCGAGCAGCAGGAGCCAAAAGGAGTACCCATAACTGTGGGTCATCCCTCCGTGAATGGTTGACGGATAAAGTGGGTAAAGCACCTGGGCCAGGTCTTCCGAGAGATGATTGGACTGGACGTTCCCCACAAACAGCACCATGGTCAGGAAAGCGAAGGAGGCTGAAAGAGGAAGTTGCGTAAGTGATACAGCGATAGTTTGTCCTGTCACGTTCTTTCTTTATGGAACTCGTCCTCTGTGGGCACTTACTGAATGTCCACTCTGGGGCACATACCCTTTCAGACATTAAGGTGAAACGTAATGAAACATGAACACGAGCTGGCTCCTAGGCCCGAAACGCCAAAGATCGTGCAGGGGAGCGTGACCAAGAGCAAACGTTCCAGCCCAAACCCCTGCAGAAGCAGAAGCAGCTGCAGGGCAGCTGGCGCCCCGCACGGCCTACTTCCTCGGCCAGTGCACACAGTAGGTGTCTGAAAGGGTAAGCACACAGTAGGTATCTGAAAGGGTGAGCGCACAAATGGTTGAAAAGGACTTGGGAGAGCTGAGGAAGGACAGAGGGCTTCGAATAGAAGTGCCACCCACACCAAGCCACGGCAGGCTGTGAGCTCGGAGGGCTCGGAGACAGGAAGGGGCCCCTTTCTACACCCAGTTTAGAAGAAAGCTTAAAAATGTTTTATCGTCCTCATTTCGTTCTTTACCATGTCCTCCACCAGAGGACATTCCTGGGCTCCGAGTCTGGAAAGCCCTGACTGGGTTGAAGATCGTGGTCGTGGAGTCGGGGGGCAGGGTGGGGGGCTGCAGCCCTGGCTGCGGGGGCTCCCTCCGGCGGGTCTGAGCCCCGCTCCTCATCTGTCAAGGGGGAAAAGCCGGAGATAAAAGGTGGACTCGTGGTGGGGGCTGGGAGCCAGGGGCAGGGGATGACAGCCAAAGCTGCTCAGAAAGGCTTCTTTCTGAGGTGATGAGGCTATTCGAAACCGGACGGTGGTGATGGCTGCACATGTCTGCGAGCATTCTCACAGACACTGAACTGTGCACCTTAAACATGTGAATTGCATGGCGTGGAAATGGTCTCGCAACCCAGCTGTTTGGGAAGGAGGGGAGGAGGTTCAGGACCGGACGGTCCCGTGTCTCAGACTCGGGGTTCGACTGTGCTGTGTGGCCACTGGGCAGTCCCCAGGACGGAAGTTGTTAGGGACAGACGCTGTGTAACTCCTTCTCTGCTGACATGTACCCAGAACTAGACAGATCTTTTGGCATCAAACGTGTCCTGGACATCCTGGCCGTAACCCACACCTGGGGAGCTCTCCGCACAGCGCCCCCAGAGGCCCTAATTACAGGCTTTTGTGCGCAGAGAAGCTTCAGCTGTCCTTGATGACACGTTTCCGTCCTCAGTGTAATGGTTTTACCTCTTCGTAATTTATACGTACGAAGGCTCTTCCTCTGATGCCCCGTGCGTCTTGTACCCCTTAATTTTCCTCCATTACGCCCTTTTGAAGTTTCTTATAAAAGCTTAGTCACAAAGGGGCTGCCCGAATACAGGGTTAAATAGCCTTTTTCTAAAGCGGACGCACATGGCATTGATTTGAGTCGGGTGGGGTCAGTGCACAGACGTGACCGCTGACCAGCTGACCGGCCACCCGAGGAGGCGACACGCCTCACTGCCTGCCTCTCCGGCTGTCTGGGACAGCAGGATTTACTGGGGGCTGCAGGAAGCGCTCTCGAAGACCACAGATGCTCACTTCCCATCCTGGCCTGTCCCCACTGCCCCCGTGACCTGCCGTATCCCTCTGTGCTCCTTGGGGACCTTAGCCGAGGAGCGAATGTGTTGGAGCAGACAGTGTGCAAAGCTCTCCCTGCTCCCACGCTGTCTCCATCTACAATTGTCGGGGTCGGGCCATGCCAGGCTGTGCGGTCCGAAGGGCAGGCTGGGGTCAGAGGGCACAGGAGCCCAGGAGGCAACACTGCTGTGTTTCTCCTGGAAGCAGAATCCCCACCTGTTCCCTACGAAACGGGCCGGCAAACCCACTTCCTCTCTCCCCTCAGCCAGG
>NW_011888969.1:1497288-1507954 GCF_000151845.1 Pteropus vampyrus | reverse complement strand
AGGGACCCTGGCATTTGGGGGGGGACACCTGAGCTTATAACCAAGTCCTGACCCTGTGACAGGAAGTGGGATTGCTGTGCCTGCCCACAGTGGACGCCCGCTAAATCTGGGTTGTTGCTTGTTTTTACCACCAGACAATAAAAGCACAGAAAGAAAGGACGAGTCACGTGGGAATGTGGCTCAACCAGCCGGATCCCGCAGCCTCAGAGCTGAGGTGTGAGCATGCAGCGTGGCCATCCAGGCCGATCCCAGCTCCGCCTGCCGTCCGGGGTGACCGATCGTGAGTCGCTCTGTTAAAAGGCCCCTGCAGGACCAGCAAGGTGCATGGCTCTCTCATGCTCATGCTGTGCCGGGGCTGCTCACACACGTCCTCAACTACTAGCTTAAGAAAGGCCACAGTGAGGGATTTACGCGGCCCGAGTCAGCGGGTGCTGCCGTCGGCGCCTCCTGCACCACCTCTCGGAGTCACGCCAGAGACACGGGGCCCCTGCCGGCCACCTGCACTAGGCTAGCATGAGGACGGCCTCTCACAGGACAGGAGGAAGCCGCCCAGAACCCCTTTCCCGAGAGCACCTCTTCCGTGCTCGAAAGTTCTGGCCTGGCTTAAAATGCACCACCCGGAACTGACACGTCGGCAGGACGGGCTTCTTTACATGCGCCCTCGAGATCAAGCTTTCATGGCGGAGAGACAGAGAACAGGAGAAATGCGGCTGCCTGCCAGGGGCAAGAGGCGCTTACGCGACCAGGCCTGTGGGCAGATGTGGTGGCTCCAGAGGCCGCGAAACCCCAGTGAGACTCGAACCTCCTGTGACTCGAGCTGGGACCCACTTCTCGTCTGGGCTCCAGCCCCCACCCCGACACCTTGCCCAACAAACAAATAAAATCACCTAGCGACACCACGCAGCAGCACCCTGGGCTCACAGGCCACCCACGAGAAGGGCGTTGGCCCCAGAATTGTGGTTTTCTGTGGCACAATCATGCAGATGTATCACGAATCTTAGCCCCAGTGAACCATTGTTGCATGGAAGTGCGATGGAGAGTAAATAAGCGTGCGTGTGCGTGTGGGTGTGCGTGTGCGTGTGCGTGTGTGTGTGCGCGTGCGTGAGCGTGTGCGTGTGTGTGAGCGTGTGCGTGTGTGTGAGCATGTGCGTGTGTGTGACCGTGTGCGTGCGCATGCGTGTGTGCGTGCGTGTGCGTGTGCGTGTGTGCGAGCATCAGTGGATACGTGTGTGCGCTTCTATCCGTCACGTGGAGCCTAATTTGGAGTTTTAAGCACACAGCAGGAGCCCAGCGAATGTTTTATCAATCCGTGTGTGTCTTGTTTAACTCCGTACATTAGGTGCCCAAAGCAAAGGCTGGTGCACGTCATAGACTTTAACACCTAACACCCGCTCCTCGCTCCGCTCCTTGCCTCTCGCCAAGGCACCTAAAACAGAATCCGATTTCCAGAGATGCTTAATCAACGCTGTCGATTTATAACACTAAACCGCAGCCCCCGGCGAGAGGCTCGGCACCCGGCGGGTCGCCCTAACTCCATGCTCGACGGTGATCGTGTATGTTCACGTGTGTGGCAGAGACGTGGAAAGACCGGGCAGAGCAGAGTGCCCGGGCCGCAGCTGGTGCTCACCGCTGAGCCCGCTCCAGGTGTACACGCCGATCGGCCCCAGGAACGTCTGGTAGGGGTTGCTGATGCTGTTGTAGAGGGTGAAGCCGGAACTCAGCAGCGAAGTGGACAGGCCGAGGAACAGGGCCAGGATGACCACCCAGTGCAGCGTCTTAGGCGAAGAGCTGTTCAGCTTCCCTAAAACTAAAACAAAGTTTGGTGAGGTTCACAGCGCAAAATGCAAATCCCGGCGTCGGCCCCCCTTGCAGACCTGACTTTGCTGGAACCAGAGGACCCAAAGCCCGGGCGGCTTGAGCGAGGGAAGTGCTCATGGCACGAGCCATCGGATTTCTTTCTGAGCTCAATTCCTCTGCGCTCTAACAAAATTTTATAAAACTTGCGTATTTCTTGGGTGCAAAGAGCTCCAGACACGGCTGTGCAGTCGTGTAAAATAAAACACAGATGCCCCAGGCCTTCGTCGCCCTCCTGTTTGCGGCCACCATCTCCATCCTTCCTCTGTATCTGTTTCCTCTGCCTGTTCCTCTGTGTGCAGCACGAGATGCCCAGCACCAGTGGCATGCGTCCCCACAGCTGCCTGGAGCCCCGGCCACGCGCCGCTAAAACCCCTCCCTGGCTGCCAGTATGTCAGTGCCACCATAATAAATCAAGCGTCTATCAAGACACTCTGTGGAGGTCACGCAGACAAGGAGAAAGTAATTCGGGACAAGGACTTCAGAGTCCGTCGCAACAAGCTAACGAAGCCTTCGCGGGCTGCCGGGTTTGAGAGGCATGGTGGCGGTGGGCGGAACAGAGGAAAGGCCCCTTCTGTTCCCCCGTCCCGTTTCCCAGGCCCCAGGGGGAGAGCAGGTGGCCTCTCGCAGCCTCGCCACGGAGCAGATCTCAAGAACAGACGCCGGAAAGGCCTGGGAGTTTCTTGATCCAGGGCGGGGTGGGGCTCGCTCTTTCAGCTCTGGCTCTGGAACCAGTCTCTCTAAGAACAGGGCCTGGGAGCCGGAGGAGACCAGGGTGCTGTGCTCGCTGGGGGCGGGGAGCTGCCTAGCCTCCCCCCGAAGCGCGTCCGGGCTGCCGGGAGTCCTGTCTCCGCGAGGTGGCCCTTCCCATCTCAGCGTTGCCGAGGTCATTTAAAGGGTCTTCTCTGTGTGGTGCCCAAGCCCGCATCTCTACGACTTTGTCCGAGGTCCTGATGTTCCCGTTGGAGCAACAGAAATCCGCTGGCTCCCTCCGGCCCGGCAGCCTCTCCAAACATGTGACTGTTTGAATGGGACGTAAACCCGCTGTGGGTAGCAGCCTGGTCTCCGACGCCCCCCGTAAGGCAGGACTTGCTTCTCAGCGCGTGTGGGGCGGGAGGCCCACAGCAGGCCGACGAGGGCGGCTGCCACCCGCTCACGATCCAACTCCTCTCCGGTCTTAGACGTCTAAATTCTATCAGCTCGGTTCCTTCTTTTTAAATCAGCAGAGGGAGTAAATTTCCTTCATCGGCCAGACAGTGGGCATAAAATGGATCTGGCCAGCATGTCTGCCTGCCATCAGACATCCTAAGTATTGGGATCTCATGGCGAAGACCCTCCTGCAGAGAGAGACGTCACACTGGTGGCCGTGAGCTAGAAGTGTCCTTAGACAGAGCAGGCCCTGAGGGAGAGGCCCTGGGGACGGCAGCCAGGCACAGGGCTGAGAGGAAGAGAGGACCGTGTGGTGGACAGTGTGCAGGCGGGGGAGAGGGAGGGAACATAAGCACAGCCACGCGTCCCGGAAACCGCGCAGGACACCAGGGAGGACGGACGAGGGAACCGTCAGCTCGGCACCGGAGACGCCGACTTCGCCATCCCAGGCCAGAGAGTACAGAGCCTCTGTCAGTGAGACCGGCCTCGGAGCAAAGTCCAACTCCCACTGTCCAGTCCACGCGCCCCTAGGGGTGCCGCACCGCTCCGCGATTTCTGTGAGTGACCCGCAGACGCGCCGAGGCTCTCGGCTAGTCCTCCTTGTCATGCATCCCTGGTACGCACTCCAGCAGGGCTCTGGTTAAACTGAAACCATAGTCCTGGTCGTCACCACCGCCGGGGATGCGGGCGGGGGCCCCTGGCTGGGTCTGTGCCTCTTGCCCCTTGCCGGGCCCACGACGGAGCAGCAGCGGCTCGGGGACTCGCATTGCTATAATTCAGCACACGCCGGTTTTGAAACCCATGGCAGGTGATGCAACGGAAAGACTAGGAGACCGGGAGCGGTCGGACACACCTGTTCAGAGGTGCAGGGTCAACGCTGCAGGTGCTTCAAAGCTCAGGCACCAGAGGAAGAACCGCTCCCGCTCCACACTCGCCCGGCTTCTCCTCGGGCACAGGGCAGTCGCCGGGGTCTGACCAGAAGCTGGCTCGGGACTAGACTTACTCTCCTTAGCCAACGAGAACCCATTTGGATACTTAACTGGAAAACAGGAATTTCAGGGTGGGACAATTTCAGGCACCTGGAGAGCTGTCCTGCTGTATCCCCTTAATAGACGCTGTAAATGGATGCTCATTCGCTACTGGTGAACGTCCCACCTCTGCACAGTGAACTGGGAAGTGAGAGCCAGGTGGAGCTTTGTTCTTGACTTCTGGGAACATCTAATAAGCACGGTTTTTCAAAAGGGAGCCGGTTTGGAGCCTGTGGACGCATACTTTTCCGTGTATTCATGTGACAATTTATCTCCGTTTTAACTGCCATATCGCAAACTTAGGTTTCGGCGTTTTGAACCAATTCCCTGCCGCACAGGTGTGACAGCCGAGCTCGCCTGCCCGCCCGGGCGCAGCACGCGGACCACGCAGGCCGGAACCCGCGCAGCCCACGGGAGGCAAAGGAAGAACGAAAGCCCCGCCCACCTGGCCGCTGCTCTCCGCCCGCGGCGTCGGCGATGCATTTGGTTCCGTCCGTTCCGTTCTCCCTTTCCCGGGCCAAGCTTTGGCACCAGGAAAAACCACCTCACAATTGGAAGTAATTGCCCGGATTCTGGCAGCCCTGGGAGAGAGGCCGCGACTCCCACAGCTGGGAGGGTGGGCGGCGTGCAGAAACTGGGTCATCCGGACACCCCGGCTCCCTGTGCATGGGGGTTCAACCCCTCAGGACCCACTTGCCATCTGGCCCTTCTCGCTCTGGGAGACCGAGGGACAGCTGGTGGCTTTGTGAGTGGGTCAGATTGACCTGGTGGGGCCCCTCAATCAGTGGACCACAGTGTACCCCTGGAGGAGCTCATTAAGCCCACAGATCCCAGAGCGTGGGAAGTCCCAGCTGGCGGCCTCTACCCCTTGGAAATTTACCAGGATTCTCGCGGGGAGAAGAGGGGAGCGATGCCTTCTCTGCCCCCTTAAGCTCCACTTCCCAGTGCAGTCGTGTCTCTAGGGCGATAAGTCACTTCTCCTTCAGAATATATGGGGCATGTATGGTGGGGACGGCGAGTGGGCGTGAGGAGTAAGGGACTGGCTTGCCTAAATTCTGGAGGAGTAAACCTCGTTTGTTCTCTTTGCAATTAATTGACTTTTGCAGCAGACTTGCTTTCCAAATTATTTTTAGCTTGGGCTAATAGTACAATGTTGAGCTCCCTGAGAACAAATGGGTGGGCAGGGAAGAGCCTGGCGGGCAGGGGGAGCCAGGCTGGGGCAGAACTCCCCCTCGCCGTCACAGCCCCCTGCATCCCCCTTTGCCCAGCAGTTCATGCCGGCTGTTGGGTTTAACCGATGGGGGTCTTTCTCTAGGAAGACTAGGTGGTGAGTGCATGAGCTGTGCACAGTTCTTCTCAGTATCCAAGCCCCTCGCTCACATGGCAGCTTCTCAGGGCAGTGTTCGTGAGCTGGAATTCAATATCTAGAACTTTCAGAGCAGCCAAAGCGGCGTGCTCACTGGCAGACACAGAGGAGCTGTCACTTTCCATCTGGAGGTTGGACAACCTGGGATGACTCTACACGAGACTGCTAGGCACCCGGGTCAGCCTGAGCTGCCCAAGTCACCTGGCTACCCAGTGGAGTGTCCTTACTACGTCTCATTATTTTCTCCACTGATCGACCTAGTTTGGACTCAGTTAGTTTGGCACTTTGAAATCAGCCATCGTCACTTCGTTCTGCTCGTTCATTTCAAAATCTACAGCCCCAAATGGCACGGTGTGATAAATCCTATGAGAAAATAGAACTGAGCTTTGCAATATTCATTACTCTTTGAAGAATTTCAGTTGTGACCTCATCGTAGCCAAGAAGCTGACACGGTTAACTTCTCAAAGGGAAATGTCAACCCATCACCACTGGGCAGGCAAGTGGCTCTGACACAGGTTGTACTGTGCTGCCAGTGATGGCTCTCTGACTTGAAGTAAACCCCGTGTGGTCACAAGAAGCCTGCGGGACAGCAGCCACATGTCACTGCGACGTTGCAATTCTGCCCCCCCGGAGAAGCACCAGCAGCTGCACACCACGACACACGCTTTAATCACGTGACTTTTCCCCATCTTTTCCAAAGAACTGTTGACAAGTGTTCCGAGTTCAACAATTGCTAAAATCATCAGCAAGGGAGCCCTCGAGGCTCTGAGGGTCCTTAGCAGACATCAGCCAGAGCAGCTGTGCAGCACCTTCACTGATGGGGACGTGTTTTATCTTCCCCAGTGCCTGGAGGCTGACAGCGACCTGAGGCTTGGAATGTGGCTCTCGGGAATGAAGGATGGAAGGAGAGAGCCAGGCAAAGCAAATGCAAAGGTTCCACCTCCTCCCATATTGCAGTGGGCGCCAGCCCACCGGGCCCCGCCCCCTTCGGGGCTGTCCTTGACCATGGCTGTCCTGCTCTCTCAACCCCACCGTGGTTCCCACGCACCACACACAGCTGCAGAGTGGCACTCTGACCTACCCTCACCCGCTCTGAGCTGCCCGGCACATGGATGGGCAAGGCCCTTGGTAAAGGCATGTAATGCAAATTGGTACCAACTGGTTCCAAACAGATGCTGTATAAAAATCAAAACCTCACAGGGTGTTATCTCATATTTTAAATTTTTGAAACGTGCTGGAGATTCAGAACCTAGTACACACTTTGGTTTTGAAAATTCTATTCACATAACTGAAAATGTGACTGAATCTTTGAAAGTCTTGCCTTCGGGTGGCTACAAAGTGACTATTCCTCGTTCTCCTGAGAAGTTGAGGCTGGTCCTGGAGGAGGTGTGTGAGGCTGCTGGGTCTGCGGGAGACCGTGCTTTCGCTAACATCTAGAAGACAAATTTATTACTTGGAGCTATAACCACGTTGCTCTGGATCTAAGGAAACCATTTCATTAACAAAGTCACAAACTGAAGCTGGAACCTGGAGCCAGCGCCTACCACTGTGTACTACACAGGGACCAGGAACCACAGCTGTCTAAGGTAGAAAATGACACGTATTTATGAGTCAAGAGGAAATGACTGCATAATACCTTGTGACACCTGCACAACACCTGTACGCAACACTGTGCAGAGCAAAATCCATTCCAGGTGCTGAATAATTTACAAATGTTGCTTTTTAAATTTAGAAAACGTAATAGCATATATTCAAACTTCAAAAGTCAAAGAAGTAGCTAGTTCAACTTATCGTTCTCAATGAATTTTTATTTTCTACTCATCGAGTGAGAGTAGGCTATTATTATATAAGAAACCAGAAAAAAAATTTAGGAATTCCTGTAAAGTATGTAATTAACGGAATTAATGGCAATTTAATATCACGTCTAATAACAATGAGATATTTTGGAGGTAAAAATGCAAACACAACTTAGTTAAAGAAAGGAACTTGAGATGTAGAACTAAGAAATGGGCCACGTCTTCCACTCCATTTTCCCCCTTGGTAGACGTGTCTAACAAAGTTCTGGGCAGAGGCTTTTGCTCCAGCTGAAAATTCACAGTCTACACAGTCAAAAATCATGTTCCTACTGGCTGTTGGATACCATGTTGCTGCTACCTATTTCTTTTTAACTATTTACTCGTCAATAAATTCAGTGGTATCTCTTAGACATAGCCTCTGCTCCAATGGTTCAGACTGTTCTGCCAGCAGACCCAGCAGCCGGAACTAAAGAAGCCAAGATAACGATATGGTGAATTCTCAAAATTAAAAATACCTGCTCGTATCTAGAGCCCAACTCGAAGCTCACAAGGAAATTATTTTTGATGATTATTTGGCGCAGATATAGAATGTCATGACTTTCCCAGCTCCTTCAATCATACTATTTCCATTCAAATCACTTTTTCATTTACCTTCAAAATATTTGTCTGGTTCGGCAAGTCCTTGATCCAGTTCTTGAGTGCTCCGACCGCGAAAGAGTCCGTAGGCAATCACAATACTGCCATTTGTAGAAAGATCATTAATGGCAATTTTACTGCTGACCCATTCTTGAGTCCCAAGAGTAGCACAGATTACGATGAAAGACCCAAAGCTTGTAAAAAAGCTTGATAAAAACATCAACGTTTTCCTTGTTGTAGGCATTTTCTCACAAAAAGAAGGGTCCTAGGGTAAAACAAATGATTTTTATAATATTTTTGGAACTTATCATTTGGAGTTCAGAACTTAGAAATAAAGTCTAATGCTTTCTTGAAAATATGAAAGCTCTCTCTTCATAGGAAGGGCTATACTAATGGACATTGGACTACGAACTTGGTTATAAAGATTTACAGCAGGTGAACTTTGGTCTGGAGTAAGAGGTTGCTATGGTTACAACCAACCAGGAGGAACAAGAGGTAGGCATGGTCCTCCCAAGGCTTCCATAACCACATACTTAATGTATAACTCTTTGTCTAGTGCCATGGAAGCAAATTCAGCTACCATGTCAGAACAGGTCTAGAATTCCTGAATAGTGAGGGACCGAGGGATCTGTACCCTCCCCCCAAATGTCGCTGATTCTAGCAGCCAACGACATAGAGTCTCGACGCCTTCATGAACGGCTTTACTGGTTAACGACCTGACCCTAACAATGGTTCCAACGGGGAACCCTGAGGAGAATAAGCCTTCGCTAAAGTTACATGGAGCAGAAAGGGAAAAGTTTGCACCTCCTTATTTTTAGACCTCATTAGAGAGGTGGCCCTTTCCGACAGGATCATATTTATATGTTATTTACATTATAACTTGAGAAGTTTCATCTTTATATTTCTTTACTGCTCTGATGGAAATGGTTCTCAACCTTCTCGCACTGGGTCATTTTGCCCTCTATCCATCCTCTCTGTTCGGTGGCTAATCATCCGCAAGTGATCTGGCCCTCAGGGAAACACCCCCGTTTGGCAAGCAGAATATTTCTTGAGTTAAAAATTAATGTTCACAACATGTTTCGCACTGTTCTTTTTATTCCATTTTTTTGTGTGTGTGTCTGATTAGAAAAACACATGCGCACATTTGTATCCTGTATTTTTCTTGACTAGCACCTATCTTTTCTGTGGAAAGAGATGATTGTCTGTCTTTCCCACAGAGTAACTGGACTATGAGACTCCGGGAGGCAAGTGTGTTTGTTTTGCTCACCACTAAATCCAGGGGCTGTCACGGAGCCTGGCACAGAGCAGACACTCAGCAAGTATTTGTTGGACAGATTATTGGCTATATATGCACAAATACTCCACAATTTTGAATATGCACATTAGTTCGATTTTTAAATTATGATCTAAAAATAATGACGAACATTCTTCTACATAAGGCTGTGTCCATATCTCTGAGTATTTCTTTGCTTTAATCTCTGGAAGTAAATCAAAACTTTGGACCTTTCACTGAAGCTGCTGCTATACGTCACTCAGTTGCTCATTAAAAAAAATTGCACCAATTTGACCAGCCCCTCCCCCCAACACCGCAGTGAGCATGCATGCTTTAGTGAAGATATACTAAACATTCTATATTTTATTCACAACATTCTATATTATGGGGAAAATTAATTTTTTTTTATTTAAGTCTATTTATCTTAACCACATTTTTAAAAGGTGGCACAGAATTTAGGCAGTTATTTTCTTTCAGACCATTTTTCAGTGTAAAAATAATTTTGCATCATGATATAGTATATGCTCGTTACGAAACTAAATATCAAATAGAACTAACAAAAATAAAGAATAAAGCAAATTTTAAAAAATCACCAGAGAAGATGTAATTGTTTATATTTGGGCAAAGACTTTCATACCCATATCTTTATGTCTATACTGACATTTATATTAAAATCAAGTTCTATTTCATGTTCTACTTTACAATCTGCTATTAAAAATCTCAGCGATTTGTCATGGAACTCCTTTTATATCAATAAATAAAGTTTACCTTTGTACAAAGTAACCATCACTTATTTATACAAATCCTTTTTGGTGGACATTTTAGTTGTTTCCAGCTTTTCACTGCTTTTGATTCTGTGAAATGTATTCTTCATCGTAGTTATTATATTCTCCATTTCTGGTTGATTCTTTTTTTATGTTTTCTATCTCCGTTAAATGCTTTCTATCTCTTTGTTAAAGTTCTCACTGAGTTCCTTTACTCTTCTCCTAAGTTTATGGAGCATCTTTACAACCAGTGGTGTGAACACTGGATCTGGTAGATCACTTGTCTCCATTCTGTTTAGTTTTTTTCTGGAGCTTTGGTTTGATCTTTCGTTTGGGACATGCTTCTTTGCCTCCCTATTTTGGCTGCCTCCTTCTGTTTGTTTCTATGTATTAGGTAGGGTTTCTGTGTCTCCTGGAATTAGTAGAGTGGCCTTATGTAGTAGGTTCGCTGTGGGGCCCAGTGGCACAGTCTTCCCTGGTCACCTGAGCTGGGTGCTCCGGGTGTGTCCCTTTTACGGATTGTGTGTGCCCTCCTGCTGTGGTTGAGACTCGGTTTCCGTCTGCACATCGGTAGAAGGGATTGACCCTTGGGCTGATTCGTTATGAGGACTGGCCAGTAAGGGGCTGACCCTATGGAGCAGGATTCACTTTAGTAGGTCTTTGGTGCCTGTTTAGTCTATCCTTTGAGTGTGTTATCCTTGGATGCAGCCCCAGCTGGTGCTCCAGCTCAGTTTGAAGCTGGCCACCAGGTGTGCCGGCCCTAGGCCTTTCTGGTAGAAGCCCCGCCACAGGCCAAGTTC
>NW_011888969.1:1491462-1496648 GCF_000151845.1 Pteropus vampyrus | reverse complement strand
CTCTGTCATTCAGCCACAATCTCTGCTGGTTTTTGCAGCCAGAAGTTCTGGGACTTCCAACCCCAGCACTGGACCCCAGGCTGGGGAGCCCCATGTGGGTCCGGGACCCTTCGTCCTCCAGGGTGAACCCTATAACTGAGATATCTTTACCATTTCTCAACTGCCACACACTGTGTGGGACCAGCTCATTCTGCATCTCTGCCCCTATTACCAGACTCGCGGTGACCTCTTCTGTGTGTCCTTACTTGTAAGACTTCTGTTCAGCTAGACTTCAGGCGATTCTCAATGATGGTTGTTCTATAGTTTGGTTGTAATTTTGATGTGGTTGCTAGAGGAGGCAAGGGCAGCATCTACCTACTGCACCATCTTGACCAGCTTCAGTATTCTAATCTCGTACAAGCTGAGAGGAAGGAAATAGCTTCTTTGAATCTTTGGAATCAGTGAGGGTAACATGTCAATATGTTTATTATCCATTGGTAATTGGTAATTTAATTATCACAAGTGTTCTGTTTATGATGTTGGTCCATCTGTTATACAGAGATGTTCTTTTTATATACAATTTTTTGTTCAGTCAGTATATTAACCTTTGTCAATTCTAAGTATGTATATGTATGTGTATATGTTGTTGGGTTTTTTTTACATATTTGTAAATATTTTGCTGCCTCCAGTTAAAAATGTCTGTATAGTCAACATTCCATCATATACTTTACGCTTTTTGGATTTGGTATCCCAACTCCAAAGTTACCAAGGTTTTAAATTATGAAAACCAATTCAAGCTTGCTTAAAACAGAAAAATGAGAAAGAAAACCACTAGAATGTTCCTAAGCCATCAAAACACTTTACAAAGTGATACATTTTATGAAGACACAGGATTACTTCACATTTCTCAAGTGAGGGTAACAACGAGAACTCAGGAAGTTACAAGAACTCAGGAAGTTACTAGAAGTACTGGTTTCCATTTTCTCTGTTCCTTTCTACACATTTATTTCATTCTTCTGGGTTTTGTTTAATATTATTTTTTTCCTGCTGTTCTATTGTTCTTACTTTTATTTTGCTTTTTTAAAATTATTTTGCTTTTTTTCCTGAAATACGTATTTTATTTCTTTCATTATTTTATTTTGGGTGAATAGTGAAAGTATTTAAACTACAAATTTTCCTCTCAATATAGTTTTGGCCAGATCTCGTAGGCTTTACACATAGTCTTTTAGAAATTTTCATTTAACATCCTAAAATTGCGATTTTTATTTCTTCCTTGCTGAAGAATAAGTTTATAAAATAATTATATAATAACACTGTTTCTCTTTTTATTATTTATTTCTACTTTTCTGTAATATTGATCAAAGAATGTGGTCTTACAATATTTACCCTGGATTTTATTAATTTTTTATAGTCAATTTAAATTAATTTCTACAAATGTTTGCAACATTTCATGTCACTCAATGCTTTTCCATTTTATGGATTCACCATCATTCATTTAACAATGTTCTATTTTGGCCATTTTAGCTGATCTTAATTTGTTGCTCCTGTAAACATAGACTGTTAATTATAGCGTTAGGATAAATTTCTAGGAAAGATTTACTAATTCCGAAAGATATTTCTGCATTTTTGACACCAAATGAAAATTGACTTCCAACGCATAATCCCACTAGCAATGTTTAAGAAAGTTCTCTTTTTCGTGGTGCTGTAAAATTCTGGCTATTGAGTTTTTAAATCGTGTCCATTTTTATAGGTATTGTATTATGTTACAGTTCTGCGATCTGCTTTTCTGTCACTATAGTTTTGCTTTCTATAAAACTTCATAGCAATGATATACTAAAGTATATCTTCTGTATTTGGCTTCTTTTGAGATTCATCTGGAAACACCAAAATTTGCTTACCCATTCAGTAGTTGATGGATATTTGAGTCGATTCAAGTTATTGACTAGTATGAATGAAATTATGAACATGCGAGTATAAGTCTTTGTATGAATCTTTGCTTTCTTTCCTCGTGGGTAAAGATATAGGAAAGAAATTGCTGGGGTAGATGGTAAATGTATTTAACTTTAGAAGAAAATGGCACAGTGTTTTCCAAAATGGCTGTGCCACTGTGAGTCCCCACGAGCAATGGAGGGTACTTCCAGTTGCTCCATGTCCTCTGCAACACTTGCTGTTATCAGTCCCCTACAAGTTGGCATTATGAGTGCTTAGTAGTATCTCACTATGGCTTTGATTTGCATTTTGCCAATATTCATGACGTTGAACATCTTTTTATGTGCTTATTTGCCATCCATATACCTTCTTTGGTGAAACATCTATTTAAATCTTTATTGGTAAAGTGTAGTCACTTAGCATGGGTACATATAGTACAGATTGTTCTGTATCATTTTTTTTTTCTCATTCATGGGCTATCTTTTCAATCAGCACATTCGGTTCATTGCAGAGAAATTTTCCTGTATCATAATTCTGAAGTGCGAGAGCTCCGTTTGTTGAAATCTTACTCTCAGACATACCTGTTATTCTTGCGTTGGATTATCTTGGACTTCTATATCTGCCATTTTTTCTCTAATTGCTTGAGTCCCTTTATCTTTTTCCTCTGTAGTTACTGTTACTTCCCTCCAAGTCTTTTTTACCTTTTACACTGAATCTGAAATTGTGTGCTTTGGAGTTCCAACTTGTTTCCTTCTCTGTGAAGTTTCTTTCTATCTTCTCTCTCTCGTTATTAATCCCTTGCTTTATTGAATTCTTCTTACTCTATATTCTCGAATAGCATAATACATGCAGTCCTTGAGTAAAATCGAAGACAAGACACATAACTACAGTTAATATTAACAGTCACAGAAAAAACTGCCTCCAGCTGTGCTTTAAAGGGAAGAGGCTGCTCAGCCTGGTGAAGTCGAGGGGTGGGGAGGGCGAGGAGGAAGTCAGAAGAGAGGCTACGGGTGGGATTAAACAGCACGTGAGTAAGGGGGTTGAGGAGGAAGTTGTGTATTTAACGAGGGCTGAGTGAGTCCTGGGGTCCTAAAAGATGAGGGTGGCTATGTGTTCAGGATGGCAAGAGGCTGGGGGAGGCCCTCAAAGCCTAGGACGAGGTCAGAGCCTCGAGCCTGGGAGGCTGAACAAGATGGTTGAGAAGGGCGAAGAGGCTCCTGTGTGGAAATCAGCACAGCTCCGCTTCTGTGTGAAAGACAACATGTGTTTGTGTGACAATGACGAATGTCTGTAGAGGTGAGAAAAAGCTGAGGGATATTGCTAAATTCCTGGAAGAATCTTCGAGGTCCCACAGAGAGGATATTACCGGGAAGGAAGAGCCATCTGCCCTTCATCACGTTACTGGGGCTGTTGACCTTCTGATAGCAGATGCTGGCAAAGGCGACTTGAACCCTCTTCATGTATCTCTTCATGTCTCTGCCTCTGCAGCCCCGCAGCGTTAACAAGCAGAACCGTGCTCACTGGAGCTTTGACACGATCGCCTTTGTCAGAAGCCTGGCTCTGCAGGCCATCGCAGCAGGAAAACCGACAGCTGGGGGATGTCACTGGGTTACCTGGCCTCACCTGACCTGGGTGCTCCTTGAGAGCAGCTCCGGAGGGAGCCGCCTGCCCTGCTGGGCTCCAGGGAGACAAGGCTGCCTGGTGCTCCCTGCCGGGGCCCCTCCTCCTCTGCTCTATCAGCCGACTGCCTTTCATTGAGCACCTCCTGGCTATTGGAGTTGTGTTAGGAGGCTCAGGAGGGAGAGACGATGGAGACGAGCATCATCTGGGGGTGGGGGCGGCGGGGACTGGCACCAGAGAAGTGAATATACCTTGTGAGGGAGAAGCAGAGGGGAGCATTGAGGCCATTTTCCAGAGGCTCTATGAGAAAGAGCAGGCAGGTACGGAGGGGGAAGAGCTCCCAGGTGGGGACGAGCTTCCTGCTGGCACGGGGCGAAGGCGCTGGGGGCTGGAGCACCGTGAACGGGGTGAGCAGCTCGGGCGTCAGGCGCAGCCTCCCAGGGGTGCAGGCTGTATTCCAAGCGGCGGCTCTTACGCAGAGTCTGGTGTGACCTGGCTTCATTTGTAAGGGTCCCCTGGATGGCGCGTGAAGAAGGGATTGTCTGGGAAAGAGTGCATCTGAAGCCGGGGGACCATTGTCATCGTCAGTGCAGGGGAGAGAAGGGGACACATTCAAGAGGTATTTGGGAGCTAGACAGGAAGTGGCCTTGGCGATGCATCAGAGGTGGAATAGAGGGCAAGACGCTGATGCTTGTGCAGAAATGGAGTAAGACAAGGGCTGGGTCTGAGACGGTGGAGACAGCCGGCAGAGACAGAGCTTGACGGAGAGTCCCGAGGGGCTGTGCTTTTCCGAGTTCCCTGCGTCTGGATGGCGTTTAAAGCTGTGGCTCAGGACAAGACCCCCCGGGGAACAGCCTGCACGGGGAAGGGAATGGAAGGGAAGCTGAGTTCGGGCTCTTCAGGGGTCTCATGGCCCTTACACCCAGCCGAAGGAACTTGACTCCGGACAGGTCATCTGTGGTGGTCTCAGCCAGTACAGGCCATTGCTCTTCAGCCTTTGGAGTCTACAGCTCTGTCCCCAAGTGCCCCCGGAAGTTGTCTGCTGGCTACTGAGGCAAGGTGGGGTAACACCCCGACTGCCACCTTCTCGCCATTCCTTCGTTTATTCACAAGCCCAAATGAGTTAGGTTTGTACAGAAGGGATGTAACCCCTGAGGGCTGGGCCTTGGACCGACCCCGAAGGCACACGCACCAAGCTTCGGAAACAGGACGACACACTATCCTTTCTGTCCTTCTGATGGAATGTCCTCGGCTCCAGAACCTCCCTAGTTTACAGACCACCTGGAAAGCGGTCCCACAACGCAGCCCGTCCAAACTGCTCCTGGCCGCCGCTCTTCCTCCTGTGCGTGTTCGCCTTGGCCAGATACCGCCGAAGCGACGAGCTCTTTTCCACACCCACGAGTGGGCACCCTTATTCTGGCTCAGGAGGTTCCACGGCTCTCTCTACCTCTCCCCGCCAGGTGTGGTGCGGGGTGCCCTGTCACGACAGCACGACCCGAAGCTCGATCCCAGCCAAGCCACTTCCTGGTGCCCGGGTCAAGGCCGGGTAGGAAGGGCCTTTCCTGCTTGGAAGAGGGCCTGTCGCACCTTGACACCCTCCATGCGCGCCTGGGGCCAGGAAGTGAGAGATTCGCCAGGGTGTCCCCGGAAGGTTCACC
>NW_011888969.1:1472283-1490443 GCF_000151845.1 Pteropus vampyrus | reverse complement strand
TGACTCGGGCCGGACTGCCCGGATTTGCGGTGTCCGCGGGGTGACCTGCGGGTCAGAGGTCAGAGCGGTGGCACGCCTGCGGGCTCCCCGGGACCATCTGGGAAAGCCCGGAAGCCCACAGGATGGAGAGGCTGAGCCAAGCCCCGTGTGACCTGCTGGACTGACCCTGATCCCTTCCTGGCATGGCAAGGCTTTCTAGAAAGGCTCAGCAGTTACTCTTGCATATTTAGGATACTGATTTGTCTTGGGTTAGGGAGGGAAATGCAGGAAAGGTGAGTAGGGCTCTGCGCTTGTGTTTCAGAGTGGAAGACGGTTATGGTGAATGGAAACCAGCACAGGCTGGGCACCTAAGTTTCAGAGTCATTGTGTCCATGTCCAGCCAGCTCCTGACCCCATGCGCTCCTTGACTCACAGCACCTTTGGGTTCCAAAGGTGGGTGAAGACCCATGCCATTTAAACTCTGTGTGTTGGTAGGGGGGAGCTGGGTGCCTTTCCAAAACCAGTGCTCCAAGCCAGAGGAGGGCATGAAATGGCGGGGTGCATGCAGGTGGCTGAGGCCCGTATGGGGCAGAATAGAGGTGGAGTGAGGACTTGCTGAGCACAGCGCTAAGCCTTTCGGGAGCTAAAGGCCGTGTAGTGACATGGAACAGGCCCAAGAGGTGGGACTGTGCTCGAAGTCAGAAGCGCCTGTGGTGGCACCAGCCCTTCCCAGATGTGTCACTGCCTGCGACCACGGCCTCAGGGGCGGAGGTCTCTGTTTTTACTGCCAGTGATTGCCGCTGATCAGCACCCCCGCCGCCCCCAACCCCAGACTTTCCATGTACTGACCTGAGCCAGGAGCAGGACAGGTGGCTGGATGAATCCAGATGGTTTTAGATTTAAATCCACACCCACCCACCCCCTCCCCCCCAGCATCCACATCAGTTGTGGGAAGTGGATAATGGAGTTAGAGTCCCAGGACCCCCGTGGAGGCCCAGAGTGCATGTGAAGCCATGTGATCCAGTCCACAGGCTGTGCACAGAGGCCACATGTCACTTCTGTGGAGGGACGGGTGGCCGAGAGAAAGATGCCCCTGGTCAGTGCCTCCATGGAAGCCCGCAAGAGGATGTGGTCTAGTGACGCGTCTTCAGGGACGCACGTGCGTGAGTCCATCAACCCCTGCGAGGGGCTGCAGGGCCTGTGGGGGAGGGCATTGGGTGCGGGGGGCACGGGAAGGTGGACGTGTGAAGGACAAAGAGTAGTTGACAGTTGGTCAGTTATGGAGCCGAAATGTGCATTTTAACTGGTCGAAATAGGTGTCTCCTCCAATTATGTTCCCACCGGTCTCCTTGGCCCCGCCTTCCACCACCGTCGCAGCCCAGGCACCCCCTTTCATCCAGGCTCCCTCCTTCTAAGTCAAAGGTGCGTTTCTAGCCCAGACCACGCCCACAGTTCCCACGCACAGGGCCCCCTTGCCATAGTCCCTGGGGTATCAAATCCCCCACCCCAGCAGGCCCCAGTCCACGGTGTGGTCCGCCCCGCCCAACCCTCCCCACGTTGCCTTCACCCGTCCGGTCGCACCCGCCTCCGCCCTGCCGTGCAGAGGTGCCGGGCCGTAGTTCCCCGAAGGACGAGCTGCATCCTCAGCGCCCAGCCCAGGACCCGACAGGAGGCTCGCGGCAGCTGTCCTTGGACATCAGATGAACGAGTGAGAAGCGAAACGTTTTAGGAGTGCATCTGCCGATGCAGATGATCTCGTGTATTTTTAGTGGATGTCAGTGTGGTTGGTAGGCAGCCACACATTTTCGTTGATGTAGATTGAACTGGGTCACGGAGAGAGGAGAGAGGTCTGTCTACGGGTTGCATTGCCAAGTCTTCAGGAGACGCGGCATGGTCTTTGCTAAAAATGACTGTGTGAGCTGGACCAGAGAGAGACCCCAAATGACCTCCCCAGGAGGCAGGTTTGGGAGCAGGGAGGGGACCCTCTGGGAGCTGCTCTCCATTCCTTTGCCTGACATGTCTTTTGTCTTTTGCATTTATAATGCTTGAGTCACATTTACAAAGGGTCTGTTGTCAAAACAGGAAGGAATGTATCCATTGGGATACATTCAGACCGACCTTCCTGAAGTCTGATTCTCACCAGGGAAGAACTGTGTGTCCCGAGGCCTCTCCAGCCCTCCTCTGGCACACCATCTCCTGATGAACCCACAGTTCAGTGCTCCCTGAGGTCACCCCCCCACGCTTTCCAGGCCCTCAGAGGTGGAGCCTGCTCAGCCCCCCTCTCTGAACCCCTTTCTCTTTACCTCCAGCTTAGGGACTCCTACTGGCCGCTCAAGGCTACTTCGAGGGCCTTCTCTTCCACAAAGCCTTGCTGACCCCTCCGCCGGAGAAACTATCTTTTCCTTTGGTTCTTTCTGGTGGCCATCCCCGAGTGCTTACCAGTCTCAGTCTGGATTTCTGGGTGACTCAAACGAGAGTTTGTCTCCCCTACCCAGGTGGTCAGTGCTTTCAGGGCAGAAGGTGTGGCTCTGCGGGCTTGGACTTGAGGTGCAGCTATGGATTCAGATCAACTCTCGCTGTGGCGTGACCTTGGCTAAGCCACTCCTCAGTGTTCCCTTCTCTGCGGTGGGAACGGGGACCCATCCTGCACATGGCTGTCGTGAGCGTGGCAGACGATACGCACAAAGGACGAGGCCCGTGGCCGGCGCTCAGTGAAGCGTGGCGGGTGTTCTCCAGAAGCACCTGAGGCTGTGTGTTCTGTGCATTAGGAGCCAGTGAAGTTTGAACAACGACTAGATGAGCAAAGTCGAAATCCATTTTAATAGGTAGGTGCCTTCGGCATGCCATCCGAAGCGCCAGGTCAGACCGACATGGTGTGACATGCTAAAAACTTCCTATTTTGCAGGATGACTTGAATGCTTCTGTAAATTTCGCCTGATTAAGCATTTTAATCTCATAATGTTACCGCTTTCCTATGTTCTGTGAATGAATACAGCCTTTAACACACACATTGACTTTTCAGTGTTGGAGTGGCCTTTGGGGTGGAAATGCAAGTTTTTATGCATTTTAGCCTGGTCTCACGGACTGAATTAAACCAGGCTATGTACCAGAAAACACAAAAGTGAGCCAAACGCAGCACCAGGCAGCGGCGTGGGCCCCGACCAGGTGTGTGTGTGTGTGGGCCCCGACCAGGTGTGTGGGCCCAGAGTCAAGGTAGTAGCTTCCAGACTAGAGCATGCAAGCTGTGAAGCCACACACTGCCCCCCAAAACCTCAGAACTTCGCTTTTCTTAACTCTCTCTCGAGAGGTGAGGCACCGCACCTTCTCTGAGCCCCTGCCAGCTACCGCGTGCCGATCCAGGGCCGGCCCAGGCGGTGCTGGGACTCTGCACAGCCGAAGCCATGGCCGGGCTGCCTCCCGTTCTCGGCTCATTACACGAGCCACATGTCTCTCTGCCCTGGTACCGCATCTACCAGAGTCAGATTAGCCGTGTGGGTATGGTTAGCATGCTGCTGATTTTAGATTCTGACCCAGGACCTACCAGAAGTTCACTTCGGAGGGTTAACTTCTCCTTGTTTCGTCACTTGCATTTTTTCCCCGAGAGTGGCACGCTGGATCATATGTTAGATGCTTGGGGTTTCAGATCTCGGGGGCAAAGGGCGTTCCCTGAGTTGGGCTAGTCCTCCAGCAGACGCAGGTGTGCGGTGCCGGGGGCGGGCTCCTGCCGGATGCAGGCGGGGGGATCCCTTCTTTGGGGATTACCAGGCCGGCTGGCTGCCCTTCCCCAGGTCTCGTCTGTCACGGCCTGCCCCGTCCAGGTGCCGGCTGCGGGGTTTGATGTGGTTCACAGCCTCTTTGAACTTGCACAGCCTCCGGCTCAGAGCCAGAAATGTGGCCTCATGGGTTTCTTTCAGCGACGCAAATACTTGAAACGAGTTGATTACGTTTGTGAAATACAAAATGTTTGCAATGCGTTTCATAAAAACAATATACATACCCTTCCAGACTAGAGTCACATTTACAAAGGGTCCCGATACATATTTTTAAAGACTATTTAAACGTTTCAAATACAGTCAACACTGTCTGATTAATATAGCCCGTTACTGTATTTTGTATCGGATAACCAAGTGTGAGCCCTCGTCTTTCTAACTGGGACAAGGACACCTCCCAAACAGGGTCGCCAGGCGGAGGGATTGAAATGATGCGTAGAGACCCAGGCCCAGTGCTCATCACCGCAGCAGTGTAGAGCTAGCGGCAGGATTCGAATCAAAGTCTTGAGATGATTTGAGCACTGGTTTGTCTTCTGCCACGTTTGCTTTGTCCTCCATGCAGGTCACTGAATTTCCACTCCGTGAATGCAGACATCATTTTTGGTTATTAATACCCTTCAATCTATTTGGACATTTCTGGATGGACATTAGTCATTAGTGTTTGTACTAGGAAGCAAATTCGTTCCATTTTTCTTCTTAACTAAGGTGGCGGAACATCCTATCGCATAGCTACTCGATCTGTGTGTTACTCTGAGTGACCTCTGTCCTAAGCCTTTTTACTTCGTCTCTCACTCCAAAAGCACTTTGCATTTTTCAGGCTGTCTCCGTAACAGACCCTCATGAGTCAGCTCTGCAGTCTTCAGCTATCTGTCGGCGGCCTTGGCCTTGTCTTTTTCACCAACGTGCACGAGTGCCCCGGGCGGGTCGGGCACGCCCTCTGGAGCGGAGCCCGGGCAGGTGGACGCTCCTGTCCTGACAGGCTCCTCGTTAAACTTCCTTTCTTCTTCAGTTCAAAGGGGCCAGCCTCAAAGGTGGACACGTCCTTACGGGACGTGATGTAACAGGCCTGGGGCCTCCCTGCACTGCCCCCACCAGTCCGTCTGTCTGGAGCCTAGTCGTGGGATGAAGCTTCTATGTTGTTTGAAATCCGGCATCGGAGGAAATCCATCTGTGAGAAGGGCTGTGTCTTCAGTGGGTGCTACCGCCTGAGTCTGGTGTGGACCCACTTCCCGTTGGGGGCTTGGGTGTGAAGGGTACAGGAGGCTGAGGGGGAGCAGGGCTCGGAAGGGGCTTTGGGGACACCAGATCTTTAGAGAGGGAGGGCCTACAGCCTCCCCAGGGGGGGACCAAGGAAATCCTCCCTACAGAATGCTCTGGCCCATTTTCTAGATTCCAGAAAGACCTGCCAGTAAAGTAAACTAAAAAGGTTCATATTCAACACAGAAGTCTCTCTGCAAGTGTTTCTCTCCAGATCTTTCCTGTCCTCGGCCCACTGTCCTACTGCTCTACATCTAGAAGAGGAAGTAAGAAAATGAGAGGCGGGGGAGGGGGAGAGAGACAGACAGACAGACAGAGACAGAGAGACAGAGACACTCAGAGAGAGACAAAGAGAGACAGACAAAGAAAGAGAGATGGAGAGAAAGAGACAGAGACAGAGCGGCAGAGAGACAGATGGAGACTCAGATGCCGAGATTTTCCAACGTTGGCCATCTGAGGAGCCTCCAAACTTCTTCACACACAGAATGGGACCCCTGGACCCTGGCCCACGTGGGCAGGAGTCAAGGGCCGGGCCGGGACGTGCTTGCTTAGGTCGGCGCACGGGGCTGGTATTCAGAAGCAAACACTGAATTACGGGGAGTGGCGGAGGGGAATGAACAAAATGCTAGAATGTTTGTGTCCTTTTATTCCATTCAGGGATTTACAGAAACTCGGTTCTGGCTGACAAAATGCCGCCTGAGGGCACTTGCTTTAATGCCTAGAGAACACACTGAGTGTTCTTCTAAAGAGACTAAAATACTTCGGCTTCTTAACTTTGTCAGATAAACCGTCCACAATCTTAACTGCACTCTGAAGTTTGCTGATCCAAAAAGAAACTTTCATTTTCAGCCACATCACTTCAAGTCACCTCAAAGCCTGCATTGTTACTAGTAAAATTATTCCTTGTGATTAATGTGTCTTTCTGGCCTATGGTTTTTCTGGCTCTGAAAGCGGCCTTGGTTTCTTCAACACTGAATATTTAATTACTTACTGGACATAAAAAGCACCTCGAAGCCGTAACCCCATCCTTCGTTCTGAAGTGCGGTTGACTCAGCCTCCCCTCTTCCTCAGCTCGTGGCCGCCCTTCATTCAGAGTCTCAGTAATTCAATAAATTACTTTTCGCCAGGGTCGCGAACATCAGCTGAAGTTCAGTCTTCTATTGGAGATGTTATCGGTCTGCCCATTTAAAGTCCTCTGAGCAAAGTCCTGATTTTTTGGCCCAATATAATATAAAAATGCAAGAGCCAGAAATTTAATAAGTTTGCACTGCGTTGTGCCAAGCTAGGACTGACTGTTCGTAGCTCGCCAACAATATTCTTTCAAAGGATATTTCTTGGTTTTCATCAAATGTGAGTACTATTTCAAAGAGTCTGCGAGATCATTTAAAAGGGGCCGGTGCAAATGTTGTACATTTATTGAGTGCCTGTGGTATACCCGCACTGTGTTTAGCACTGAAACCACCAAAAAATGTCACGACGCTGTCCTGTGGGTTCTCCACGCCCTTGGAGGGGGCAGAAGTGTCACTTGCAGGGCGTGTGAAATGTAACGCTTTATGCAGAGGTGGGACAGAGCTGCCAGGAGGGACTCGTGGGAGGGGGACCTGGAAGGGCGTCACCAAGTAGAGCAGGCTTGGCTTTCCAGGATGTTTTCTTGGCCGCCAACAGGGCTAGAACATTCCAGACAGGGGACTTCCATGTGCTCGCCCAGCAGTGACAAGTAGGATGCCCTGTCTGGGGAGCAGCGTTTGTCTCCGTAGAGCTGGAGCCCAGGGCTGGAGAGGATGGGGCTAGAGAAATGGAGGAGCTCGAGGGTCTCCAGACCCTCGGCAGAGCCTGTGCTCTGTCTGGCGGACCGGCCGTGCTTCAGCCATTTTAGATCATGCTCTTCCCTGGGACCCCGAGGAAGGCAGTGGCTTCAGTCTGTGGGAAACGCCTTGTGCTCAGTTTTGTTCTTGCTCCCGTTTTTTTTTTTTTTTTAATTTTTTTTTATGGTGACATTGGTTAATGAAATCCAATAAGTTTCAGCTGTACGCCTTAACAGTCAGGCGTGTATATAGATATATAGATATATATGCAACACTGTGTGTTCACCTCCCACAGTCGGATTTCCTTCTGTCACTGCATATTTGACACCCTCTACCCCGTCTACTTCCCCCGCTCCCTACTCCCCCCTCCCCTCTGGGGTTTTTGTTTTTGTTCTTGTTTTTTTTTTGCTTTTTTTTTTTAAACAGCAGGGTTGGGGACATTGATGAGTCCAGCTTAGGGGCTGAGTGTGGGGTGCTCTGAGGGGAGCCGGGTGAACCTGTCAAACACAAGCTGTTGCTTCCACTGTCCAGCGGTCCGT
The DNA here is from genome assembly GCF_000151845.1 of Pteropus vampyrus. NCBI lineage: Eukaryota > Metazoa > Chordata > Mammalia > Chiroptera > Pteropodidae > Pteropus > Pteropus vampyrus. The sequence continues at coordinate 1,483,093 of NW_011888969.1, read as the reverse complement.
GAAGAGGGTTTTCCGTCATGAAACCGGTAGTGACGGTGTTTATACTTCACTGTGGCAACAGTTCATCTTCCTTTCTATTAAAAATTTGTTTACGATGTACATTCTTGGGGATCGGACAGTATTCCTCACAAAATATACGGAGCGAATCATTGAACGACGGCCATTGTCCTCAGAGAAACCGGCTCATAGGCAGGGTGGCGGGAACGGGTTCGTGAAGCTCCCCGTGGTCACCGTTGCCCTGTGGGGGGAGACACCCAGTGACAGCAAAGAAGGGGGGCTCCCCCACCCCCGCCCTGTGGAGGAACCGCATCTGTAAGGGAGCGTGAAAGAGAGCTTTCCTCGAGATGCGGTGAACCGGCCCCACTGGGGAATGCAGGTTCTGCCTTCCATTCCAGAGGGAGTTTTACTGGGGGCTCCTTGGACTGTAAAACATCCACGAAGGTCATGGTAGTTAGAGACAATGGCGATGTCCCCAGTTGCATTGCGTTAAAAACTCATTTTCTCCCGTCACTTTACCAGTCGAGCCTGACCCGGGCACCTGTCTGTGCAGAATGAAGTCCAGGACTGACACGAGACGAGGCTCAATTCAACCGGATTTTTGTGCTGAAGAAACTGAATTCGCTGCACAAGAAAGACCCACCGCTTGCATTTATTATCATCAAATGAGAAAGTCCACGCTTTTACTCCTTTCTAGGTGTTGTCTCAGTAACCTTTCTCATATGTATCAAGATAACTAGAAGTATATTTTCTGTGCAAGTCTTGCAGTTTGCCAGAACCCAAAACCAAATTCTACCTTTTTGCTTTAGATGTTACCTCTTTGAGAAGCTTGGCCAATAATTTGATCTCTCTATTTAGAAACAAGGGTGTCGCCAGCTGTAAGCGGGGAGACTGAGAGTCACCCACGGTCACGCTGCCTGCTCCAGGGACCACTGTCCTGACCTGGGTCGAACCTCTCTTTCCAGTTCCCGCTGCCCTCCGGACTGACACCCGCATCCTCCCTTCTGCGTCGGACATGCTGTTTGTATTTCGGGGCTTCGGGGAAGGGAGGCCTCTCGTCTGCGTGCACAAGATGCGCACCCCGCTTTTCTGTGTGTCCAGATGGGCCTGAATGCGAAAGGTTGTTTCCTGCTGCTGCCCATCTTATCCTTTGCCTGCTTGGCCTCGGCCATGCAAGCCTGGTCCCCTGGGTGTAGTTTCCGCCTGGCAAATCGTGTCCAGAAGGTGTTAGAGAAGACAGCGCCTGCGTGCGTCCTGTGCAGCCTGCTTTTGTTAGCAAATGATTTACTGTTTGTTATAGGAAAATGCGCATCCTGAATGGATGGGCAGTGCCGGGCAGAAATCAATGACCACCATCCTGCTTATTTACTTGCAGTGGAGTTTTTCTTTCCAACATAGCGGTGCTTTGTTGGTGTTTTAAAGAGATTCTGCTTTCTTTAGCGGGTTGGCATCTTGGAAATTGGAGCAGCCAGACTCTGCGTGCTGTGTCCATTTTTAGCCTTGGCTGGCGTGGAGCGTGGCCATGCCTCCTGGGGTGCCTGCCTCGAGCTGCTGGCTAGCATGGCGCTGGGTGGGAGTTGTTCGTATGAATAGAATGGAGTTCATTGATGCTAAGGATATGCATTGAGACATTCAAAGTGATCAGAATCTAGTAACCTGAGGTTTGACCCCTGTCACCAAATGAGACATCGGCCAAGCCCCCATGAGAAAGGAGAGCCCCTTGCTGCCCCTACTCTGAGTCTGGTTTGGGGTCCACTGCACCCCTGCCCCCAGCCAGAGCACGTGCTTGTAGGAAGCTGGTGGGTGGGCGCCTGCCCGTGTGGCCACTACACTGTCCTCTGATCGCCTGTCGGGGTGCAGGGAAGCACCCCGCGGTGCTGACTTAGCGGCAGCCCGCCAGGGCACCCTCGACGGGAAGGTCCCCGGAGAGTCTGCACCGGAGTCTAGAGCTGGCCCCTTCTTCCGCCGACTTCCGGTCTCCCGGGGCCTCAGTGTGCGGCGGGCGGTCCCTAGGGTCCGGCTCTCACCTGGGGGTTCAAGGCCGAGCGCTGCCCCTCTACGCGGCGGCTGCTGCACGTGGCACCCCAGGAGCGCAGTGGCCCTTTTGCCCAGCTTCCTCCTACAGGCAGCCATCTGTCTTGTAGCAAACGCGGATTCCTGCCATCCTGTTCTGAACCTCGGCATGCAGAGGGGACTGGACGTGAAGGCCAGGCGGGCGGGCGTGGGGTCCTGTCCCAGGCTCCCTTCCCTGCCTACTCCCCGCTCCCTCATTCCCCTTCCCCTGCTCCCTCATTTCCCAGTCTGAGCTTCACCTTCTGGCGTCTTTTTCCAGAACGCGGACCCCGCCGAGCTCACCCTCACCCCTCCACAGGCCCTTCTCCTCCCCTGGAGACACTTGAGTAGGCGGAGTGAGGGCTCCGACCTCGGACCCCGGCCCCAGTGGCCGTGGCCGTGGCCGTGTCTGCAGCTGTGGCTGCCTTGTGCCTCTGGCAGCTTTCCGAGCCTGCACGCCTGCCCAGGCCAGAGGCCTTGGAGCTGGCGCGTCACCCGCCAGAGCGGCTGGCATGCCATTCTTTTGAAATGAGTAACAGCGAAGCTGGTCTGAGAAATGTTTAGTGTTTTCTCCCTGGCATTGCCCAGTCTTAATGAAGCGACCCGACTGCTGAACCATGGGAGGGGGCGTGGGTGGCTCCCGGGAACTGGGCGCTGTGTCAGGGGTGGGGGGGCCCGCGGGGGAGACCCCGACTTAGGCCCGAGGGGCCACAGACACCCAGGGCTGAGTGGGCCAAGTCTGGGCGGAGCCGAATAATGGAGTGATTTGCCCGTCGCCCTGATTTGAAGGGCGTGTGGAATTATTGCACAGGCTCCTTGGAGAGTTTCTGCACCGAGAAAACGTCTGTCGAGGTCTCGCCGTTGGCGTCGCGCTCTAAGGCAGCGGCTGGACCTCACACATTTTACTTCCAGGCGCCCCCAGCAGGGTCTGCACGGCTATGGGGTCTGGGATTAGCCTTCAGGAGGGGCGCCCGCCCCCTTACACTCATTTCCCGCTCGCGATTTCTGGTCGGTTGAGGCTTGGCCCCCCTTGAACCAGCAGAGCAGATACGGTGACATTTGTGCAAGCTCCGCACTGTCCCGTGGGGCTGGAGGGGCACAGTTCCCCTGTGGAAAGCTCAGGCTGGCAAATGTCCGTGACGAGTACAAGGTATGTTTGGGTGGAGGTTTAAGCGCCGTGTCAAATGCGTAAAATCGGCGTTAACCACAGTGGGAGGCGGACGATGTTTCTGGGTGTCTGAAGTGAAAGGGACACATGAGACAAAGCTCTGAAGTGTTTTCATCGAGAAAGAGTTTGTGCTCTACATAGGGAGGAGTTAGAGGGTCCCACGCATGGCTCTATCGGGAAGACCGAGGGAGGGCGGGCGGGCGGGATGATCTTAAGACCCAGAGTCACGCAGGTGTGTGATCGCCGGCCGGACTTCGTCAGCCTGCAGCCGGGATGGTCCCCGGGGCCCACCTCCCCTCCCTGTGCTCGGCGAGTATTTCATGGCCCGAGGAGTCAGGATGGCCAGATTAGCCAGGAAAGCCTGGCCAGATGCCCAGTAGGGTCCCCTTGGGTGACAGAACCTGGAAGGATTGGCACAGCGCCCGCGTAACGTGGCTTTCATCCTTTCTAGAAACTCTCAAATATACATAATTTTTTAAATCCGGAAGTTATGGACAATGGCTACGACTGCAGCTGCGCTCGCTAGGAGCCAGGAGCGCCTCTGTTTTAAGCAGAGGCTTTCGGGGGGGGCCCCTGAGATACTTGGAATGTGCCCTGGCGGACACCGAAGGGGCCGTCCCTGTGAGTGGCCCCAGTGTGGCCGTTAGCACAGACCTGTTCTCTGGGCCCTGGAAAGGAGTCGGCGGTTTGTCCCATCTCACCTGTCTGAAGGCCTGCTTGGGCTGGGAGACCCCCTTCCATGGCAGGTGGTGGCCGTGGGCAGGAGGCCACAGTTCCTCGCCACGTGGACCCATCGCAGGACGAGTTAGCGTCCTCGTCACTCGGCAGCTGGCCTCGCCCACAGAGAGCGAGCCCGGACAAACAGGCGGAAGGAAGCCGAGCCCTTCCGGACCCGGCCACGCTGTCCTTTCTGCCAAGTCCTGTTGGTCACACAAGCGAGCCATCTTCACGCAGAGAAGCGCGACCAGCCCTTCGAAAGAGCGGACGTTGGTGAGGGACCCTCCCTCCCTCGTCATCCCGGGCGTATGAGCTGTGGCCCCTCCAAATTTGATCTGTCCCCTCCGAATCCGGCTCTGATTAACTGACTGAAGAAAGGAAGCAGACCGAGGTGACCAGGCGGCTCCCAGAACCAACCGGAAGGCTGGAGAAGCAGGTCGGAGAAGCGGCAGGAGCCCCGGGCCGGACCACCGGAGGCTCTAGAGTGAGGCCGCGGCCTGCGACCGGGGCCACTGCTGCCGCTGGACCCTCCCTGCGGCCTCTGCGCTCCTCAGTTCTCACACACCGTGGGTGGACGGCTCGAGTGCCCCTGCGCATCAGCGTCCCGGGGGTGCTGACCGTTGGAGCCTGTGCCGCCCCTGCCAGGTGCCAGCAAAGATGGAGGCCAGGCCGCCGAGGGAGACCCCCAACAGCAGACGTTCACTCTCCCTGGTCCGTCCTGACTCAAGGTGACTTCGGTCTCCCCGAATACCCAGAATTACAATGCGAATGTATTCCTGGAAAGTTATGTTAATTTGAGTCCTGGTTTATAGACACTGGCTAAGCTTAATACCTTTCAGAAATCTGTGGATAATCCTTTTGTAAAGCAGCTAATCCTTTTAGAGAACAAATAATCACTTCTTAACCAATTTTTTTTTTTTTTTTTGTAAGGATCAGGACTCTAGATCACGGCGGAGCATCCGACACTGGCTCCTCTGTTACTCTCAGGGAGAGAATGTTCTAGCTTTGCAGATACCTGCGCGCAGCGTCTCACGCTGCGTGAAAAACAACAGAACACTGAGGAGTTTTTATTTCTTTCTTCCCCGTGATTGTCTTCTGGAAAGAAGTACAGGCTATTAAACAACGCTAAGAGCATGTATTTGTTTCATTCCTGCCTGCAAGGGCGTTCTAATCTGTGCGCACTTAGCAGTGGGTGAGCGGAGAACAAGCATTCTCTGTGTCATATTGGTGAGCCGCATTTCACCAGGTGCACATTCGCCATCGACGCTGGCTTTTTCCCTCCTGAGAGGCATTCACGTCACAGCATAAATGTTTTGTCTCACTTCCTAGAGTTGCTTTCATGTTGCCTGGATAACGGGGTGCAGAGAGCTGAGGCCACAAGGTGGGCGTGAGCCTGGACGTGGCGGGCCGGTCCGAGAGGCAGCGTCTCTGCTGTTCGTGGCCTGTGATGGCTTCTGTGTCTCCAGAACAGTCTGGTGGCCGCGGAGGGCTGAGCAACCAGAAGCAGACAGGGAGCCCAGTCAGGGAGTGGCGGTCCTAATCCAATAGGAGATTGAGAGAGACAGAAACAGAGACGGAAGGAGAGACAGACTAATAATAGCCGCCGTCCAGATGTCTCTGTGTGTCAGGCACGTTCCTAGCTCTTCCATCTTTACCCACAGAGGGACCGTAAGAGGCGGCGGCAGGCAGCACATTGCAGTGGCCTCACCGTGGGCATGTTCCCACTCACCTCAAGGGAGTGAGATGTCGGAGGCCCGGAGGGTGTCGATGTCTCAGGTAGTCTACTTCGGCTCCGTCTTCCCCTGGCACAGGACCCCCAAGAGTCATCGGTTGGCACTGCGTGAGGCACTGGCTTCTCTTTCCAGGCACTGCGTTGTTCACAAGCACATCCCTTTGGCTACTAGACTCATACCCTTGTGGCAAGATGCCCCCTCTGAGAGGGCACAGGAGGAAACTGGACTCTCTAATTTTCTCAGGTGTAGTGCGTGTAAGACGTCAGCCCATTCTGTGCTTAGCAAAACCGAGGCTCGGAGGAGTCACACGAGTCGTTCAGGGCCATGTAACTGGAAGGTGGCAGCCTGGGACCCAAGGCCCGGTTTGTCGGCTTCCCTAAGCAGGGTGGGTGTCTCGCCAGCCCTGGACAGCCGCTGCACGAGGGAGGAGCAGGACCTCGGCGGAGACACACCTGGGAGTCCAGGAGGCTTGTCCTGTGCCACCTGTTGTTCCAACTGTGATTCTGAGATGATCGCATCTTTGGATAAAATACGTGGCTAAACAAAATATAGTAAATCACGTTTTTGAGTTGTTTTCGTCATTTATATCGGAGCACAGGTGACTCTGAGTCTGTGGTGGGGTCGAAGGGGGTCATAAAACATTCTTCTGATTTGGTTTTCCTTGTGAGAGAATCATAATTCCTATTTACTTGGTGCATTTCAGTGTACTTGTTATTATTACTATTATTATTAACTTGCTATTATCATTTAAAGAACTATGTCCTTATTCCTTTTAAATGGCTTTCCCCATACTTTATGTTGCATTTAGATACAAAGCACAGAAAGCAGCATCGTTTTCTGGCTAAGAAAATTGATACACTCTACCAAAACTATTAGGAAGAATATTGATTCCCTAGATAAAGTAATCCCGAATTGCTTTTTTCTTCAAGATCCATAAATCGCATTAGCAGTAGTCTCCAGATTTGTAGTTAAAGCGAAACTTCGAAGAAGCTTTATTTAGAAGGTTCACACACCTTGCAACCCCCACGTTTGCTGTCGGCCACGTGTTTGTCCAGTCCATCTCAGGCAGCATCGGAGCGGACCTTAAAATCCCTTCAATTTCGCAAAGAAGCATCCTCTGACTTGCTCTTGTTTTGTTTGGTCGTCTCCTGGTCGGCTCCCTCGTTCAGTAAATCGTGTTTGTTATGGACAGGCCTCTGTCTCCTTAGAGCTCAGAATTTCTGAGCAGGAAGGAAACAGCAGAACACTTTGTGCTGATAACGCAATTATTCCACTGTCTTTAAATGCGCACAGAAGCGTCGTTCGTGCGGATCCTACCGGTGCGTGTTTTGGAAGAGTCCCAGCACCAATACGTTTCTTTCTTCACATCTTTAATGGTTGCTCTCTGGGCGCCTAGAGCCGTTTCTCCTGGGGTGTGACAGGTAGGCTGTGCCCGGCGAGATCAGCATGCTTGTCCGATCCCGACTCCGTCTACAAGACTGAGCGAACAGCAGACCTCTCGCCCTGGGTACACTCCCGGGGCGTGTGCTAAGCATGCGTGTCTACCCGCGTGGCATTTTGGAAAGCACAGTATTTGGTAGACGAGGGTTGTACTGATGATGTCACATCAGAAAAAAAAAAAAAAAAAACGTAGCCTTTGGTTTCGTGTCACCCTTCTTGCGGCCCAGCTTTTGTAGAGGAACACAGAGCTGTGTCGGAGGTGAGTCCTCGCGAATCCACTCGCCCTGGAAAACGAAACTTGGCTTTAGAGCCGTGCGAAGTGGCCTGTCTGTTAAACACAGAGGTGGTTGCGAATAGATTTACGAGTTCAATTTATTTGCAGTTGTCAAAACCTCATTAACTGTAGGCCCAATGACACCGCTTGCTGTTTCAAATCGCTTTTAAATTACTCATGTGCTAGCTTAATCTTAAAAGCAAAATTAAACCTTGGATCGGTATCCATTTTAAGTTACAACATTCAGTCGTTGTATTTTGGGGCAAGGAGTTTAATACACGTTGTAAAATAAAATTAGGAGGTCTGTGTGTTCATGGTGGCTTCCGTAATTAGGTTGTGTCAACTGTAATTTTTCAAGTCAATTTCTTCCATGAGGTATGCTGTGTAAACAGTAAATTATAAATCCCTTTATGTTTAAATCATTGTATAAAACCTTAATATCAATGCAATACAGTATTTTAAGTAAATTACTTGGAAGTATGAGCTGTAAGGCAAGTAGTTAAAATTGATTTTTTTATTATTATTATTTTATAAATTAGCAAAGGTAGACATTTTATTTATGTAACTAATACAGGTGTTTATCAAGTCTCTACCAGGACCAGATGCTAGGGACATCGTGGTCACTGCCCTCAAGAACCTGCTCGTCCAGCATGACATTTCCAAAGGGTTCCCGGGGACTCTGCGCCTGAGGTTCCCTGCCAGGCACGGCAGGGTGAGTTGAGAGATGTAGCCTGCAGCAGGTGTTCCTTGAGAAGGTGCGAGGCACACGGACACGTCAAGCTGTTTTGGCCACAGGTGGACTCTTCTCCATAACATTCCTGAGCGTGTCGGACTGAAGTCTGGACTCTTAACCCGGTGTCTCTTGGGCGTTTGTGGATCGAATCCCGAGGGTCTGTAAATGTGGGAGGTGGGGAAATGTACACCTTTATTTCCATAGAATTGGCTCCTTGTGTGATTCTATATCCCTTATGCCTTAAAAAAAATTTTTATGGTAGGAATCATTTAAATAATTTTTTTAGAGTTTATGTTTTAATTTATTTACAGCAAAAGTCACTCTGTGTTGCGCAGCTCCCATGAGCTTAGACAGAGGCACAGAGTTGTGTCGCCGCCACCGCCATGACCAAGACACAAACTTTGCCACCTCCCCAAAGAAAAACTCTCTCATGCCACCGTTTTGCGGTCAGACCTGCCAACCCCACTGCTGACCCCTTGCAAACACTGATCTCCATCCCTATAACTTTCCCTTTTCTAGAATGTCATATAAATGGAGTAACGATATGTAGCCTTTTGAGGCCGGCGTCTTTCCCTCAGCTTATGGATCCCAGAGTATTCTTGAGGCGTGTATTGCTAGTTCAGTCCATGTTATGACTGTGCTGTACTCCATCGTATGGATGAACCACAGTAAATTTAACTAGCCCCCCGTTGGGAGGCCTTTGGGTTGTTTCCAGTTTGGGGCACTTATGAATAAAACAGCCGTACTATGCACAGATAGGTTTTTGTGTGAACCTAGGTCTTCATTTCACTTGGATAAGTGAGCAGGATGAGATCGCTTGATTTTTGTTTAGTACGTGTCACTTTCTAAGGATCTTCTAAACCGTTTCTCATAGTGGGTGTCGCATCCGGTTTCCTGCTGCGGTACACGAGCCTTCCAGTTGCTCTGCGTCCCTGCTCAACACTTGATAGTGTCGGTTTTCTCTTTTTCTAATTTTTGCCTTTTTTTGTGGTGGAGTCGTAGTAGCTCGGTGTAGTTTTAATTTGCCTCTCCCTGATGACTAATGGAGCTGAGCATCTTTTTGTGTGTTAATTTTCCGGCCGCGTTTCTTCTTTGGTAGTGTCTGTTTAGATCTTTTGCCCGTTTAAAAAATCAGGTTGTTAGTCCTATTATGTTTTATTTCATGTAATTAAAAGCACTGTTCTGAGAGTCAGCGTCAACTAAATGGCCAAAGGGATTCCTGTCACCGAAAAGGTTAAGAAGCCTTGGGAGACACGGCGGTCTCACACATATTTTTATTCTTTACATCTTTGCACGCCCGCCTCGCTCAGAGTCCGCCCCACACCGTCGCCGAGGCAGCGGCTTGCCCGCGGTGGAACATACTGCCACCCCGTCTCTCTTTCTTTCTTTCTGTTCTGTGTACGTAGCACAGGATTTCGAAATATCACCCTCAAGTGTGGGCGGGATTCCTCATGCCTCCCTTCTCTGCAGGGAGGGTAAGGCTTTTATTCTGTTTTTATTTAGGACATTCTTTGGCTCTCTGATCTTTTCCCCAAGTGGACGGAATCCCACGTTGCAGGAAAACATGTGAACCAGCACATTCTAGGAGAATGAGCCTATCCACTTTTAGAATTAGGAGCTCTTAGCACAGAATGAGGGTCTGAGAGCGTGATCCGTTGCTGTCTGTGGTTATCTCCACAGCACTGCGGATTGATACATTTTTCTGCCTTGATCTCTGACTTTTAATCAGTGCTTCACAGTGGAACTCATCTCTCAGCAAAAATACTTTTTATCTATCTGAAATACTTTTTAAGTCTCTTGCGGACCCTTTTAAATGGGTAGCTAAATTTTGACTGAGTCATAACCAAATCTGTGAGTCACATTTCAGTACAGGCTTCAATGGTTAACAGTTTTAGAAACAATAACGCTTATCTGCGGTCAGTATATTAGTTTTGTTTTGTCGTTCTGTCGAGGCATATAGGGAAAGATATGAGATATAAAAACGTGCTACAACATTTTCTTTTGATCCAATGAAAGCCCTTACTTACGATTCTCTACTTCCCATCAGAAAGAAAAGAAAAATGCGAAAGAAAAGTAAATGCGATGTGTATGTTGAAAATTAATTTTGGCACAAAAAATTGTGGAGAACTCTGCCGCGTGTTAATTATTGCTCTAAAATGAGCTTTGGTGACAAATAGGTGCCCTGAATTTTATATTCGGCACACCGGGGCCAAGCATGTGCAAATGTATGTTAAGCGCTTATGGTTCGGAGAACAGGAAATGCAGAAAAAGACTCTTACTTTGCCGCTGTGTATAGACCCTCTGAACAAAACGAGGATCCACACAGGTGGAGAGCCAAGAATGGTTAGAAAGCAGTGCCTGCGGGGTCCACGTCGAGTGCTGCGTGTCTTGTGTGGGCCCATCTAGAGAAAGGAGGGTAGACAGGTGCTTTTGCTTATTTGCACACGTGTGTGCTCGTGGCCACTCTGTCACTCGGCTGTATCAGGTTCCTGTTGCTGCTGTGATGAAGTGTGAATTTCGCAGCTTAAGGCAGCCCCGTCTCCTACCCCACAGCTTCCGTGGGTCGGAACCCGGGCACAGCTGCTGTGTGTGTGTCGAGGTTCTCTGCTTAGTCCCACGGGATGAAATCCGTGTGCCCGCAGGGCTGTGCTCGCTGCCGGAGGCTCTGAGACAAATCCGCTTCCGAGGTCCTTCGA
>NW_011888969.1:1467423-1468913 GCF_000151845.1 Pteropus vampyrus | reverse complement strand
GGGCACCTCCCCCAGGGTCCTCGCCTCCAAACCGCATGACCGAGGCAAATAAACATAGATTTTTTGGTGTCTAAGGTCACGACCTGCCCAGCCACCTTCCTGCCTGATGTGCAGGTGGCAGTAGCTGCGGAGCCTCAGGTTTGCAGGTGTTGAGACACGGCTGGCCGGTGTGACGCCACAGCGTGGGGGGGACGCTCACCCCACAGCTCCCACCCAGCCCCGCCCTTCACGGTCCTCAGAACACCGAACACCTCCCGTTTCTTTCTTAAATTTGAAAAGTACTCTCTACCTGTAAGATCTCTCAGGGGTTGGATGCCATCTTTCAAAGGGTGACGGTCCTGTCTTCTATTTTGTACTTAAAAAGAATTTACAAACCTGACCGATCGCAGTGCGGTTGAGGCGATCACAAAATGAAGTTTGTATCAAGACTGTCTCATAGATGGGTATGGATTTGGGGTTTATCTTTTAAATAAAACGTAAGCTGTTTATTCAGTGTTTATGGTGGCGTGTGCGTGCGTGTGCGTGCATGTGTGCGTGCGTGTGTGTGTGTGTGTGTCTGGGTTTGCTGGATCAGCACTTCCACTGAAGAGCTGATTCTGAAACCCAGGCCGGTTTCAGAGACTCCCCAGAACTGCTTACCCCAGCTCACTGAAGCTTAGAACTGTCCCCACGGCTCATGGTCTAGCTGCCCATGAGCTGAGAATTTCTAATCCCAGTTCGGTTTAAAGATGACCAAGCGTTTGTTGCTCTCGTCCTCCGAAGGACATAAATAATGATTTTTGGTACAGCGCAGGCGGCCTCTCTGGGGACTCACACAGGTGCTGCGATCTGAGGCTTCGATCGCCCCCCTGCAGCTTCTCCCTCCCCAGGCACGTCTGTGATGTTGTCATTCCTGAAAACGCTCGGCCAGTACACGAAACGAGAAACCGAAGGCACTGGTTTCAGTGACCCGGCTGCAGAATTTTTATTAATGTGATTAAGGTTTTGAATATGTGAGTTAAGTTGTATTTATTTACACGTCACTGCCTTTTTAAAAATCTGCACACACCCCACCCCTGGCGCTTGACGCAGGAAGAAATAAAAGCACCTCCCGATCAATCGCTTGATTAAAGTTCCTCTCCGGCTCCCTGTACACTTCGCGGGTATTGGAATCGTTGAAAATCAGGTGATTTGCAACTCCACGCTTGCCCCACATTAAACCGGCAGCGTCATCTGTAATTAGAATCCTGGGCTTTCTGAGAGGAAAGGAGCTTCTAGCGATTGTTGGAACCAGAGGTGGCCTTTTGCAACTGAGGGAACAGAAGTCCCGGGCTCGTTCCTCATGCACAGAGAATCAGTATCTCAGTCGGGAAGAGAAGGGGAGATACCTTGCTTACGCTTTTTTCTGTCAGCCGCTTAGAAGTTTTCGTGTGCGTGTGCGATCACGTTTTCTTCCGTTATTTGCCCATCGATGGACACTTAGCTCGTTTCCAGATCTTGGCCGTTGTGAA
>NW_011888969.1:1465399-1467373 GCF_000151845.1 Pteropus vampyrus | reverse complement strand
TGGCCTTTCTCTCAGCACTGTCAAGTTTGTTGGGGGCGCCGAGGGCCGGGCAGGCAGATGCAGCCCCAGCTCGCGGGAGCCTGTTTACCGCTTCGCCACCAAGAGCCCAGGTATGAACATGAGGCTGAGATCGTGTTCCTGCCCTTTAATGTGTTAGAATATTCATTTGCTTTGGGGAGAGAGCCCTGCACACTTGCCTTCTGTGACATGTCTTCGAAATCTACCCTTGAAGAAGTAAGATGCTACCTGCGAGCTGAGCCTGGCTCGCTCTCCGGCCTGAAAGATGTGATTGACTTCGTAGGGAACCCGGTGAGGGTTTGCATTCCACGGAAGGTGGCACCCTGCTCCAGAGAAGGATGGACGCAGGACCATCGTCGCTTCCCTAGCTCAGCCCTGGTTTAGGAAGCTGGGGGCTGACGTGACGCAGCTTGGACAAGATGCCTCGGTCCCAGGCTCCCTTTATGGGGGAGGAAGAGAAGTGTGTCCCCAGCCCCCCAGCCCAGGGCTCTGCTGAGGTCCTGGAGCGCTGGGGACCAGGGTGCCTGCCGTGCCTGCTATACGAGGGCCTCAGAGCCGTGTGTGGGGAGGTGGCCCATCTGTAAGGCACAGTATTGGGAGGGAGTCAGATGTCCCCGAGGCTCCAGTCCCCAGGGTAACACCCCTGGGAGGCCTCCTCGTTCACACCTGTGAGGGGGGACTGCTCTGTCCCTCACTGGCAGTGCTGAGTATGGACCCCCTGTGACTGAGCCTCCTGAAGGGGAATTTCGTGCCCCCCGCCCCCCCCCATCACCACCCCCTCTGCGTGCCCTGTGGTTACGGCACTCCTGGCTGGGTCCCTCCTCTTCTGGTTCCACACGGGGACACATGGCTGCAGCCCCTCTGGTGTGGTCAGGCGCGGGGTCCTCCCTCTTCGCCCCACCCAGGTGGCTGAGGTTTCCTGTCCCCATGGTGCAGGCCGACACGAGTAAAGCAGAGCTTACTGACCACAGTCAGCTGGGGCGTCTCAGGCTCTGCCTGGCGGGGAGTGTGAGGTCACATCCGGCCAACCCACGTCCGAGACTCCAGCTCCTGGGCAGGGCCACCCCCGGCCTTCCTCTTCATCCTCCCTCCTGGTGATGGGCACACGTGGTGTCCGGACGCAGCAGGCCACTCCGTGGGCAGCTGGTAATGACACAGCCCTTCCAGCCTGAGCTGGCGTCTGGGCCCTGCACTTATCCATGCTCCCGGATCTGCCCCTTCCCATCTCCACCCCGGGGCACCCCGCTTTCCATCTCCACCCCAGGGCACCGTCTGACCCACTTTTCAGAGACCCTGGCTCAGAGATGCATCCAGCACCCTCGCACGGTCACACCGGAGGCAGCCAGGGGCCGTGGTCTCCCGCCAGTGCCCACGACAGGGTCCGCTGAGCACCCAGACAGTCATGGGCACCTCCCCCAGGGTCCTCGCCTCCAAACCGCATGACCGAGGCAAATAAACATAGATTTTTTGGTGTCTAAGGTCACGACCTGCCCAGCCACCTTCCTGCCTGATGTGCAGGTGGCAGTAGCTGCGGAGCCTCAGGTTTGCAGGTGTTGAGACACGGCTGGCCGGTGTGACGCCACAGCATGGGGGGGACGCTCACCCCACAGCTCCCACCCAGCCCCGCCCTTCACGGTCCTCAGAACACCGAACACCTCCTGTTTCTTTCTTAAATTTGAAAAGTACTCTCTACCTGTAAGATCTCTCAGGGGTTGGATGCCATCTTTCAAAGGGTGACGGTCCTGTCTTCTATTTTGTACTTAAAAAGAATTTACAAACCTGACCGATCGCAGTGCGGTTGAGGCGATCACAAAATGAAGTTTGTATCAAGACTGTCTCATGGATGGGTATGGATTTGGGGTTTATCTTTTAAATAAAACGTAAGCTGTTTATTCAGTGTTTATGGTGGCGTGTGCGTGCGTGTGCGTGCATGTGTGCGTGCGTGTGTGTGTGTGT
>NW_011888969.1:1460402-1464409 GCF_000151845.1 Pteropus vampyrus | reverse complement strand
TTAGAAGTTTTCGTGTGCGTGTGCGATCACGTTTTCTTCCGTTATTTGCCCATCGATGGACACTTAGCTCGTTTCCAGATCTTGGCCGTTGTGAAGGATGCTGCCGTGAACGAGGTGCAGGCATCCCTTTGAGATACCGATTTCATTTCCTTTAGATATTTACCCAGAAACACGATTGCTGGATCGATACCATTTTTTTTTTTTTTTTTTTGTTTTTGGTGACGGTGTTAGGTATATTTCACATGGTGCTACCTCTGAATATCCTTTTTTTGGCACTGGTGGGGACCGCGTAAGTTGGTGAGTGTCATAGCTACTCTATTCGGAAGTGGAAGAAACCCAGGAACAGTCCAGTCCCCTTCATTAGAGCAGACGTTGCCGGAATGGGACGTCCCTGCCCTCCGGTCCCCAATCCCTGCTCTCTGGTCCTGCATGGACCCGGCCGCCCAGGGCGCTGCACGCCGAGTGAATCAGGATGTGGTGTCATCGGATCTTCCGTGGAGAGCTCGAGGGAGCCAGCGTGTCAAAGCTCGCCGCCATGGAGGAAAGTTCCCCTCCCTTGGGACAAACTTTTATGAATGCCTTTCGGAACGAAGGCTGTGGGCTCGTCCGTCACGCGTTACCTTTAAATAGCATCGCGTTTCCGTGAAACGCTTTCCAGTGTCTCCGCAAGTGAAATCATTTGTTCGCAGTCCGCGTTACGGCTCCCTCAGTAAAGTGCGACTTTAGGACAGCAGTGAAGGCAAAGAACTCTCGGGATCCTTCTTTCATTGATTCCTCGTTCTTTATTTTGAACGCTTCCTGTTTTCCTGAGCAAATCCCGCAGTGTCCGTTAAGTTTTGCTTTGAGAGACGAGAAAGGCAGGGCCTCACATTCTAGGTCTCGTTATTCCAGGAAAGAACAAGCCCGTGACCTCAACAGAGGATTCTTGTTGTCGTGAGAAGTTGTGGCGCACATATTTGAAGGGTCAGTGGGGTGCAGGTCCCTATGTCTCCATGCGTGTTGAGGGGTGGCGTTGCTCAGAGAAAGCCCAGCCGGAACCTCACTGGGACCCCAGCCCTGCTGGGGCAGCAGGTGCACAAAGATGGGAGAACCACGGAGGTGGGAGCCGTGTCCCACGCGGCCGGGGCGGGCCACGGCGGCGGAAAGGGCTTCAAAGTGAGTGAGCCTGACGCTGAGCCCGGAGGGGCAGGGCCCGGGGGGGAGAGGTGGCCCCCGGAAGAGAGGCAGGTGGAGGCAGTTCTGGTCTCTCCTACACACCCACCCCCAAAGCATCTTTCTGGAAATCCTGCCCTGACTTGATTAAACGCCCTGAAGTCACACATCGTCTTCCTGCAGAGCCCCTTCTGCTCAGGCCAGAGAACGGGCCCTGGCAGCACCCATCCCAGCGTCTCCCTGGCACTCGGCTCACGCACCTTCTGGTGAGCCCCACCTGCTCGCTGTGCTGTCACTCAGCCTGGCTGCCCCCAGCGTAGGCACCAATCGGAGGGTGCTCTGGTTTTGAATGTCTCCAAATGTTAAAATCAAGAACTTCAGAGTAAACTCTCCTTCTGACAGAACCCTCCGCCTCTGCTTCCCATCCCTGGATTCCTGGACCACTCGGCCGTCGTCGTGGGGACAACGTGTGTTTACTGAGCCCCTTTCTGTTGCATGCACTAGCACAGCGGCCGCAGGAGGCCTCACCAATGCACATGCAGGCAGCTGTGATCCGTGGCCCGCCAGAGCTGGGTGGGGTCCAGTGGAGAGAAGCGCCCGCCCCCGACACAGGGACGCCCTGCTCGGGGTCAGCCCACGCGGACGCAGAGAACGCGGCCAAGGGGCACATCTTCTGCTTGCTCAGGAGAAGCTGGACATCTAGATATTTTTGTGAAATGTTACTATTTAAACATATGGACAATGGTACTATCTATCTATCTATCTATCAATCATCTATTTAATCTGTTATCTATCCATCTACCTATCATTTATCTGTTATCTATCTAATCTATCTAATCTATCTGTCATCTATCTATCTATCTATCATCTATCATCTATCTATCTATCCTTCTATCTATCTATTTATCTATCTATCTATCTAAATCTATCTATCCTTCTATCTATCTATCTATCATCTATCATCTATCTATCTATCATTTATCTATCTATCATCTATCTATCTATCTGTCTGTCTATCTATCTATCATCTATCTATCCTTCTATCTATCTATTTATCTATCTATCTATCTAACTATCTATCTATCTATCTATCATCTATCATCTATCTATCTATCCTTCTATCTATCTATCTATCTATCTATCTATCTATCTATCTAATCTATCTATCTATCATCTATCATCTATCTATCTATCTATCTTCCTATCTATCTATCATCTACACACACGGCACACACCAGGTTAGCCGAACAGGATGTTTGCTGGTTTCGTGGCTGCCTTTGCTCCCCGGCAGTCATCTTCCCGCCCCGATGGATGCCTTCCTGGTTCATCCTGGTTCATTGCTTTGCTTCTAGATATCCATCCCTGCCCTTCCTGCAACCCAGCCCCACTGCTTCATGTCGCTGAACGCCATGAGCAGTCCTGAAGGCTCTGTCTGTGTCCCGAGTCCCTCCATTCATGCACACACGTCACAGAGCCCTTACCTGCGGCCAGGGGATTTGCAGAGTGGGGAGCAGGTAAGGCGGTGGGCCAGCCCGGCCCTCCCTCTGGGTCGAGCGCAGAGCCACGGTGAGAATGTCACCCTCTGATCTCATCGACGCAGCCTAGGCTGCGTCACCGGTGGGGAAAAAGGCAAAGAAAATGGGCAAAACGTTGACGCGTGTCTGCACAGCTAAATGTCTCTTCATGTCTGGAAGGCAAAACATAGGTCAGCGTCACCCCAGATGCAGGCCGGTTCTCCCGCAGTCCAATCAGAGCGCTTATGTGGGCCGCTTGAGATAATCGTGTCAGAATGTATGAGAAGGGGTGACAATGACGAGACGGCCTTAGTTCCGGGAGGTTGTTTTAAGCGGAAGGAACCAGGGAGTCTCGCCCCGTCGGCTACCAGCCAGAGGCTCTGTCAGCTACCAGGAGTGGAAGAACACCGAGGAAATGCAGGAATCGGGGATTTGGGTGCTGGGCACCTACCTGTCTAAACTGAAATTTTATAAAGTAAAAATTTTTCTTTAAATTGTACAGTATTCTTGATTTTTTTAAAAAAGCAAACCAACTAACACATCCATGCCTTTGCGGGCACACGATTCGATCCTTCATCTTTAAGGCTGAAACCCAAATCATACCGTGTCCGTCAGTGGACGGATGGATGAGCAGGGCGAGGTGTTTACGTACAGTGGAGTCTGATTCGGCCTCAGAAAGGAATGACAGATTCTGGCACACGCTGCCACACGGATGAACCCTGAGGACGGAAGAAGCCAGTCCGCTTAAAAGCTGTTAAGCTGACAAATTTCGTTGTGCCTGTTTTACCGCCCCTGTGAGATGCGGAAGTGATTTTTGTCGCGTCGGCTGGGACATTTGAGTGACTTGCTTATCTCTTTGGTCCAACAGAAACCCCAACGGCTTCTTCATCATTTGGTCCTTCTCTTGCTGACTCTGCCAGCATCTCCCCCTCCTGCCCCGATGACGACAAGACCCTGTGAACGCGAGAGAGGTCGCTTAAGGGAACCGTCCCTTCTCTTCTCGTTCAGAGACAAATGGGCTCGCGTCGGCACCGACTCTGTAAATTTATGTTTCTCTGAATGCCACAGTGCTATGCGTTCATCTCTCAGTGTCCTTCCTTAGTGTCTCTGCTCCACCAGCCTGAATGGCTTCGGGAAGCTCCGTGTCTCAACTTCTCCTGCCCAGAGGGGTGGGCGTTGGGAGCAGCCTGTGGCCTCACAGTCCCAGTGCAGCGGTGGCAAGATGAAGGTGGAGGCCCCTCCCGCACCAGGCAGTGTGTGCGGACCCTCCCCTGAGGCCCTAGGCCCTGAAGTCCTGCTGCCTGGAAAGATCTGGAAGCCTCTTGGGCAGTGGAGGGGCCC
>NW_011888969.1:1451664-1457042 GCF_000151845.1 Pteropus vampyrus | reverse complement strand
GGTCCAACGGAGGCTGAGGGGAGGGGTGCCTGCAGGAGGGATGGTGTCCTTCTGGATGTCCCTTCAGGGTCAAGAGGGGTGGGGTTCTTTCAACAATCTGTGTGTGAAGGGGCGTCGTTGTCACGCCAAGTCCGTAGCTTGCATTCGGGTTCGATCTTGACAGCATGCATCCCGTGGGTTTTGACGAACGGGTGTGACGTGTGTACCATTAGAGCTCAGGATAGTTTTGCTGCACTGAAAATCCTCTGCTGCCCTGGTCAGCCCTCACCCCCTCCTGACCACTGATCCCTTCGCTAACTCTGAAATTCTGTCTTCTCCAGAATGTCTTACAGTTGGAGTCTTACGGTGTGTATGTAGCCTCATCGCACTGGCTTCTTTCCCTTAGTCATACACATTTAAGGTTCCTCCATGTCTTTTCATGGCTTGAGAGTGCATTTCTTTTTAATGCTGAATGATATTTCTTTGTCTGGATGGGCCACAGTTTAATTATCCATCCATCCATCACTGAAGGATGTCCTGGTTGCTTATGAGTCTGGGCAATTGTGAGCAAACATTGGTTTGCTGGTTTTTGTGTGAACACGTTTTCAATTCGTTTGGGTAAATGCCAAATAGCACAATTGCTGGGTGATATGATAAAAGTATTTTTGCTGTGTAAGAAAATGCTGTCTTCTAAGTGTCTGTACCAGTCCACACTCCCAGCGCTGAATGCTTCACATCCTTGTCAGGGTTTGGTGTGGTCAGTGTGTTGGATTTTGGCCATTCCGGAAGGCGTGTAGTGGTATCTCACTGTGACTTTAATTTGTGTTTTTCTGATGACATATCTGTGGACCATCTTTTCATATGCTTATTTGTGGTCTGTGTATCTTCTTCGGTGAGGTATCTCTTTGGGTCTTTTGCCCATTTTTTAATCAGGTCGTTTATTTTCTTTATTGTCGAGTTTTCAGAGTTCTTTGTATATCGTTGTCTTCTGTCTTTCACAAATATTTTTCTCCTAGTCTATGGCTTGTCTACTCATTCTCTTGACATTATCTTTTGCGGAGCACGAATGTTTAATTTTAACGAAGTCCAGCTTATCAATTTTTTCCTGGATCATGTCTTTGGCGTTGCATCTAAAAAGTCATCCTCACACTCAGGGTCACATAGATTTTTCTCCTGTGTTATATCTGGGAGTTTTATGGTTTTGAGTTTTATATTTAGACCTGTGATGAAATTTTGAGTTAATTTTTGCAAAGGATGTAAGGGTTTTGTCTACATTAATTTTTTTTTGTGAGTGGCTGTCCGGTCGTTCAAGCGCCATTAGTTGAAAAGACTCTTTTTTCCCATCGCGTTGCCTCTGATCCTGTGTCAAAGATCAGTCGACTGTCTCTACGTGGGTCTAGACCACGTGCTCCATTCTGTTCCATTGACCTGCTCACCTGTTTTGGCCAACACCATGTCTGATCGCTGTAGCTTTCCAGTCCTCAAGTAATGTCAGCGTTCCAGCTTGTTCTTCTCCCTTAGTGTCGTGTTGGCTATTCTGGGTCTTTCGTCTTCTGGATAAACAGTAGCATCAGTTTGTCAATATCCACCAAATCACCTGTTGGGATTTTGATTAGGATCACACTGGATCAGTAGATCGCACTGGGGAGAACCGGTATCTTGATAATCTTGAGTCTTTCTGTTCATGAACATGAGACATCTCTCCATTTATTTAGTTCCTTGATTTCACTCATCTGAATCTCGTCATGTTCTTGATGGAGATTCTGTACGATTTTGTAAGATTTACATCTAATCGTTTTATTTTGGGGTGCTAATGTAAATGGTATTAGGTTTTTAATTTCAAATTCCATTTGTTCATTATCGTTATATAGAAAAGCAATTTATTTTTTATGTTAACCTTGTATCTTGCAGCTTTGCTATAATTCCTTAGTAGTTCCAGGAGGTCATTTTGTTTGGTTTGGGGTTTTTGGTTTTTTTTTCTTTCAGATTTTCTATATAAATCTGTGAATAAAAACTGTTCTCTTCTTAAATTCTCAGTCAATATATACCTTTTATTTCCTTTTCCTGTCTTATTGCATTAGCTAAGGCTTTTCGTACGATGTTGAAAAGGAGAGGTGAAAAAGGACATTTTTGCCTTGTTTCTGACCTTAATGGGAAAGCACCTAGTTTCTCTCCATAAGTGTTGTCTTAGCTGAAGGTTTCTTGGTAGATGCTCTTTACCAAATTGAGGAAGTTCTCCTCTATGCCTACTTTACTGAGAGATTTTATCATGCATGGCTGTTGGATTTCATCAAACGGTTTCTCTGTGTCTATTGATATGATCACAGGATGTTTCTTCTTTAGCCCGTTGATGTGGCAGATCACATTTGTTGATTTTTATATATTGACTCGAACTTGTACACCTAAGAAAAATCCCTCTTAATTGTGGCATATCATTCTTTTTATGCAATGTTGGATTTGACTTGCTACTGTTTTGTTGAGGATTTTTACATCTATGTTCATGAGGAATATTAGTATCTAGTTTTCTTTCTTTTTTTTAATGTCTTCATCTGATTGTGGCATTAGGGTAACGTTGGCCTTGTAGGATGCATTAGGAAGTATTTCTTCCGCTTCTGTCTTCCAGAGGAGATTGTGGAGAGCTGGTATAATTTCTTCCTTGAAGTTTGGCAGAATTCGCCAGTTACCCATCTGTGCCTGGTGCTTCCTGTTTTGGAAGGTTATTAATTAGTGATTCGATTTCTTTAATAGATACAGTCCTATTCGACTTACCTAGTCCTCCATTTTTTTTAAAAGAGAAATCCAGGTTAACCACAGGTTGGGGCTTGAGTGGAGTAGAACAAGACAGCGTATGGGTACCCTCCAAGGCTATCCAGTCCATACATTCACTCACTCATTCATTCATTCATTCATTCATTCATTCATTGCACATTCATTCGACAGTCCCCTACTAAACCTGTTTACCAGGAAGAAATCCTGCCTCAAGGGGACAGGTTATGCATCTGCTGTGCCTTCCTGTGCTCTTCCTTGATTTCTTACATTTTCTTTTCGTTAATGTGTTACTACACATCTACAATAATTTAGACTTCATTAGTTTATATTTTGTAATAATCGTTGAAATAAGCTCGACAAAAGGCGCGTTTCCTAAATTTGCAAAGAAAGTGATCGCCAGGCAAATTAGAAGCATTAAGTCCATTGCAGAGAAGGTGTTTGCGCTGGAAGGGCGCACTATCGAATGGCGTTAAGCACCTTCTCCTTAGTAGTTTCGGAAGGGGCTCAGGTATCAGCCCGGCCCCAGAGGGGCCCTGGCTAGCCAGGAGACAAGGATGGTCTCTGTATCTCTTTGATCCTTCTTTCTCTCACTTGTAAAATGCAAATAATACCAAGCTGGTAGACTGCTTGTGAGGATAAATGAGATAATGTTATAAAGCTTCTAGCGCAAGGCTTGGCAGGCCACCCATGGTAGCTCTTATTAATTTGTTCAAGGGTGGGGGGCTGTGTCGAGATCCCCCTCGGAGCTGCAGGGGATGCAGAGACAGGAAAATGAGTACCTGTCCTCGCGGAGAATACAGTCTGCTTGGGAATCTGGGCCGGATGGCCATCCTGGCCGTAGACGATGCAGAGTGATCGAAGATCAGGGGGAGAGAATGAATGGCAGGAGCCGGTCAGAGAGGAGACCAGCCCCCTGGCCGGGGCGGGCTGGCTGGTGCGCTGGCACCTGGGGACTCGGGGTGCCTGAGTTGAATGGTCAGACGGTGCACCAGAGTGGACTTTGAAGGGCGAGGCGGGGTGGGCGTGGGTTTGGGGTCCTTCCTCCCCTGAGTCGGCAGTGTCCACACTGCTCCACTCTGTAGGACGGACACCCAAGAAGCCCACATGGAGTTGGAGGGACACCCATGAAGCCCACGTGGAGTTGGAGGGACACCCATGAAGCCCACGTGGAGTTGGAGGGACACCCATGAAGCCCACGTGGAGTTAGAGGGACACCCAGGAAGCCCACGTGGAGTTGGAGGGACACCCAGGAAGCCCACGTGGAGTTGGAGGGACACCCAGGAAGCCCACGTGGAGTTGGAGGCCAGGCAGATGGAGCTGTTCAAGAAAATGCGCTTGTGAGGGCAGCCTCCTTAATGTACTGGTGGCCGAGACTTATGTGCACCTTAAAAAGGCCCTTGGACAACTTCTCCTGGCCTTGGGCCCCGGCTCACCTCTCTGCCTCACACGTGTGGGCCTCAGGGACTCTCCCTTGTGCTTCTGCATCCGGCCCTAGCAGTGGTGCCTCCTGAGGGTCTGGTCTCAGCCCTCACTCACCAGTCCCCTCTGCTCCTGCTTGTGGGGACACACACGTGTCACCCAGGCCTTGCTGGAATGCATGAGCGTCTAGCTCCATTCACCCCACACGTGACATTTGTCCTTATCCAGAAACAGGTGGTCCCCATGAGCCCCTCCCTGCACATTCAGACGATGCCAGCGCTTCGGCCTCTTACGCAGAGCTGGGGGTGTGAGCGGTGCGGCTCGTCCCCCCACGTGCCCAGCGCGTGTGGGGTCCCCGTCTGGGCCCGTGAAAGCTTTCTTCAGCTCACACAAGTGAGAACGGAGAGGCATTGAGCGGAGTGCCCAGCTGCGGTCTCGCAGCCCCTCCACGGCGGGAGGTGGGGGACAACAGTGTTGGCTTGTTGGCGGCTGCCTGGAGGGCGCCGGCTGCAGGACCGAGAACACTTCCCCAGAGGCCTCTCCCGGGGGCGGCTGGTGGGGGCAGGGTGTGTCTGGGAGTGGGCCTTGGTAAAGGCCAGGGGCATCCTCGGTGTCTTCCTCCAGGAAGGGGTCTCTCTTTCTGCCCAGTTCTGGGGACCATGCGAACGCGACAGAGATCAGAAGGGGGCGTGGGGCTCCCCCAGGAGGCTCTGGGTGGCCTGGAACCTGGGAATGAAGAAGGCGAGCTAGCACACACAGGGTAGAGACTTCTTGACCGAAGTTGGGCGCCACCTCATCTGCTCCGTGATCCCTGTGTCACCGGCGCTCCAGGCATGGCGAGAGAAAGCGTGGCCCCTGGGGCTGGCTGGAGCGCTCGCTGTCACACAGCTGTGTGACCCTCTCTGCCCAGCATCTGTCTCTCCCTAGCTGTCACTGCACTTGTTAGTCATACATTATTGTGTGGATGGGATCGTCCCCGCCCCATGGCGGTCAGTGGCACTGAGCAGCCCCAGGCTGTCTTGCTCATACTCCGCCCCCGAGCATAGCACATCCGGGCACCATGCGGGTACAGGGCAGGGACCTGCGGAATGAGTGAATGAGTGAATGAGTGAATGAATGAATGCGTGAGTGAGTGGGTGAAAGAAGATGTAAAATGCACTGCACAATGCTTGGCATGCAATGCCCACTGCGGAGATGCTTGTTCTTGGGGC
>NW_011888969.1:1442343-1451614 GCF_000151845.1 Pteropus vampyrus | reverse complement strand
GGCCCCTGGGGCTGGCTGGAGCGCTCGCTGTCACACAGCTGTGTGACCCTCTCTGCCCAGCATCTGTCTCTCCCTAGCTGTCACTGCACTTGTTAGTCATACATTATTGTGTGGATGGGATCGTCCCCGCCCCATGGCGGTCAGTGGCACTGAGCAGCCCCAGGTTGTCTTGCTCATACTCCGCCCCCGAGCATAGCACATCCGGGCACCATGCGGGTACAGGGCAGGGACCTGCGGAATGAGTGAATGAGTGAATGAGTGAATGAATGAATGCGTGAGTGAGTGGGTGAAAGAAGATGTAAAATGCACTGCACAATGCTTGGCATGCAATGCCCACTGCGGAGATGCTTGTTCTTGGGGCTGGGAGAGAGACAGCGCTTCGCCATGTCTTACTGGGTGTTTTAATTTCATCGGGCAATAAGCATTTATCACCTTTGCCTGCTTTCCGGGTGATAGCAGGGAACCACAGCAAACGTTTACCCCTTCCTTCTGGTGGGGTCCAGGGCTTGAAGGAAATCTGGCCACCCAGGGCACACGGCTTCGGCCCCTCACAGGAGAGGCAGCACCCCAGGGATAGCTCCCTGCACCTGTAGGACAGCCACACCCCTGGGGTGCGGACACCACGAGACAGGTCGGGGTGAAGTTCCTCCTTCTGGGTGGCTCGGCTCACGGGTCAGTGTGCCCAGGGCCAGTGCTGCACCCACTGCCTGTAGCTGCTCCGATGGGCACAGACCAGTCCAGGCGACACAGAGGCCACCCATCTGGAGGGGAGGGCCTGGGGTGTGACCTGCGTGAGTGTCTGCAGGGCTGGAGCCAGGCCGAGCCCCCGGGCATTCCCCTGGTTCCGTGCCCACACTTCCACTTGCCCCTGCATTGTCTGAGTGTTGCTTGTCACTTACTGTCAAAACGGGACCCATGCATTTTTAATCAGCTGCGTCAGTTACAACTCTCCGTGTTTATAGGGCACATGCCCTGTTCCACACACAGCGTTGGGCGCCTTGGGGCCAACAGAACAGGCTTGGTCCCTAGGACTTCCACTTCGTCCGGTGCCCGGGAGGGTGTGGGGCTGTGCTCAGGGTTAGGGCCCCTCACGTTTGCACAGGGAGAAGGAAGGAAGTCCTGTGCCCGAGACGCCCTCCG
Organism: Pteropus vampyrus; assembly: GCF_000151845.1. Classification (NCBI taxonomy): domain Eukaryota; kingdom Metazoa; phylum Chordata; class Mammalia; order Chiroptera; family Pteropodidae; genus Pteropus; species Pteropus vampyrus. The sequence goes on along the minus strand of NW_011888969.1, from coordinate 1,450,474 downwards.
ACTGCTCACACGACTGTCCCTTAGAGATCACCTGTGCTAGGTGTGTAAAAGTTGGGTTTTTTCACCCCCGACAATGTGATCTGCAGTTAGGCCTCTGTGAGAGGCTCTGCCGGACCACTCGGTAGGTCCAGGCAGAGATCGTGCCTTTGGCAAGTGCTTCCTCCACCTGGTTAGAATACATGCAGCTGTCACCGCTGGGCTCTGTCCCAGAGGCTAAGGCTTATCTTCGCGGCCCACACCAGACATCAACAAACTCTACCCTCGAGAGTCCCCAGATACCCTCCCATCCTCCCGTCCATCCCCTCTGTAAGTGTGTGCCAGGCCACTGCCCTGGCTCCCCCCAGGACCTCAAGCCTTTACCGCTGGGAAAAGATAAGGTGTATTTGTGAAAAAGCAGTCGTGCCTTTTGGTGTAAGGTAAAGTTCAGGGTAAACGTGGGGATGAGTCAGAGATGGTTTGGAAACTTGGGATGTCAGTGGGGACCCGCAGGCTGTTTTAGAGGCAGGTCTTGGCATGATCAGATCTCCGTCTGGAAGAGATGGCAGTTGGCCGGCAGGATGATGAGGCTTGGGGACTATCTGCGACACACTGCGTGCGTCCATGTGTCACACGAGCAAACCTTTATCAAACGTGAATTATATGCCAGGGCTTGTGCTGAGTGCAGGGAGGATGATGGAAAATGGCGATGTCTTTGATTGGATCCAGGCAAAAGTAATCAGAACTGAACCGGGACCAGAGGTGGACAAGGAAAGGAGGTCTCACAGCCAGGGGGCTGGAGCCGAGGGTGACACACACGGGTCACGGGCACAGCAGCCTAAGGGGCGGCGGTTCTCAGCTGGGCTGATTTTGCCCAGCAGAGGATATTTCCAAGTCCTGGAGGCAGGCTTGATTGTCACGGCTTGAGGGGGCGGGCTGTTACTGGCACTTAGTAGGTAGAGGCCAGAGGTACTGCTAAATGTCCTACAATGCATGGGACAGACCCCCCCTCCCACGACAAAGGATTGTCTGGCCCAAAATGTCCATTGTGCCAGAGCAGAGAAATCAGGCTAAAGTGATGCGTGCAGCTGAGTAGGAAGGGGTCCTTCCATCCACAGAAACCGGGCCCATGAGAAAAACTGGGTTGGGACCATTGGAGATCCTAAGTTGGGGTGCCTCAGATTCCCCTGAGGAAGCGGAAAGCTATGTCTAGAGACCTTGATTGAGGCAGGGATATCACAGGCCGAGAAGCACTGGATGAGGCTGGAGGGTGGACGTGCAGCTGAGGAAAGGGGTCTGTGGACAGTAGCCATTGAGATGGTGGCTGGATTCCGCTGAGTCACGTGAAAATGCAGAGAACCCACAATACGAAGGGTCCTCCCGACCGAGGTGAGGCTGAGCGAGCAGACACCCACTCCCCACACGACGCATACACACCGGCCAGCAGAAGTGTCTGGGACGCCCCCCCAGCACCTCGTATCTAATTAACTCCCACTCCTCCAGTTCTCAGCCAAGGCCACCTCCTATAGGGAGCCCTCCCTGATTGCCAGTGTGGGTCAGGTTGCAAGCTCTCCAGGATCTGTTTGCCAAGGTAAACATGTGGCGAATGTGTCTCCCCCACCACCCTATGGGCTGTCCGCGAGCCGGAGGGGCTTCTGAGTGGGCCCGTCATGGTGTCTTTAGAGCCCAGCACACAGTAGGTATTCAGGAAATGCTCTATGAATGAACTCACTTTGTCCTTAATAACTAAGAAGGATCCCTCTTTGCACTGCTGTATGGCAAAACCGAGTTGACAAACCCAAAAGTGGGCAGGGAGAGCGTAGAGTGAGGGCAAGGACTCTGCTACGCCCTCACCGGAGGCAGCGTGCCGTGTGCGTGTGCGTGTGCGTGCGCACACGCATGTGCGTGTGTGTATACTCGCAGCGGGGTTGGGGTGGTGGCCCAGCTAATGCTCCCCTTCTGGGAAGCCCAGAGCGCTGGGGCCAGGAGCTCCGCACAGAGGGAGGAAGGAAGGGGAGCCCCTCCCAGCGGCGGCACCCCCGCCAGCCCCGTGCCCATCCGCAGGGCTGCCTGGCCCCTCTGCGGCCGAGACGGCTTCTCCCTTTTGGCTCTGTGCTTCACTCTGTCTCACTCTTGTCATTGCTAAAGGTGTTCTGTTTTAGTTTCTTAAAGTGAGACCCGGGATTAGCGCTGACCCCTGGGGTTTAGAACCTTCCTCCAGGTGTGTCCAGCCTCTTCCCGGCTGAGACCTCCCCTCGCTTGGCTCGTCCTATGTGAAGTCGCACGTGGCGTGATTGCCGTCCATTACCTACGCCTAGATGGCAGGGGGTCCTTTTTATTTATTCAACTTAAACTCCTAGGACTGTGTTTTTGTATAGACGATGCTTCTAGCTGTCTCTAAGAATTAACGAAGTTCTTAATTCCGGTTTTTCAGCCCTTGGCCAACTGCGGATGCATCTCAAAGCTAAGTGAAAGATTTACGTCTTTATTAACGAACCCGAGTGCCCTGGCGAGTCTTTCGTAGTCCAGGGGCACTCACATTGCATGACCGCTGATCCCCTCCCTAAGACCTGGGTTGGTGACACTCGCGAGTATTACTTTAGGGACCGCAAACTCCGTGTAAGTGATACTTTTCTTTAAAAAGCTCTCTGCACCCGCGAATGCCATGAAGTTACATTTTCAATAAGCACCTGCGGTCAGTTGTGTAGCTTTGAGGCTACAGGCTCGTCAATCTCTCCAGCGTATTGCTGGACGTTGGATGGTTCCCTCGATCGCTCGGGGGGGTGCGTCGGGGCGAATGACCTGCCACCTTTGGTGTGTTCGCCCACCGAAGCAGCGGGAGAGCATTTGGGCTTTAAATGTCTCTTTTCTTAATTTCTCAGAACCTTTTGGAGATCCTATACCCAACTTCTGAAATTCAGTCCAAGATAGATTTCTGCAATGTCTGTCATTACTACAAGTGGGTTGTACTTCTTACGAAGCTGCTTTAATTTTAACTTGCATAACGATATTTTTATAATCATCAAATGGCAGGAAATAGATACTGGCTCCCTTAATTTTGTCATTCTAAATGTCACAGGACTGGCAAGGATCTTTGAAAGACAAAAGAAGTGCTTCAATTAGTAATTCCCATGGTAACTAAGAGCTCGATCTTTTTTTCCCTTTCTGAGGCTATTTTAAGTACCTAAATTGATTTATATCCCTGTGGAAACATGAAAATAGTGCGGATCGAGTATGTCCACGCCACTGGGAGTTTGGGGGATTTTCTGTTATAAATCACGTTCTTCTGATTTCCTTCGGAGGTATTTGCAGTTTCAAAGGTAAGGCCAGCTCCTCATCGGAAGTGTTTCTACCTCCTTAAATTAAGAAGATGCCATGATTTTCCACTACGTTCCTTTTGCAGTTTATGTCGAAGCACAAATATGTAAACGATTTCATTCTGTATTCCTCTGACAGATGCAGTAAACCATAAATATACATGCGCCAGACATTAGACAATAAAACTGGCTCATTTGGAGCTAAGTGGGGGGACCCCCGTCGGCTGCAGAGGGTCTGAGCCCGGAATCCTTGTTTCTGCCTAGCACCTGCTGCAGAGTGTTCAGACCTTGGCCGGCTCAGGGCTGGGGCTGCCTCGCACCTCATCTCACAGAGGACTGGGCCCTGGGGTGTCCTGTCCTTCTGCACCGGCCCCTTTGCCTGGGCTTAGCGCTGAGCTACCACTGGCCCCTCATGCTCCCCAGACCTCTGCCAGAGCGCCCATGCCCAGGCGGGTCTGCAGGTGTCCCCCGCGGAGCACAGTGCCGGCCCCGCTCACCGAGCCGGGGGCCGTGCATAGCGAGCACGGGCACGCGGCATCTCCACGGCATCACAGTCATCTTACGCGGAGCCACCGGAGGAGACCTGGTGTCATCCTCATTTTAACACGAGGAATGGAAGCCCGGGGGCCGGACGCCACGTCCGGGGTCAGCTGTCCCAGCAGGTGCGTGGAGCCCTCTGGACACTTGTGTTCTGACAGGAATGGCCAGAGGTCACTGATCATTTACGGTGGGAAGGGGGTCAGGAAGCCGGAGGAATGGTAGGACGATGGACGGTTTCTCAGGGGTGAAATATTGACGGTTATTACAGCCAGAGCCCACACGCAGAAGAGGCGCGTTGGAGAAGGCTGGGCTCATGGTGGTGACAAAAGTCAGTAGCTACTGAGCACGCGACACGGCCCGGGCACCACAGAAGCCACGTTCTGGATGCTGCTCGCCGTCCCGCACCATCGCGGGAAGAGTAGCCACTCGGCCCGCCAGGGCAGGAGGCGTGGACGGCAGGCGGGATGTCCCGCATAAAACCGGAAAGGCCCGGGCCCCGCGGGGTGAGCCGGTCACCCCACCAGAGAAAAGGCAGGCTCCCCTCATTTGGTAGATGGGAACCGTGTGTCTCGGAAAGGTGAGGTGACCTGCCCGGGCCCCTCTGGTGGCAGGAGGGCCAGGCCACATCAGCCCTCAGACCCACGTGCTGTGACCATGGCAGCCCTTGCCCGCAGCCGGCCTGGGGAGGCGAGCCCTCCCACAACTGGACGTCATCCACATGACCGACACCTCGAGATCTGTGTGCACGCTGGGAGTCCTAATTCCTTTTGGGAAAAAAAGGAAAACAGTAAAAATCAGAAAATCATGTTCCTATAGAATTTACGCCTGAAGGTAAACGAGCTGGTTCTAGAAGGCGTCAGGCCTTCGGTGGCAAACACGCACCCGGGAGGCGCAGACCCTTCATCCGTTAGTTCTCTTCTGCACGCAGTCGCCGTCGCCCTACTGTGCGGGGAGCGGGTGATGTGGGGACGTTGCTCAGCTGACCTGATTTTTTAAAGATGAATTCATTTCTTTTATTATTTGTACGGGGTAAAAAGTGGTACCAGCAGTGACCCCAGCTAGTGGATCAAACTAAAGCGTACAGTATACAGTCTGTGAGTGCGGGTTTTCACACGGCGAGCCCCAGGGACAGGAGTGCAGCGTGGACCCCGCCACCAAGCCTGCAGGTGCTCTCCCAGTCCCTTCACCCCTCCCTTCCAGGGGTAACCACTCCCCTACGTGGGACACCATACATTCGCTTTGCTTGCCTTTGAATTTATGTGAATGGGGTCGCAGAGGGTGCGTGTAAAGTCTTTTGAATGTTTGTTGGACACCGATGCTGTGTGAGCCGTCTTGCAGATGTTCAGTGCGTCTCTCTGACTTGGCTTTAAATGCACAGTTTGCTCTCCTGGGTGCGTGTGTGACCCCAGACAGGTCACAGAGACGTCCCCGCGGTCAGTCCTCAAAGACCAGACTCGCCGACGACCATGCTGAGTGCTCACATCTCCGCTGTGTAAACCAGTCGTTTAAAACCCACCGTACCTGTGAGTTCGACAGGGCGATTTGGTTTCTGTGTTGTTGGGAAGTTTTCTGAAGTCATCTGCACTCCGGGCTCGAGCAAACGAGTTAGGAGCGTGGAGAGAGGAAGCCACTGTTAGGTTCGGGGACAGAGAGGGAGATGGCATTCAGAAGTCATCTTACATGGAGCCACCGGAGGAGACCTGGTGTCTGGCCATGCACAGCCACCCCAGCAAGGCCCGTCCAGGCCCTGGGTCGACCCGACGAAACGCTTGCTCACCCTGGCCATCCAGGAACCCAGCCTGTAATGACCGCTGCCCTGGGCAGAGAGCGTCCAGCATTTCCGTCCTGCGGGCCGGGCCAGCATCACTGCTGTTAATGTCTTGGTAATCTGTGCCCTTCACCTGTCAGAAGGATTTGGGGGCAGCTTCGGGAAGGGAAGCCGTGTTGCGTCAGGACAGTTCGTAACTCAGGCGGACTCGGGTCTGCGTGCCGCCTTGACCACGTGCCGGCGCGTGAACGGACCCCTGGCGTCCCCCTCTGTGGAAGGGGTGATAATAACTGGGCGATTGCAAGCATTCACTTAAAAACATGTTGTGAAAGCACCTTGCACAAATAGGCATTCGATAAACGCCAGCTCCCTCCCCTTCCCCGGAGATAAGATGTCATTGCAATTGTGCCTTAAATTCAGTCCCAAGCTTCCTGGCTGACCAGGCAAAAATGAACACAATGCTTGCATTGTTCTCGTCCGATTAGAAGAATGTTCTCAGTTTTCCAGGAAATATAAACACTTTCCTGGTGCTAACTCCTAAGACAACTTTATTTTGAAAGCCTGAGCAATTCGGTTGATAGGGTTTGCAACAATGACTTTTTCCCCCTCCCAGAAGATGGAAAAATCAGCTTTCCGTCTCCCTAGCTGGTATTAACCCCTTAGTTAAGGAAAATCCCGACATGAGGCCGTCAGTGAAGCAGGGGAAGCCACAGCCTCGGCGTGAGGATCACGTTAGCTCTGTTTCTGCTTTTCTTCCCTCGCTCTTCTTAGCGCCTTCCAGCAACGACGGAAAACAGGGCACGAAGCCTGCGAGAGGACGGGCCCCTCCGTCCCCCCAGTGCTCCAGGCGGCCGAGTGTCTGAGGCCGCGCTGACACTCGCGCGCCATCGCGGGTCGCTGGGAGGGTGAAGGGGACCACACACGTATGAGAGTTGGGTGCATTTTGGCGTCGGGGAGGATGGGATGGGTGTCTTTCCTGCACGTCTGCGGAAGCAGTGAGTGTAAACGCTGGTTCGTCGGGAACCGAGCGAGCTGTTGCCACATGCCGTCAGTGCCTCGTGAGGGTGTGTCGCTGCCTGAGTGTGAGCTTTTGCTCAGGGGCTCGTGGGCACGGGGACCTGGAGCCGCACCTGGCGGGGAAGCCCGAGGTCGGCAGGCCTGGAGACTCCAGAGCCTGGATTGGCGCGTGACCGCAAGCTCGTGTCCTTGCAGTTGAGTTCTTTGTGTTTTCATAGAGGAGGTGACCACACGCACCCACACACGCACACACACACACGCACGCAGCGTGGAACCGAGGTGTTTCCTGGCCCCAGTGGCCCCGGAGCCCACCACACGCACGGGGACTCCGGACTGGCAGAAGCAGAGGTGAGTGGGCGGTGAAGGTGGGGGCCGCTTCGCAGTGGGGTTCTTGGGGACCCTGTCAGGAGTGAGCTGCTCCATGGCACCCTGGGCCTCAGAGCGGCCAGTGCAATGGGGGCGGTCAAGGGCCTCTCGCTGAGACCACAGCTCTGCAGGGGAAGGTCCGCAACTGCAGAACTGGTGGGAATCAGCGCTCCGAGCCCAGAACGCCCTCCTCCTGCCCTCTGCCCTCTCTGGGACCCGGCTTCTGTCCTTCGAGATGACTGATCTCTCCTCCTCTGTCCCCTGTCCCCAGGCAGGGGACTTTCCCCTCACCACCATGGCTAACTCGGCGCTAAATAATTATGTGTAGCCCACAGGCACTCGATAAGGATCCACTGGTCAACCAGCTAATACTATGGTCACAGAGGGGGTGATGCCCGTGAGTCTCATGCAAGTCTCTTTTTGTTATTCTAAACTCCGAAGCTCGGTCATTGTGGCGACTCTTTCTTTCATGCCGCAGGAGGCCGAGTTTACTGATGGACGCTGAAGTTTTCATTACAGCCGCATTCATGAACGAGAGAACCTGCCGTTTTCCCTTGATGTCGAAGATTTTGCGTGGATGATGTTCCTATTTACATCACGGGAAGCGTGTATTGGAGAAAGGCCATTTTATTTTAATTATGGATGTTTCGAATGATCGGTCACTTTTAAAATAAACCATCCCCTGGGTGAAACTGATCTAGGGCCAGTGGTTGGGTAGATGCGTTTCTATGACATTAAAATTAATTGACATAGCAAAAATCGGCCGGAGCTGTTCTCCTGTCCCATACCTGTGACAAAACCACGGAGGGCTCACTGTCTAACATACAGCGGAGAAGGTCTCTGTGTCCTTTGTCACATGCAGAGGGCCCGCCTGTAAGTCACGCAGAGCTACAGTGTTACGGAGGGTCTCAGAATGGCATGCACTGTGAGCTTCGCATGTCGAGTGTGCGCCCCGTGCTGATGTGCTGCTCACGGAGGCTGTCACACTGACGCAGACGGTCGCTCACGGAGCCCTCTGTACAGAAGGCCCGGTGGGCACAGGGAGGCCAGCCCCAGAGGAGGGGTCGGGGACCCACAGGGGATGCGGGTCTCACAGCGACAGACGTCAGCTGAGAACCGGGTTCGACCTGAGACGTAGGGACAGCGC
>NW_011888969.1:1428832-1441583 GCF_000151845.1 Pteropus vampyrus | reverse complement strand
TTGATGTCGAAGATTTTGCGTGGATGATGTTCCTATTTACATCACGGGAAGCGTGTATTGGAGAAAGGCCATTTTATTTTAATTATGGATGTTTCAAATGATCGGTCACTTTTAAAATAAACCATCCCCTGGGTGAAACTGATCTAGGGCCAGTGGTTGGGTAGATGGGTTTCTATGACATTAAAATTAATTGACGTAGCAAAAATCGGCCGGAGCTGTTCTCCTGTCCCATACCTGTGACAAAACCACGGAGGGCTCACTGTCTAACACACAGCGGAGAAGGTCTCTGTGTCCTTTGTCACATGCAGAGGGCCTGCCTGTAAGTCACGCAGAGCTACAGTGTTACGGAGGGTCTCAGAATGGCATGCGCTGTGAGCTTCGCGCGTTGAGTGTGCGCCCCGTGCTGATGTGCTGCTCGCGGAGGCTGACGCAGACGGTCGCTCACGGAGCCCTCTGTACAGAAGGCCCGGTGGGCACAGGGAGGCCAGCCCCAGAGGAGGGGTCGGGGACGATAGGGGATGCAGGTCTCACAGCGACAGACGTCAGCTGAGGACCGGGTTCGACCTGAGACGTAGGGACAGCGCTCACGCTCTTAGAGCTGCCATCTCCTCCTCCATCAGGCGGGAAGCGGGGTTCTTGGCTCGAAGCCCCGGGGCGAGGGTTCGGCCAGGCGACGCCTGCCTGGGGCTTGACCCACGGTGCCGCCACGGGGTGTCGGGGTGCCCTCGCTGTCGTCACAGTCACGGAGCGTTTAAGTTCTCCGATGAAGGGGGCGCCCGGTACGGAGGTCCCGTCCAGTCCTGTGTGGCTGCCGCTGCTTCTCAAGGCGGTCCTTGGGGAACCCTCAAGAAAGCGTGATTTCCCGTTTAGTTGAGACGGGAGGAGGTTTGTTAGAAGCGCGGCTGCTCTCCGCGGGCCAGAGATACGGGCCAGGAGGGAGGGTGGCTCTTGCAGGCCAGTCGGACTCCTGCCGGGATGGCCACCGGGCCACAAGCGGGTCCGTCCGTGATCCCTGAGGCTGCTCGTCAAATTCAGATGCAGCTTTGAACTGCGTGCAGCTTTCCCAAATTCAGTCTCCAGAGCTTCTCCCTGTGCAGACACCCAGCCCTGTTTTAAACAAGCCAGGCGTTTTATGAATTTGCTCGTGAATCTGAGGTCTGAGTTTGGGCTTCGGTGGGAAGATGGTGTTTTGGTGTCCTCGGCCATGGCACATCAGACAAACAGTGCTGGCTTTTTAAGGAAGTGGCGCTTTGTGACCACGAGAGCATCGTGGGAGCGGGAGTGTTCCTGGGTCGTGACCACGTCCTCTGCCATGGCCCTGGGGACCACTGCTGTGCATGTGCATCCCTGACCAGAGCACAGGGGCGTCCCTAACGTGGGGTGTCGGCACACCGCGTCGGAGAGCGCGCGTCCGGCTGGAAGCGGTTTCCGGCTTCACCTCTTGCTGACCACGTGACCTTGTGGCCTTGTGGCACTTGCTCCCGGGTCGTTGTGACCGCTTTCCTCAGCTGGTTTCTGTGGCATCACGATTTCCTAATATTCTTTCTACTTCACTAACTATCCGCTCCACTTGACCTCAGCGATGGACCGTGGCGGGCTCGGTGCTGCAGTATCTCACGCACTCCCATAAAGGAAAAGAGGTCATCGTGAGGATTCGGCGGGTTCCTGGGTGGACAGTGTCCAGCACTGCTCCTGACTGACCACAGGCACTGCTTCGACCTCACGCCACCGCCCCCCCCAGGGGTCAAGCAGTGGCTGTCCATCCAGAGCCATCCCTTCCCTGGACTCACCCTGTCACCGTCACAGTTTACGGGCTCGTTCACACAACGCCGTGTCCTTGGATCGTCATCTGAAGCTGTCCGTGACCTCGTGCGTAAAGGCCGCTAACGTCTCGAGAGGACAGGGGTCTGCCCAAGGTCACCCAGCCTCCCCTGGGGCAGCGGCAGACTCCGGGTCGGGGAGCGGACGCGCTGCAATTCTCCCTCCCCCAGGCTGGGGTCACGGGCAGACCGCTGGCCGTGCCTAGGGCGGGCGAGGGCCTGGTGTGCCCGCCGTGTGGGAGACACGAGCCGGCCCCTCCGCCTCTGGTCTCATTGACCCAAACGCCTGGGATTCCGCAGACCATGGGAGCCGCTCAGATCCAAACATTTTGAGATGGTACCTTGAGTAGTAAAGAAAGAAAATAATTTTCCTTGCGGACGATGCGTGCGTCGCCTCCCGGGGGCGGAGGAGGGCTGGCCTTTGGAGGCAGACAGTCCGCGCACCAGGCAAACGTTCCACGTTTGCGACCACGTGTCACCCCAGCACGGAGCGCTGCGTGTTTGGGGGATAAAGCTGTTTTTGTTTTCCAGTGAATACCGCAGTGTTCCTCCGCGGGGAGAAGGGATGAATTACAAGCTCACGGAACTTTTCCAGTGGCGCCGGCGGGGAGGAAAATTAGGTGCTTGTCCCCAGGGACAGACGGCATTGAGCCTGGGGACGTTTTCGCCCTCGCTCGGTGATGTGCAAATCCCAGGAAGGGCCTTTCATTGTGAACTCGTGTTAAACGGAGACATTTAGCTTTTCCTCTTCAAAACGACGCAGCCGATGCTCGGGGGGCCTCCAGCCCCTCACCGTCTCAGAGCTAGGGTTCAGATCCGCCGGTTAGCTGGGGGACGTCCTTAAACCAAATTTCTGGGTGTGGGTTTTTTTTTTTTTTTTTGGACAAAATCACTGGTTATTAACAGACTTTTCAGTTCTCTGGTTTACTAGCTGTCAAAGCCTTTTTTAGAAATAGCTAACAAACGCCTCCGCTCGGAGTACCACGTCCCTGAAAAAGAACCGCACCGTTTTCAGCAAGATTTTCTCTTTTCTTATGATGCCAGACATCCTCCGGTGTCTGTGAGGGATGGCCGTGCAGGCCGCCTCCGGGAACTCCGAGACCGGAAGCCGCCTCCATGAATGACCGGCCCGCTCCCAAGGCAGGCGGGAGGCCACCGTCCACCCTTCCTTGCCCTTCCTTGCTCTTCACCCGTGTGTCTCCCAAGGTGGTGGGCTCAGCCCTCGATCTTTAACTAGCCGGTCACCCAGCTCTGTCCCTGGTGCCACCGCCATCTGGGGTACCTCCCGCCCCTCACCTGGGCCATCGGAATGGCCCCCCAGTCGCCCACGGATCCGCCGTCCGTGCCCAGGCCGCTCCCGTCGTTTCTCCTCCGTGGGGCCACCGCAGTGACCTTGCTGGCCACGCCTTCGCCCAGGCCGGCGGACTTCTGGCTCGGGGCCGGGTCCGTCGCGTGGGGCGTCGCGTGGGGCGTCTCGTTCATTAAGCCAGCACGGTAAGGACAGGTATCCCCGTCTCCAAGGTGAGGAAACTAACGCTCGGAGAGGTCAAGCGACTTGTTCCAAGGTCAAAGCCAGGTTTCAGGTGATCTGCCATTTCCACGCTGTTCCACGCACCCTCCAGCTTGCTTGCCTTTGTTTGTGTCGTCCGTCTGGGCCCCTTGTTCTTGAGACAGATGCCTGACGTCGGCCGGCGCGGGTCGGGTGCCGCCGCTTCCGTCTGCCGTAGCCCGTGGTTCGCCGCGGCCGCCCCTCAACGCTGCGTGTCAGCGGGCTGTGCATAAGCCTTTGGACACCATCCAGGGCGGACACCCTCAGCCTCCCCGCCCCTGTCGTTTTTAAAATCCTCACTGCTGGGCAGAGCAGGAGCCCATAGTAGATGCTCAACCGACTGTAACAACCGGGTTAGCGCATTTACGCATTCAGCCAGCAGTGTTTTCCGAGTAGCTGGGGTGTGCGCAGGACCGTCTGTGTGATCAGTTCAGGCTAGAGATGGCGGCTCTGTCTTCGGGGAGCAGCAGCCGAGCCACCGAGTCTGTCTTTGGGTGAGCGTCTCCACCGTGCTCGTGTCCTTTGTGAGATGTGGCTCATGCCTGTGTGACGTACTCAGAGCAGCAGAGAAGGCGGCGCATGGGGCCTGACCCTTGCCCGCTGTCCTGCCTCGTCATGTGGCTCTGACGGTGTGGCCGGAGGAGGACAGGCTGGCGAGGCGTGGCTGAGCACAGCTGTCACTCGGGCGGCCGGGAGGACGCGGCATGGTGGCCGGGACAGGGCAGGGCTCGGACGGCCGCGGGCGGCTTGGGGAAGCTTTCTGCCTCGGGAGCGGCGGGGGGAAGGGGCCGAAGTGGAAACGAGGGTTTCGGTGGACGAGGGGGCTCTGCAAAGCCCCGCCCTGGACGCCACTGAGAAGCAGCTTGCGGTGGGTGTCGGAGGGGCCGCCGGAAGGGGAGTCCGGCGTTGGAAGCAGGAAGGGGGGGACCCCTGGAGTCCGAGGGCATCTGTGCACTGCGTGTCGGTCGCTCACGGCCTCTCGCTGTCCGGGTTCTGTCTCCCGGGCACCTCTGAGCTCCGCCGGACAATCCCGAGGGCTGTCTGCCGGCGCGGCCCGCTCTCGGCCGTGCTGCCCGGTCCGCAGAAACGCCGCTTCCTCTGCTCGTTAGCGGCGGTCATTACCGTGTAAGGGCGAAGCTCCGTGCATTCGTGCTGGCGAAGCAGACAGACCCCCTGACTTGTCCCTCTGCCACTCGGATAGGACGCTGGTAACTAACATTTTAATTAACAGCAACAATTGCTATTTTTAAATTAAGAAGCGCGACGTAAGTCTCTTTTCATCCTGGGTCCCCGGGGAAAGGGAGCCTCCTGAATAATTACTCGATGCCATGGCTCACCCGTTAGGCTGCCTTGGGGACCATTGCTTTTTCCTGGGCCTCTGCAGCTCACTGCTATTTACGGCGAGTGTCGGCACAGTCACCAGCCAAGCCCTGCACACGCCTGCTCGGGGACCTCGTCGCAGGCCCAGGGCATCCTGGTGGGGGGCGGGGGCATTTCACATCGGTGCTCCGACTCCCGCCAGCTCACTGCCTGACTCTGAGAGGGAAATCGTTTTCTCTGAGGCTCACCGACCGTGACTTAGAACAAGAGGTGTCTTCCCAGTCAGATTCCGCGTTCAGTCACCGTCAGCGTCGCACGCCCGACAGCCCGTCCTCAGTGCCTTTCACAATGTGAGCCCAGAGGGACGAGTAAGGCAGGCCTCGCTGCCCTCCCGGCCCCAGCCACCCCCCGCCCAGAGCGAGGAAGACTCTGTGTCGGGTGAGCGTGCCGAAGGCTCAGGCAAGGTGAGCAACGAGGTGTGGGAGCTGGACACGCAGCCGTTCCTGGGCGAGGTCACTCCGCCCTGACTCAGTTCCCACCCCACCCAGTTGGCAGAGACGCTCAGGTGCGTTCGAGGGGGTCCCCAGGGCCCCTTCTTGTCTACCGGTGCCACGATACACCTGGCCCGTGGCGCCAACCTCGGGGGGAGCCCAGTGTTAGAGTCAGGTGGAGGCGGGAATGGTCCTCGCGAGTGCTGGGCAGCAGCAGGAGTCACATCGTCCTTCATTTGTCATTCGGCCCAGGGTCCTGGTCCTCCCCGAACCAGGCGCTGTCCTGAGCACGTGGGCTGTTTCTCTGCTTTTACTGGAAAAAGCCCGGCCCTGGGTATACATTATGAAATGACATCTCCAAGCAGGCCGAGGGCCCGGCCGCGGCCCACCGGTCCCAGTTCTCCCATTAATGGATAACTGGTGTCTCCGTCCTCGTAGTCCAGCGGACGAGCAGTAGTGGAGGGAAGGAAAGCGATCGAAGCACACCGAGTGGTTTCTGCAAACGAGGGAGACGCTGACGTGCGACGTTGGAAGGGGGCAAGTCCGATGCAACCGGACAAGTCGGGGTCCCCTGGGCACGGCGCCCCCTCTGCAGCCCCGGACCCTGGGCTCCTCCGGGGGCAAGTCCGATGCAACCGGACGAGTCGGGGTCCCCTGGGCACGGCGCCCCCTCTGCAGCTCCTCCGGGGGCAAGTCCAATGCAACCGGACGAGTCGGGGTCCCCTGGGCACGGCGCCCCCTCTGCAGCTCCTCCGGGGGCAAGTCTGATGCAACCGGACGAGTCAGGGTCCCCTGGGCACGGCGCCCCCTCTGCAGCTCCTCCAGGGGCAAGTCTGATGCAACCGGACGAGTCGGAGTCCCCTGGGCACGGCGCCCCCTCTGCAGCCCCGGACCCTGGGCTCCTCCGGGGGCAGGGAGTCGGCCGGCATTGTCTTGGGACGTGGCTGCGCTGACTCGGTTTACTGCAGTCACATGACATATGGTGTGGGGACAGAAGCCAGCACCCAGGAAGCAAGAGGTGTGTGGGGCTGGGGTTCAGGGTGGGACCCCATGGTGTGGGAAGGGTGTGGCACAGTGAAGCAGGCTTGGTCATAGGTGCGTAACTAAGAACAGGGGCGAGGGAGGGCAGACACCCAGGCAACCCTGTTACGGAGTGACACACCTCCGAGGAGGTGACACGCTTGAAGGAGTGTCACCCGCTGACCGGCGGAGGGCTCCGAGCGGTTTCCCTTTGCACACTTGCTGCCTAGCTAAAACCATCTCTTACAGAGCGGCGGCCCCCGTTTCTGACAGGTCCAGAACATTTCCAATGACACCTGCTTTTCGCCCGTGGGAGTTTTCCAGGGGATGGATGTGGCTCTTGGCCGAGCAGCTGCCCATGAATAATTCTTCCAAGGTGCTGTGTTTCTAGAAGTCCAGCTCGCTGGTCGCAGGTGGACAAAATGGGGCGGCTGAGAAAATGGGTCTTCTCTCCCGCTTTAGCGTCGCTGTTTTAAGGATCCCCCCACCTCTCTTCAAGCTGACGTGCTGGCTGTGGGGTGGGCAGAGTAAGGGTCTCCCGAACCCCTCATCGTTTAGGGAGCTTTCCGTCCCCTGGGCGGGTCTGGCAGCTCCTCCCAGCCTTTCTATTACGCGATAGAAAGTACAGAAATCGACAGCTTTGCTGGTGCCTGGAAGGTGAATGAGGAAGAGGGAGACTCGGCAGAGCGAGACCAGCGGGGACCCGAAGCCCAGAGGCGTCTGCGCCTCCCACACGGGGTCTTCCACCGGGAAGACCCAGCTGCGCCCTTGCGCGGGTCCCCGTCCCGGGTGCGGCCAGCGCACGTGATTTCCCTGCGCTCTGGGCGGTCCGCCTAAGTGAATCGTCTGCGTCATCCCGATCGATGGTGCGTGACACGTCTTGCTATTCCAACGTGCTGACCAACTGACTGCTCGAGACATCTCAGTGTCTTTTGGGAAATGCGAGAGCCTGAAACACAACCGGGACGGCTTCGCTCGGCTGGGGCCTGGCGAGATGGCACCTGGCCACAGTTCATGGTGTTTAGCTGCGTGATCTGGACTTTCATTTGTGTGCCCGTGTCTTATAAAATGCCAACCGTCGTAAAGTTTGCGTTTTAGATGCACTACACGTGTAGAAATAGATATGCAGACTTTTAAAAAATGTAAACGCACCTCCAAAAAATGTTTAAATGCTGTTGCCCATTGAAAAAAGGAGCTTGTAGAGATACCCTCAGTGGTGTACGTTTCCCCCACAGGAATGTTTATGAGGCTTCGGGCCAATGGTCTGGATGACAGAGGCTTAACTCTCGTCCGAGTTTGGAAAGATTGCCCAGTTCTGACCCTCTCAGAACTTGACAAGTCAGAAATAATTTGCATTGTTCTCTGAAATGGAACAGTTCCAGTGGATCAGTTCTAAATGCTGTGGTTTTAGTTTCCTTTTTGCAAAGTTTGGATGCACAATAACGCGGCCGGGTCTTTCCGTATCTTGTGAGAGATCAGGACCACGCCCCGGAGTGAGGCCACTTCCTGCAGGAGTGCCAGCCCCCTCCCCCCCTCCGCCCCCGTGGTGGACTTCCCCTGTCCCTTGTCCTCACGCCACCCCGCTCCCGGCTTTAGCCGGGTACCGGCCCTGCCTCTGCTCCTGGCACAGACACCGGCCGGGCCTGTGCTCAGGGCAGACCGCTGCCCCTCCATGGCTAGAGGGTCCAGGTCTTAGAGGGCCAGGCCGCTCCCACACACCCACTGCTCCCCACAGGATGTTTGCGGCCAGCCTGGGCCTTTCTAGATCTTTCTGGCCCGTAGACCACAGTGGAGCCCCTTCTAGAGTCAGAAGGGATTATAAAGAGTTCTCTAGTACCGATGTCACTCTGAACAGAATGCCCTTCGTGGGACCCCCTGCTGGCAGGCAGGGCCCCTGACACTAAGAATGTGAAGACAAGGAAGACACGGTCCCTGAAGGAATGACAGCTTCACGCAGGGGGAAGGAGACAGAACGAAACAAGCACGCAGGTGTGAACCGCGGCGTGGGCTGGATTCCCTGTGCGGCCCAGAGCCGAGGGCGGTCTCAGCAGCCCTGACGCCCGCATCCCTGCTCGGCGTGACACCGGTCACGGAGCTCGCCGGCTCTCCGCTTCTCATCCTTAAACTGGGACTCGGGGGGCCCCCTAGGGCCGGCCACGTGCTGTGGGAAAGCAACATTAGCGGCTCCCGAGGCACTCGACCGACCGATCGATCTCACAGCTCTGTCCCCTGGTGTGGAGGACGGTGCCCCCTAAGAGCAGGAAGCATTCCAGTTGTGGAGCGACACTGTGCACCCTGCACAGGGACACCCCCCTCCCAAGAGGCGTGTCCATGGGGTCCAGCCTCCCGGCCCTCAGTCTTGTAATGTGCTTATTTCGCCTCTTCCAAGGCTTTGCTTGTATGATGGTGGCCATCTGCCTCGGAGCCTCGGGCTAAAGAAAGTGTTCGTGTGGCCAGGGCTGATGGCAGCGAATATTCTGGTTGCTTGGTGTTTGTGCTACTTCTGTACTTGGAGAAATGGCTACTTGTGGTTTCACGCTGACATGTGTGAGCCCCAAACCAATACAATGTGGGAGCTATCTGCAGAGCCCGCTGTTCCGTGTATTCTTGTGTGTGTGTGTGTGTGTGTGTGTGTGTGTGTGTGTGTGTGTGTTTTAAATAAAACATTTGCTCGAAGTTTAATTCAAAATGATTATTCATGTGTGTTTGGGATTTAGCCAATCACGCTCGCTCAGTTATTTCACCAGCTGTTGACGGGGTGCCCGCCTGACTCCCCACCCGACTGGATTTTCCCTTGTGGTTTCGTTTGGTTTGACTCAAGCCTACAGCCCTGCTTCAGCCGATGATACGCTGCTGCTTATCTTTGGGTTTTATTTTATGTTCTCATGACTCGACATTGCATTGGAAGGTAGTTTGGGGCCTTCTGTCAGTCCTCCTGAAATAGTAAGGGTCCCTTCCGCCCCTGACTTGTCCCCATGCTTGGCCCCAGGCAACCACCGTGAGTCACTCTTTCCAGCATCTTAGGTTCTTTCTGGGCATTGGAAGGGGTAGGCTCTTGTAATAAGTTATTCCTACAAAAAAAAAAAGGCAGTTCCCAGCCCCCCAGCGATCACCCGCTGCCACACTCAGTGCCCGCACCCTCCGCCATTTCTTTCCTGTCACACTGGGCTCCGCTGCATTCTGGGGACTTGGTGGCTTCATATGTTGCTCCACAGATCGATCCTCAGTTGCTTTTTTGAAGATTGTTTTTGGAATTTTCTATGTAGACAGTTATGCCATTTGAGAATTAAGGAAGTCTTATTCTTTTCCCAATTTCTACGTCTTTGATTTCTTTTTCTTGTCTTATCGCATTGACCAGGACTTTCGGTCGAATGTTAAATATGCGGTGAGAGTGGACAGCCTTGGCTTGCCCAGCGTTGGGGGTGGGAGAAGCATTCAGTCTCCCACCGTCAAGAATGGTGTCAGCTGTGGACTTGCCCAAGCAGACGTAAAATTCCTTAGTGACCGGAACGGTCGCTTCTACTTCTTCGGCTTTGAGCCTGCTTCACAGGTCGGCTTCGTAGCTGGCACGACAATCCGCTCCAGCCGTGTGCTGTAGAGCCCTCACCGCCTTTTGTTAAAAATCTCCAGCCTGGCCATGACCGCGATGAGAAGTTGTCTGTTTGGGTGGAGAGCGCCGTGCACGGTGTTCGCTTTTCGATCCAAACGTGAGTCCCTTGTCTCTCAGTGCAGATGCGGGATGACAGCTGACACGGTCTCCAGCCACAGGCAGGGGCAGGGCTTAGGGTCACAGCCCTCACCCCCCGTGCGAGGCCGCCCTGCTGGCCGCTCACACGGGAGCCAGGGAGCCATGTCTGTCAGCTGAGGGCGAGCTAAACAAAACGCATCACACCCATCCAAAGAACAGGGCTCGTCCGCAGAAAGGAACGAAGCCCTGGTCCGCGGTACGCCATGCGTGAGCCTCAAAGCCACGGTGTTCAGTGAAAGCACCAGTCGCAAGCGCCACATATTGTGGGGCCACATTTACGTGCAAGGTCTAGAAACGGGGACTCCAGAGATGAGAAGTAGGCCAGTGGTCACCAGGGGATGGGGGCGGGGAGAGGGTGGGCCGGGGAGCGAATGAGCTAATGGGCACTGGGTTTTTCGGGGGATGATGAAAATGGACCAACGTTAGGTTCTGTTGATGGTTGCGAAACTGTAAATGTGCTACAAACCGTTGAATTGTGTACTTTACAGTACGTAAGTTATATCTCAATAAAACTGTTTTTAAAAAGAACCCGAGAGTTGTTAAATTAATGAGAATGAGCCAACTGAATAACGATTAAGCTGGAAAACTGGGGTGAGGAGCCACCCCAAGCAGGTGTTAAGAGGCTGTCCCTAGGGAAGATAGGCTGAGGGGACTTCCTCGGTTGGAGTGGGCATTGCAGGCTGCAGAAGGGGCAGCTGATCGACCGGACACCTTGGGGCTGGATTCCAAGCATTGCAGATCTAGGTCAGCCAGCAGGCTCCATTATCAGCTGACAACCAGAGATGACAAAACAGTTTAGGGCAGGACCATTTTGAAAGCTGATGATTATAGCAAAAAGAATTTATCTTCATGCAGAGAAAAAGGCTTCGAGGAGACATGAACGATGAGGCAAAAATGGCCACACGCCGCCAGTGCTGTAGAGAAAGGAGCGGCTAGAATTAGCAGCTGACACCTGTTAACCAGGAAACTAACTCTCTCTTTTTCTTTCTTTTTCAGACTATAGCCTGAGTTTTCCCTTGGTGAGTACAAAATTTTTAAAAATTATTTCTCATGTGTAGTCACCTAGCTAAAAAAAAATGTGCGTGGTTTAATTGCTAGAGAGACATTATCTTCTGGAGAAAGAAGGCCATGTGGTCAGCGTGTCGCATTTGAGTTTTATGCCTTAAATGTCTCGCATGGGCTCACATCACACTTCTTGTTACATCATTTTTTTTCTTTTTTCTTTTTTTTTTTTTTTTGCGTTTGAAACCTGGCTCAGCCGTTCAGTATTCTGAACTGTATTGTCGAGAACACAATTTCCACATGCTTTCCTTCTACCGACTTCTCGCGTGGTGAGGGGCCTTGCCTTCTCTCAAAGGCACACGTTCGGTGGCTGTAAGGGAACACAGGAGCACAGAGCCGCATCTCGAATTAATTGCTTCTCGAATGACCTGCGGTGGGGAGGGCTGCTGAAAAGGGGCTTTTCTGGATTGCAGTTTGGGTAAAAAAAAAATTTTTTTAAAGTGTCGTCATCACATGATTTTATGCCTTTTGAGGTCCAGGCCACACACCCTGGTCTTAATGTCCTAGTATTTAGCAAAAAGAATGCCATTACCTTTTTGCGTTCTACTGACTCAGCTTATTTGGTGCCAAGTCCCTAAAGAGAGCGAGAGCTTTTGAAGTGGCGGCTGCGTGGGGGCAGGCAGCCCCTGGCCTGCCGTGATGCACATGCCTACCTTTAGTGAGGGGCCCAGGACGTGGGCAGCTGAAAGTTTTGTTTCTTAAACGCGTCGCCTTGTTTGAAATACTTGGACCCTGCTCTGAGTTATCCTACAGTCAGTGCGTCGATTGTGTGGCCTTGGCTCGCCCTCTCTTTTGGGGGTTGCCCTTTGTGGCACTGTTTTCCCGGGATGTCCATGCTGCGGTTATTCCCGAGTGATCAAATGCACGTTTGTTACATGCACGGTCGCTCCCTGTCTCAAAGGAGTGTCCCATAGGGTCACCGGTGTATCGAGACAGGGACTAGGAGAGCTTCCCTTTGCTACCCGCTGACCTGACTGCGTTGTCCACATTCTCCATCACGTCGCCCTTGGACGTCGTCCGTTCTGAATGGCGTGATCTCCTCGGGCAAGTGTCAACCGTGGGATCAAAGAGAGGGGCCACTACTGGATGATATTAATGGAATAGAGACTTAGTGACAAGAGGTATACGGCCCCTCGTTGCATCAGAATGCGGCCTGAGAGGTCCTGGCTCATTCCTATCTCTGTGGATGGACGTGCAACGTGCCCATCAAAAGCAGTGGACCCCGCCATGCTGGAATGAGATCTCTGAGGGTCAGTCCCCCGAGACGCGTCTCCTCCCACAGTACAAGGCACAGACTGTGGTTTGTTCCGAGGGTCTGGCTCAGCACCAGCCCCTCGGCACCCAGTCCGGCCTCCCAGCCGAGTCCAGGATTTCTGGCCTCTTGGCAAGTTGGCCCGCTGCCAGGAGAGGTTAGCAGCTCTCGCGGCGGTGATTCTGTGACCTGTGCTTTCGGGCTCCCCACCTCCCTGCCTTGCCTCAAAACCAGCAACAAATTGAGCGGTTCGTCCGCAGGCCAGCGGTCACTGAGCATCTCACCTCCGTCTCCACGGACACTTGGGAGCCGAAGCAGCTTTGGGTGGCATCTGCCTCTCCTTGGTCCCATCCTTGGCCTCTGTCTCAAGAGGAAAGTAAAGCTCTGCTGTAGGAAGCTATGCGTTCTCAGCAGAAGTGTTTCTGGATTCAGGAATCTCTCTCTTCGAGATGAAGAAAGGGTGCTGGGGGCACAAACCCCCTTCCTGGC
>NW_011888969.1:1427369-1428782 GCF_000151845.1 Pteropus vampyrus | reverse complement strand
GAAAGGGTGCTGGGGGCACAAACCCCCTTCCTGGCTGCCCGATCCCCCGCCTTCGCGTGGAGCCTTCCCACTGGGCCGCAGGGTGGGGCATCAGACTGGCCTTTTAGCCCATGGCATTTTCATCGCGTTAGCAATGAGACTTGTTCCAGAGCTTCAGGATTTCAACTAACAGAAAGATTTTATTTCTAGTTTGTGGAATTAGAAACTTGCTTTGGAGTCTGTTAGAACTAAGTGAATAGCTCCTGCTGGGCAGGGCGGGGGAGATTAAGCTTCCTGAGGTTGGGGGTTGTCCCCAGTCCCTGGCCCCCGTCCACCCGCTGGCCGGCTGAGAGCAGGAGCCCAGCAGGACCTGCCGAGGGGACATACAGACTGCGGGACGCTGCTTTTCTCTCATCTGCCAGTCACTTCCTGGGGTTATCGTGCCATTGAAGCGAGATGACCCAAAGTCAGCACTTAATAAAATTGTTATTATAAACACCATCATGAAATTAGGGCAATTGTTTTTAACTTTTAAAGAAGGCATTAACTGGGTAGTGATGTATATGCCGGTACTATAACGGATATCAAAAGAGTTCCCTTTCCGGCACGGATCCCTGATTTTTCATTTAAAAAATGTTAAGATTTGACTTCCAAAAAAAAAAAAAAAAAGAGTCAAAGTTTTCCCCGGTTAAACTGGAATGAGGAGTGTTTTTAGCAGAGCCGCCATCCTGTTTTTCTCCCTGCCCACCCCCCCCCCCATTTTTAGTATTTAAAAAGAAACTTGGGACGTGATACTATAGTTCGTATTGGTTATCGATCATCCAATATGACCAAAGTTTCTTCAAGAGGAGAATGTTTGTTGCAACCCGGTGGGTATTAGTGGCACAGCATCTAAATAAAGCAACAGAATTTCGGAACGAAGAATTTCTAGAAGGTGCGGAGTTAGGGCTTAGATATCTCCTCCAGGCTCGTTGGCGTCTCGTGTTGTCATACCAGAGGGCATCCGCCAGCAAGTAAAATTAAATGATACGTAACTTGCCTAGTTCACCTCGGTTCATCGAAATACCAGAGGAATAAAAGCAAACCAAATTCAGCGCTCGTATGAAGTAGCAGTGCGTTTAATTTAGAAATGAACTTGGAGTGTTCATTCGCCAGCCTGGTCCTCCGTGACAGTCTGCGCTTCCTCCTGTCAGTTTGAATACGTGTGATTTTCTTCCTTGGCATCAGTCTGAATGGTCATCATGGCGGAAAAAAATAAATAAATAACATGAAGGAGTAAAAGTGGAGAGGCCCGGTGCACGTTCCGCCAGGGCCGCTGAACCCCCGCGAAGCGCCTTCTGCCCCCTCGGCTGGGCCGCGCTGTCCCTGTGGGGACGGGCACCCTGTCCTGTGCTGGTTCTGGACCCGCAGAAAGATGCTCACGGTGCACGATGC
>NW_011888969.1:1426793-1427319 GCF_000151845.1 Pteropus vampyrus | reverse complement strand
GCCGCGCTGTCCCTGTGGGGACGGGCACCCTGTCCTGTGCTGGTTCTGGACCCGCAGAAAGATGCTCACGGTGCACGATGCACGGTGCATGCAGCGCAGAAGCTTCCAAAACTCCCTACGAGATTCGAGTCCTGTGTCCCTCTTTTCTTTGCTCTGTTTCTGGGGGTTTTATCGGCATCCGTGGATTCCCGGGCTTTCCTTTCTGAGCAAGAAGCGTTTCTCCCAACAGCGAAGACGCTCTTCTCCCAGAGACCGAGTGAGACGCTGACAGGCAGTTGGAAGCAGGCCTCTGGGTCTGACAGTGACGAACTGTCAACCCCTCATTTATTTCCATTTCCATTTTCCCCTGAGGAAAGTCTGAACATTCTTCCAAGAACTAACTACCTCCTGAAAGAGTCTGCTAGGTGACCGTCTGTCATGTAGCAGAGGCGCGGACGGGAAGCAGTCACAGGTTCCACTTTCCTATGTGAACAGCTTTCCTATAGAACCTCGCATCTCAGCCCTGAGCTCCCGGCAGACCGGAATT
>NW_011888969.1:1423175-1424443 GCF_000151845.1 Pteropus vampyrus | reverse complement strand
GATGTTTCTCTGAGTCTTGAGTTGACGTCAGAAATCCCTGTGTGCCGAGCGCGTCCGGGGCCATGCTTCCTCAGCGCCTTCTAAAAGAAGCAGGAACGTATCAAGGAGGGTTTCATTAATGGAAAAATATTTTCCGAAGCGGCCTTTGTCTTTCCGTGGTGTTGCTCATGTGCAGGAAGCAGAAGCTGGGACTTCATGGGCTTCGATGTTAAAACGTCAGCATAAACGACAGTTAACTAAGATAAAGGTATTTGGCCCCCCAGAGATCCGTTCCAGCAGATGGTTCTGGGGGGTGAGCGAAGGTGCGTTTCACCTGAGGAAGTGATTCATTGAGAAGGCAGAGCACTTCATCTGGGCAGAAGCCATGGAAACCCCCAGGGCCAGTCTGCTCCCCTCGACAGGCCGGAGAGTGTACGTGGCGGAGAAGGAGTCAGGTCCTAAAGGCACACAATCGGGCCAAGATCAAATTCAGAGGCAGCGCTATTTCCAAGACTCGTTTTTGGCCGCCTTCCAGCGTGAAGCCAACACTGACATTCTGTTACGCTGTTTCCCGTTGTGGGTGGATTCGCTTAATTTTTAATGAGTGATTCACTACCCCTAGCTGTCTGTTTTCCTCCCGTTGAGCTCAGGATTAACTCATGTTTCCTGTAAAAAAAATGATTTTTTATATAACCTGAGCACCGTGGGACTCTGCGTGTTTCAGACGAGCACACGTGGTAACAGCCCTGAGCAGACATTTGTCCTCCCCAGGACTCGAAGAAGTGGC
This sequence comes from Pteropus vampyrus, assembly GCF_000151845.1. Classification (NCBI taxonomy): domain Eukaryota; kingdom Metazoa; phylum Chordata; class Mammalia; order Chiroptera; family Pteropodidae; genus Pteropus; species Pteropus vampyrus. The sequence continues at coordinate 1,423,677 of NW_011888969.1, read as the reverse complement.
ATGACAATGTCCTGCGGCCGTGCCGTGCCTCGGCAAACATCCGAACATGTTTCTCTCCATAAAGATGTTTTTTGAAATTTGCATCGTTTTTTTGGAATAGTTTTTCTAACGTGTTAGGACAAATCCCCTGCTCTCAAGAAGCCTCGTGATGGGCGGCCCTAACGGAAACGGGCACCGTGATCAATGTCCACACAGCATGTGTCACGCTTGCTCCCCGCCCACTCCGTTTGCTCCCGGCGCCTCTGTCCGCCCAGCTGGGGTCCGGTCACGCCTTCTGGTCTTCCTAGGGACCGGGGCTGTTCGGCTCCTGCCTCGGGCTCACTCCTTGCCACGCGGCCTCCACTCACCTGCAACCTGCTCCTTCAGGTGGATGAGGAGCACAGGCCACCGTCTGTCCAGCGACATGGCCCCTCCTGGCCTGAGCGCAGACCGGTGAGCCTGCGGACAAGCATGGGGTCGACACGTGCTACGGGCGGAGAGGTCCCGAGGTGGCAGGAGACGG
>NW_011888969.1:1417716-1419630 GCF_000151845.1 Pteropus vampyrus | reverse complement strand
TTTCCTATAGAACCTCGCATCTCAGCCCTGAGCTCCCGGCAGACCGGAATTCTTCTGGAAACCCCTTCGCAGCTGACAGGAGAACATGGATTCGTGCAGGCCAGGATGGCTCCCGGGCGCCGTTCCCGTGGGACGGGAGGTAAAGGGACGCTCCGGGGAGACCCTCCCTTGTCGAGTGGGATTTGCATTGTGGTCGCTTGCATTAACTGCCCCAGGTATTTAAAAATTAGGTGAGGGACTGTCGCCAGGAAGCTTTCAGTCAACGAGGATTTGGCAGGCAGCTCGGCTAACTCTGTCCAGCCGTGTGCAGGAAATCTGGGTGGACGCTTCAGGAAACCGCTTTCGGCCACCCCAGCCCGGCCGGCGGAGAGGAGAGAGGAGCTGTCTGTGTCGGGGCCGCCGGGCCTCGGGCTGGAGGGATGACACATCGAAATCCCACCCGATTTAAGCATCAGAACCTCCCTCTTAATTGTCCTTTAATGACCAGATTTGTGAAGTGACGTGTTAGTTAAAAATGACGCCGCATGCAGGGGCAGTCCCTGGGCAGCAAGGCAATGAGCTGGTGTTTAGGGGCCCACGTCGGGCGCCACGGGGGACAACGTGCCTGCCCGCAGGGCGCGCGCCCCGTAGGCACAGATGGCGTCGGCCGTGCGGGTCCAGGCCAGCTGCCTGAGGAGTGGCAACTGTCGCACTGGGCGAGGATGAGAGGTTTTTGGAACCTGTTGAGTATGCAGGTTACAGAGAGATTTCTCAGACCCACTGGGCCACAGAATCAGGTACGAGTTCTGGTCCCAAATGGGGGGCACGTGGCTCAATCCCCATTCGCTCTGGGAACTCGCCCCCAAATTCAGTCTCATCCACTGGGGCTCGTCCCCCTGCGCGTTGGGACACGGAGCCGCAGGAGATTAGAGGCATTCTGGTCAAAACTTGCCGATTCGAAGTGACTTTTTAAGACTATTTATTATGATGCAGACTTTAGTATCCAGTGTTTAAAATGTGGGACAAGGGAAGATTCCCGTGGAACTGCCAGACAGAAACCGGTCACATAATAGGCTCTCTGAGTAGCGTCCTTCCTTATTTCTAATAGAAATGAGTGTAAGCAAAAAACAAAACGTGCATTTACGTTATTTTATGATGGGGGCTGATTGAATTCTAACGATTGGTTAAAAATACGTTGACGGATTTCTAGCAACTCTACCGAGATTGATCTGCTATTAGAATGATGTAATTTTGTGTTCGGGCACTATAGATACGCTTTTTTTATTTTTAAAGCTCCCACGTTACCGTGTTGGTGCAGAGAAATTAATTTTTTAAAAATGTCATGTTGCTGGAAATTATTAGTCACAGAAACAGGACTTGACCTATTTCCTGTTTTGCCACAGAACTTAAATGCCTTATGCTGAAAACGTAAACTGCATTTATGATAATGCCCATGCACGTAGGGCGCTTTATCGTTCACGAAGCACACTCAAGTTCACTATCCCGTCGGACCTCAGGGGTACCTGGAGGCGGTCTCGGTGTGCGCGCTCACCTCCACCTTGACGATGAGAAAGCAGAGCCCCCGCAGGCTTAGAGAAGGCAGCTGCCAGGAGGGCAGGAAGGGACTCTCAACCGTCCAGTGTCCCCCCCGCTCCCCAAAAGCAGTCAGCTCTCATCGCCACCTCCGAAGGGAAGGCGCAGACCTGCCAAGAGAAAATAAAATTTTCCATTATGGAAAAATATTATTCAAGGACTAGAGCACGTTCATAAATAAGAACATATCCCATGGATTCTGTAAACAGTGTGCCGGTAGATAATTACATTTTGGACCGGTTTTCTGATCACTCGAGTTGATCTTGGCCGGGGTCCCGAACTATTTCCGCGTGTTATCTGCCGAGCGAATCCAGCTCCTAATCTCTGCTCACACACTTGCCA
>NW_011888969.1:1415005-1416036 GCF_000151845.1 Pteropus vampyrus | reverse complement strand
CCCCTCCTGGCCTGAGCGCAGACCGGTGAGCCTGCGGACAAGCATGGGGTCGACACGTGCTACGGGCGGAGAGGTCCCGAGGTGGCAGGAGACGGTGCGAATCAGTCAACGACAAAGGACGATTTGGGGGGCGGCGGTGACTGCTCAGTGGATTCCGTCTCGGACAAACGACAGGACCAAGAAAGCAGCAGAGGACAGGCCTGGCCTGCGGGTCAGGAGGCCAGATGTCCGTCCTTGCCGGCTGTGTGGCTTTCTTTAATCAAGTCGCTCACCTCCTAAGGGCACCTGTCCCCATAGCCGCCCCCCGCCCCTGCAAGGCTCCAGAATCCTGTCCATTCCAGATGCAACCCCAGAAGGAATGGGGGAGTTCCAGCACGGAGCCGACAGCCCAGGGGGTCGTCTGTGTGCGCGTCGAGGGCACCAGGAAGTCCAAGGGGTGGCAGATGGGGTGGTGGCTTTTCTTCCAGGGCGATCTGGTTCTAAGCATCTTAGGCCTGGGCTCAGGGCTCCCTTGAGCTGAGTTTCCCTGGAGAAGGGACACCCTGGAGAAGGGACACCCCTTCGTGCTGCCGCCACTGTCCCAGGCCTGGTGGGGCTTGGGAAATACCGGCCGCTCTGAGGGCCAAGTCACAGGCCTGGAGCCGCCTTGCTTCTCTCCCAGTTCCTTAAATCCACAGTAGAAATAGACTTTTCTGCAAGGATGTGGTTAAGAGAGAATTAAATACTAACCTTGGGAAACGAAAGTCAAATTTAAAGAATAGCCTGCTGATACAGAGCTCTCAGCCCAGCTAGAGAAAAGGCCTGTTTTTTTCAAACTCCTGTTTTCTGCTTTGTCCGTGATTTATATCCTGTGTGACACCTAACTTGGAATTAATGCTCGGTTGGATCCTTCCAGAGGGAGACTACAATCATTTTGGCTCCCGGCCGGACTGTGACATGTGGGGGCGTGTCAGCTCCCGGGGACAGCGGATGCCCTAGCTGGCTTTGACTCCCCAGTGGCCGCCTGCACCCAGCCAACCTCAGAGCTTCAT
>NW_011888969.1:1411796-1413505 GCF_000151845.1 Pteropus vampyrus | reverse complement strand
TCCATCCCTGAGGAAACCGGGGCTTGAAGACTCAAATATTCGCCTTACTAATATTTGCCTTTTTAAAGACAGACTTCACAGGTTACAGACCTGAGGAATTCATATAAGTACACGCATGTGTGTGCGTGTGTGTGTGCGTGTGTGTGGTGTGTGCGTGTGTGTGTGCGTGTGTGTGTGTGGGGGGTGTGGTGTGTGTACACGAGTTACAGGTAAGAGCAAAGCAGGAGATGCAGAAATAGGACAGTTAAGCTGCTGCTCCAAGCGTGAGCACGCGGAGTGTCGTGTCTGGAATAAGTCCTCCTTTCTAGTCTAGACTTTTGCTTTTTGAAAAGCATTTCTCAAGTCACTGAGGATAGTAGGAAACCTCTTCTTGGACGAGTGAGGGGGAATAAATGAAGGGATTTTAAGAAGCTGCTTCTCTGGGTTGCAAATCCTTCCACACACATTTCCACGAGCCTGCATGGACGCTGCCGGCCGTGCGCATCCATCACCACTGTGGGATGAAGCTGAGAGTTCGATTAAGTTACACACGGCCAGGTATTTGTTTCGGGAAAACCTGTGCCACGTGAAATGAACGGTTTGATTTAAGCGTGTGCTGTGACTGTGACGGGAAGCAGCCCAACACACGGTGGCAATGCTGCAGCGTCACCATGGCAACCGGTGGACATAACGGCCCCCTTTGGGAGAGAAAGAAATCACAGATCCTGTTGCAGGCGAGTAGCATTGGCCGTCTGCGGCAGAGATGGTTTTCAGTGATTGTTTCAGAAATTCCTTTTCAACAGAAAATGAATGAGAAGTGACGGTGGCAGAAAATAAATGGATTTACAGACAACTAACGTGAGAACCTACGTCACCAAGGAAGGGAAGGCAGTGACCGGAGAAGCCGATGATGGGCTGGCATGAGCATCCTGTCCAGATGCCACTCCGGTAGCTGCTCAAAGCCTGGTCGCCGGCCCCTGGCCCTGCCACAGAGTTTGCATCTCTAGGAATGTTGCTGAGTTTTTCTGTATTAGAAGCAGAAACAGGTGGGAGTTAAATGACACAGGGTAACGCTGTACTCGTCTAGCACAGTCCTCAGCATGCAGAGCGCCGTGCAAAGTCTCGGGACAAACTGAGAGAGACGGTCCGGGCCAGGTCCTAGGAGTGGTAACAATATTAAAAGCGAGCAAGACATCGCAGCCGGCCGTTCTCCAGACGCCGCGTGCTGCTTCGTGCATGTACGTCGGGGCTCTTTCCGAAGGAGGCGAGACCGCGTTGAGCCGCCCGCGCACGTCTGTGGTGCCTGCACTAAGGACGCCTCTTATAAAGCTGCCGCAGCACTGGGGTTGTGGTTGGACCCATAGAATGTGAAATGCAGAAGCTCTGTCAAAAGTCGTCCGCTTCGTCACAAGGGAAGGAGAACTTGGTAAGAGCAGGCGAGGCTTCGGCGTTTTGGATAACAGATTAGAGAGTGAAACCTAAGGGTACATTTCCCTTTTTATTTTAGGAAGTGCCGTCGGAAAAAAAAAAACATATTTTTGATATGAGATGTTCACTCTTCAAAGCAGCATCACGCCAGAACAGAAATAGAATTGTTTCAGCCGAGTGGAAAACTCTGGAATGAAAGAACTTTATCTCTACATCGTCTTTGAGGAAGGCGCCTGCGCGGAGGTGTCCAGGTGGCCAGCCAGTGAGACGCAGAGCCACCAGGTGTCCCTCACATGGTCTTG
>NW_011888969.1:1409359-1411746 GCF_000151845.1 Pteropus vampyrus | reverse complement strand
TCTGACATCTGACCTCAGCCCATCCCATGGGAGCACATTCCATCAGGACAGAGTAGTGACAACTGGCCAGAGACCTCTCTCCCCCCAGTCCCCTGCGCTCCCCAAGACACAGGATGGTCCTAGTCTCCAATCTCCACCTGCACAGGTCTGAGATCTTTCTTCTGAGATGGGGGAACCCAGAGTTATTTCTCCCGCTGTATGTGTTCTGTGGACGGGGACGAGGGATTTCCACAAGGCGCCACGTCTACTCGTGAGACAAAGCCACCTGCCCGGTTAGCATGTTGCTCAAGCGTCCGCTGGGCCCGCAGCCTGGTTTGCTCGCTCTTCCTCCACCCACGTCCCTGGAGGTCACCGTGTGCTCTGCTTCTTACTAAACTTGTCCGAAGCCCAGGGACCTAGGAGGAAGCGTGGAATAGCCCCGCGGGAACAGCTTCTGCAGCTCGGAGCTTCTGAGATGCGGCAAAGCAGAGTCGCTCGGCCAGGTCACAGGGTCGGCGAGAGTCTTGTGAGCCGCGGAGATAATGGCACCTCCACTCTTGTGGGTAGAACAGTGACATGGTGACAGTCCGCTTCCGAATGGGATGCTTTCTATGAGGAGAGGCTGCAAAAGTATCACGAGCTTGCCTGCTTGAAATTCAGAAGGTTTTGACCAAACTCAGGGATGACAGAAAACACTGTTAATCCTGAGTTCCTGTCCTGCCACGACGTGGGGTCAGTGCAGGCTAGCACGACTTATTTTGCATATTCAGGTTTTTCACCTAACTTCTCTGTATTTTCCTTAGTCACCCAAGTCATCTATTTCCCTAGGACTTGGAGAGTGAGGTACCGATACCCGACCCGCAGCTCGATGCGGGAAGCTGATAAAGAGTCCCAGGCGCTGAGAGCTCTCAGTGTCCGGCACATGCCCACCTTTGCCCGCCTCTCTCCTCGGACCCTGGAGCTGTCCTGAGCACTGGACCTACCAGCTACCGCCACCATCCAGTCCTGTGCTGTGCCCGAAGCCACACAACTCATTTATGTGCTCGCGTGCTGGACGGAGACTTTCGTCATTCTTCTCGGCGAGTAAAACCCACAGTGGATCACAGGTCCTCATCTTAGACTGCATCTTTAATTGATTGATTTAAAACAAATCCCTTCCTAGGACACGGAATCTCAACATTAGCAGGTGGCATTGATGGGTGGGCAACGCCTCAGCTTTTGGGGACCCATCTGAACTGGGTGGAGCCGTCTGTCTCCCTTCTGAAGTGGAGGAGGTCAGTGCGTGGTGGCCCGCCTCCGGGAACGCAGGCACAGAGTCGGAGCGTGCCAGGACGTGGGCGTGGCAGCCAGGGGACCTGACGGATGCCTGACAACAAATAAGGCATGGCCCTCCTGGGGCCTCTATTTAAAGGACTTCGATGGGTCCCAGAGGCCCCTAAATTCTCAGGGTTCTTGCGTCCAGAATAGCCACAGAATTATCCAGCTGGTGCTCAGCCGATGATGGCCCAGGGCCCGCTGGCAGCATTGGAAGTGGACAGTGCCTAAGGCTTTCTGTGGCTTCATAAATAGCTTCGTGCAATAGATGGTTTTAAACACCTGCGTGGAAACCTGGTTTTCCAGGGGCACCGCCGACTTTGATTAACTCTTCTGGGTGGCGTAACGGGCGCCTAAGGTGGGCATCACTTGGAGTTGGTGGCGTGTTTGCCGAGCACCAGAGGAAAACGATCAGATGAGGAAGCTGGTCGTTCTCACGAGCCTCATTTAGCATTCGGTCATGTTCACACTCGCGCTACACACGCACGCGCACTGGAAGAACTCCCAGACCACCTCGGACTAAGTGGATTCGACCTCTGTTTCTAAACTGTGCATTAGCATGGAATGGGGAGCTTTCTGGGCGAGCTCGCTGAGCCATCTGCTCCGCTGCCCGTCGCAGCCGCCAGCCCGGGTGCTAAGGAGTCCAGGGTCTCCGGGAAAATACATGTCATGGACATCGCGTTTCCAGGAACCAGCGTGATTCGCTTTTCATTTTGGGATGATAGAAAGTCTCATGTGTTATTCCCAGTGTGGACGTGGAGCCGTTGAATGACGTCTCCTTCTTCAGAAGGGAGAGGGATGCGCTGAGAAGGACAGGCAATGCCGGAAGCTTCCATTGCTTGGCGTCATATAACTTCACCCACGTGTCACCACAGGCAGTGAAGTGGGCTGAAGACGCCCTTTCATATGATAGTACAGAAGAGGGTGGGAATCTCCAAACCTGCCCGGTTAAAATGACTTCTCCCGTAATAGGACGTAAATGCCTAAGAGAGGATTCGGGGTGGGGTCTGGCTGCGTGTTGCGCACCAGTGAACGGAGATGGGGGTGACTCCATTTTTCCTGCATCATACTAACTTCGGGTGATTATCAATTCA